>NC_054598.1:27929054-28242179 GCF_004785595.1 Juglans microcarpa x Juglans regia | reverse complement strand
TCTCATGCTCTGCATTATATATATATATATATATATATATATATATATATATAAGATCATCACGCAACTAATTAAATGTTATTATTCAATGGAAAATGAATTAAGTTGAATTGGAATGAAAAACTAATAAAAAATAATGAATAAGAACTAAGAAGTAGTACTCGATCGAGAGCCTTTCTTCACAATATGGTAAATATATATATGTAAGTGAAAAGTAAAACTATGGTTTTGGTAAAGTGGTTATAGTGGCGCCATTTAGACTTCTTAAGGCGTTTTTACTCGACTTAATTGCAAAAATAGCTTTGGTAATCATGAGTAGCTGAGAAGCGCAACCACAGTCGACATGATTTGTCAATATTGTTATAATATGTAGTTAATTAATGATGGCATCCAAGGTACTAAATAATATAAACTATTCACAAGAACATTATTGATTATTACTTATGTAATTTATAACTTCACTCCGGAGTTTATTAAATGTCGCATTTCTTCGATTAATAATTATAAAATATTAGATATATATATATATATAGAAAAAAAAAATACAGAGCGTAGGAAATTAGAATACCAAAGTACTATTCCAAATTAACTCTATTTTAAATTATCTAATATTTATATATCGATATGACTTTCAAATTTAAACAGAGAAATTTGAATATCCTTTTTTAAATTTATTGTTTTATTGAACTTTTAGAAAGTAAATATATAGGTAGACTTGAGAAATTATTTAAATATAATTTTCAAGAGTCCTTTTTTAAAAAAAAAAAAATTATAAAAATTGTATCGATTGCTGTGTTTAAATCATAATTAAATAATAATTGAATAAAAAGTTGAAATAGATAGATCTAGAAAAAGCTGAGATTTAAAACATTTGATTTGATTTTTTAAAAAAGATGAAAATATTTGTTAAACCAAACATGTGAGAAATTTTTTTTTTTCTATTAAAGAAAAAAATAATAAAAATATGATATATTAAATTTATTTTATAATAAAATAATTTTATAATTTAATATATCAATTTTGTATATGAATAGCGACAACTTTAATCATGACAACAATTGACACGTGTTTGCATGCAAAAATTTCAGCTAAAATACGATCGAGTGGTAGTTGAAATAACTAGCTAGCATACACATATTATAAGGCAACCATGCATGCACCTAATTTTAGGTGTAGCATGATCGATATACGTACGAATTAAGGTCATCCAATAATATTAATGCCAATCACCATATACCACAAGTATATATGCATTAATTAATACATGATGAGACAGTGATCAATTATATAAATTATTGTCGTTGATCCCATGTGTGTTTACTCGTATCGAACGGTTGTAATCCATGCAACCGCCATGCAGGGCAAGCTCAAGTGTAAGGAGCTGGTGAATCATAACCGTCCATACATAATTAATACATGAAGTACTATATATGTCATGGAAGTATATATGTATTAAGAGTAATGCTATACATCACAACATCATCTTCCTTTCATCCTACTCTATAAGATATGGTATATTTATTATCATTAGATGATAAAGAATCATCTAATAAATGATCATTTAATAGTGATAAATGTGTCACATCATATATAGTGAGATGAAAGTGAGATGGTGTTGTAGTGTATAGAATTTTCCATACATTAATTGTCGCACTACAAGAAAATTATTTATTTGTGATAAGTTATTTTCTGTGAAAATAATATTCATTTTTTTTTAAGTGACGGGTGCTAGCTGTGCTTGCAGAAAAATATATTATTAGATAAAAAGGATAGATCGATCGAATATTAACATACAACGTGTCTTGCCACCAAGAGTAAGACGAGGAAGCAAAATCCCATCACTATGGTTTGCCATGACCACTGCACATAAAAGTCGATGATCATGAACATCATGTTAAGAACAACGAAAAGAAAAAAAAAAAAAAAAAAAATACCAACATCATATTACACATACGTCATGTATCACCCGATCAAGCATCATATCATGTTTGTTTTTTTTTTTTTTTTGACGTATTTTATATGACTTTTTATAAGAAATCATTTAAAGTACTGCATCTACGTCGTATGAATATATATGATTAAAGATGACAAATTTAAGAAGAAATGATCTGTAGAATATTTAAGAAGAAATGATCTGTAGAATTATTATATATATATATATATAATAAAGGGAGTACTAATAATTAAGTACTGTTACATAGTACTTAATTAGGTATTATTATTAGGGAAATTGTTTTACGTTAATTAATACTGTTATTCATATATAGTATTATATATTAATGCTTCTTTCTATTAGCAAAAAAAAAAAGGCTTTAAATTAATTACTAGCTTGCTTAATTGCTAGCAATTAATATACTCCGGGCTACGTTACTTTATTTGTAACCGTAGGATTAATTTTCGATTGTTTAATTAACGCGCCTCGTCATAAATCCTGTGAATGAGATCTAAATCAAGAGATTATTACGTGCGTACCTCTTTTATGTTGTGAAAAACAGAGCTTAAAACAGGAACCAAACCCATTTGTTTGGTAAAATGGGTGATTCCGAGGAGGCCTTTAAGCTGTTGCAGAGAGACTATAATAGCAGCTCCAGCCATGAACCCAATCAGAGTAGCTTTCGAGAGAAAGTCAATAATAAATCCAAGCCTGCAATTCATCCCAAAACAGCAAAATTTTCAGCCTGCAATGTTATATATTAACCCAGAAAATATATGCTAATATATATTGTTTTCAGTACTCTTGATCAGAGTATAGGGAGGGAAAGGAAGAGAGAAAAGGGATATGGAAGATTAAGAGCTAAAGAAAAAGGAAAAGTTCATGACCTTAAGAATCCTAAAGAAGCTTGGAAGAGACCAGCAAAGAAGGTTGAAGTAAAGGCCAGCTGAAGAAACAAGACGGGATCGTTGTTGGGAGAGACTTCTTGCATAAGCATGGATCCCAGTACAAGGGAAGCAATAGAAACAGGTCCTACAGCCAGGTCCCTAGAACTTCCAAGAACAGCATACACAAGTGGAGGAACAAAGCTGGAATCTTTATGTAAATCCAGGAAAAAGAAAAGAAAAAAAAAATTAAGAATCATGAATAATAAAACAGCGTGCTAGCTAGCTTTAAAGGTAAAAGAAGTATTATAGGCATGACCAAAAACGAGTACTACTCACAGAGACCCACAATAGGAGGTAGATTGGCAAGGTTAGCATAACTGATACCCTGAAACAATAAAAGCAACACATAAATTTGTACAAAAGAAAACAGGTTCAAATGCGCTTAGTTCACTTTAGACGACATAAAAGAGAATGAAATGAAATGAAAGGATAGAAAAAGATGAACACACAGAAACCGAGATGATCAAGTAATTAACCTGAGGAATGGCTAAGCTTGCAATAGTGAGACCAGAAACAATGTCGGACTTAAAGAGTTTGAGGCTGTAATTAGGACCCCAGTTAAGGATAGGAAAGATATACTGAGCTCCAAGAATGAATTTGGTCTTCAATGGTTGTCCTTTGAATTGGCGCAAAGGGTCATCGGGGAAGAAGGTTTCCTTGAGCCTGGTCTTGAGCTTTTGTAAGGTGCTCCTAGGGGCGGTGGGACAACTTTGTGTGGTTCCATCCTTATTTCCAAGCAGTGGGAGTCCATGCTACCGGCGTTAATATTGGGCTCCATAAGAGAGAGAGAGAGAGAGAGAGAGAGAGAGAGAATTGGAATGGTTTGGTTCTCTTCTGATGAGCAATCCTGACTCCTTTTTATGTTCCTCTTCACCCCATCTGCAGTCAGCCTCTCCGGAGACCGCTAAAATACAAATTAGTACTGGGCCGCTATATAGCTAATAGCAAAAAAAGAAAACAATAGTATTAAACACCAATACATCTAGATATATATATATATATATATATATATATATATATATATATATATCTATATGTATGTGAGCCTTATCAAAATAGCATAATAATGGTGGTTGAGCCCACTCACTTTTTTGGCACGTTGAAAAGGGCCTTAGCTCTGTAAATTTACCCTCACTAGAGGGTTTTTTCCTCTTGTTTAGTATTTGAAAACCCTTAAGAATTAAAGAGCCATAGCAAATGAAGATACGAGCTCAGTAAGAGAGAGAGAGAGAGAGAGTAGAGATCAGAGCATTGAAAGTACATAGACGAGAGTGCCATGGATATGGCTATACATATGTCATTTGTGGCCAACAGAGACGGAATATTCTAGAGGATCCGGAGTGAGCATTCACTACTCCCCTCTTCTTCTTCTTCTTCAGTTCTCTCTCTCTCTTGCACGAATATTGGTGCACTTTTCTAAGCTAAGCTGTTTATGAATTTTATGAGCTGGATGTTTAATACCGCTCAGAGATGGAAAAGAGAGCCATAAAAGTCGTCGGTAACTTGTATTTGCGAGGAAGATCAAGCATTTACATGCAAACACATGGCAATAACGTGGAAACGACACCATGCATGACCTACCTACCGAAAGCACCGGCCCCGCCCACCTTACTCATACCCTCGTGCAAATAAATCACCATCTTATCTTAGATAAAGATGTTTTGTTTTGAAATTGATCTACTGATCATTAGAATTTGCTTGACGCGGCGAAAGAAAGATGATCAATGCCAAATAATTAAAGACTGATCTCTGTACTGCTCACAGGTTATATATTTCGGTTCCCATTTCCCAATCCTCCTACGAACATGGTCTGCAGGCATCACTAGCTAGCATTCTTTGTTTGGCGTTGATTGGCTCCAGCCTCCACACACACACCCACAAAAGTGGGTTGGCTAATTCACAAGTACGTACGATTACTGACCGCCATTATATATCTACCTTTTGTGGGCAGCTCTCGGCCTCCACCTTTTTATTTATTTATTTATACTTTAGAACGTTAAAATGGCGTCGTGTAGTATTTCCGGAGTCATTGATGCGATTGGTTGGATTAATTTTTTTAATATAAAATAATTATTTTAACCAATATATAAGTAAAGTATTCAAAGAATATATAAAAATGACTGTACAGATAAAACTTCTTTTTTTTTTCCTTCTTTACGTACGGTATAATAAACGTTCTTATAAACTTAAAAACAATTAGAAATTGATATATTATATAAAGTAGCAAATTAAGATCAATTTGGGAAGGAAAAGCATCCAAGGACCAAGTCATATTAATACGTAAGATAGATTTTTAATGAATTAATTATGAAATTATGGTTTTTCCTAAAAGTTAATTTAAGTTGATGGAAATAATATTTAATTAAATGACATAAAATGTAGAGTTGGATTTCGAATCAATACTTCTGTTCTCAATGCATATATATGAAATCACAATTTTTTTTAAAAAATTAAATTAATAAATAAGAAATAAATTTTATTATTTATTTTATACGAAACACGACTTTTGGGCGAAATATGAAGCGACTAAAGATGATCTGAAATGGGCCGACCACTATCCGTTGTACGTACGTAGGTAGTTGCATACCAACGCACTAGTTTAGATTGTGTTAGCTGCACTACTTCCCGTTCTTGTGGATGATTGCTACCATGCATGATGATTGTGGAACAGATCAAGATCATGAATTAATCCTTGACGCGCACAAGTCAGTTGACTGACTAGAATAACATTAAAAACAAATTATATATATAAGTTTATCACTAATTTGTGATATTTTATCACTATAATGTATGTCATAAATATGTCTCTAAATTGAGTGTTGAAAATATTTTGTATTAAATTTTGAGTTAAGTCTATAATATTGTTTTTGGTATTATAACGTACGTGGCACAATAAACACTTCTATTTCTTTTAATACTTGTTTATGCATCCAAAGATAATTTATTGGATCTACCATAATTATGAGTACTACTACACTCACAAAAAAATTATACAAAAATAAAATTATAAACTGACATGATTTCATCTGATTCGTTAAATCTATTTTATTACGTCAAGGTTTTAGGTTGCGTTTAAATGTTAAACTGAGTTGAGATGATAAAATATTATTAAAATATTATTTTTTAATATTATTATTATTTTAAGATTTAAAAAAATTAAATTATTTATTATATTTTATATTAAAATTTAAAAAAATTATAATAATGAGTTGACATGATTTTAAGTTCCAAACTTATCCGGTTTTAATTACCTGTCATAGAGGCAAGATAAAAAGCAAAAAGATGGTACGTGGGCGGCAGGATTCGAACCTGTGCGGGCAGAGCCCACATGATTTCTAGTCATGCCCGATAACCACTCCGGCACGCCCACCTAGAAATTTGGATTTGTCCTTAATTTATCATGTTGTAGAGATAAGCAATAAAGTTCAGTGAATCTTAGATTGGACCAGGATAAAGAGATACGGGCATGAAAAGAAAAGGAAAATTAAAGCAAGAAGGAGATATTAGAACTTTGAAGAGGACCCCATGCTGCATGCACCTATTTGTTTGTGTCAAACTAAAAGTGTGGAGGTTGCACAATAGTGACATCACATTGGGGGAACAAACTTTCTTAAAAGATTAAATTTTAACAATTTTAACATATCCAAGAAGTCATTAACTAGTCAAGAAACAATACATATATATATATATATATGTCAAGAAAAATATCATAACATATTTAATTCTAAAATTTTATTTTATTTTATTTTTAATTCTTTTCTATTTTTAACGTGTTTTTCCTTAATTCGTGACTCCGTCTTCTTTTTTGTGAAAAGTTTGTTGGAATATGAAATAATAATGATATATATAGGCCACCAACCGTTGTTTTAAATTGAAGGCATTCTTATAAGAGTAATTCTACAAATCAACTATTGTAGACACCCCACACCCCGCACTTATAACTTTTTCATAAAATATGTGATGCTTTTTATAAGAAGTGAGTGTATTTTTCTTAATATGTGAGATGTGAAGTGGTGAATAGTGGTATTTGAGAAGAACTTTTCATTTTATAAAGCAAGCTATATATAGCACAGTTATAGAAGTATTATTATTTTATTAGAAGACAATTATGCATATTATATTCGCATTCCACTATGATAATGTGACATTGTCTATCGATATTTTATTTAAAAGTAAAAAAATAAAAAATATCCAGAAAGGAAGAAAGTTTCACATTTATTGAGATAAGTTAAATATATATGAGCATGCAACATATATTACTATTTATAAAAATACTCTACACGTAAAACAAAGTTATTTTTTGAAAAAATGAGAATAGCTACATATATATATTGTTGAAATATAAAACAAAAACCTGAATTAATTCCACGTGATCAATATTGTAAAATAAGAAAATTATAGAGAGAACGGTTTTTTACAACTCTATTTTAAATTAATTGCATTTTTATAAAATAAAATTATAAAAATATCATTATTTTATTAAAGTGTCTTCCAATTAAAATATAATTATAAAAAAATAGTGAAAAGAATGGTATCTTTGTGTAAAATAATTGCATGTTCCATGCAAGAGATGATGGATAACAAAAAGTGGTACAGTTGCGTTCTGTGTGAGAATCATTCTGCGTGAGAATCTTTCTACGGAGACGGATGGTTTTCCATGCAAGAGATGATGGAGAGCAAAATGTAGTACAGTTGCTTTTGATTATTGGCATTGGTTTTATTAAAGTTATTTTTAAAATTTGATAAAAAATATATAATTTTTATAAATCTAAAAATTCTCTAGTCATAACTCCACATTAAATTAGTCATTGAATTCATCAAAATAATAATATAATATTATTTTTTTAATAAAAATATTTTTATTTTTTTTCATATTTTACAATTACACTAATTATATGTTGATTAATAATTTAATTTGATTCTTACATTATTATTACAAGACGATTGAAGATTAAATGTGAATAAAAAAGACCTTTAGAGATTAAAAGTGAATAAAAAATAGATTTGATGAATGAATAGTAGATCTTCAAATTTGAAGAAATCTATAGATTTACTGTAGCTCAAAGTTTCACATTTATCTATTTGACTAATCCAATGCAGTCATATTTTGATGAAATTCATCAAATTTTACATTTGGTTAGGCTTTTGATGAAGTCAATACCAATGCTCTTATGTGTGAGGATCATTTACGGAAACGATGGTATACCGATATAAAATGATGAGCTCTTTTGGATAGTGCGATGAGAATATGATTTTAAATAAGTTGAATAAAATATTATTTTTTAATATTATTATTATTTTGAGATTTGAAAAAAATTGAATTGTTTATTATATTTTGTATGAGAATTTGATAAAATTGTAATAATAAAATGAGATTAGATAAGATGATTTAAGAGTATTTCTGTATCCAAATGGGGCTGATTGTTGTATTTTTTTTTAAATATTAAGAAATGCTTTTTTTAATGTTTAAGAAAACACAAAAAAAAAAAAAAAAAAATTCAATACAATTAAAAAAAAAAACAACAAAAAATAAAAATGCACTCATCGGTGCAGAAGCTCGGTAGACAATCGGTCTACCTAGCATTTATCTTCCGTGTGAAATGTGAATACTAGAGGTGATCTCACGCAAACGTGTTCAACAAGGAGCGAGTCCTCTCGAGTGTAATTACGTATTTATCAATCATCATTCACACCAAGACATTCTCCATATATATGTTGGGACCCACTACTGTATCCCATAGCAATTAGCAAACCATTATCAATCTCACTCACGACCAAACTAAGTCTAGTTAAAGAGGCTAATCATTAATCCTATGACTATATATGTGTGTGTAATTGCAAGGACCAAAATTGAATTCGAGTAGGCTTAGGGGATATTTGGTGAATTATATGAAATGATAAATATATGAATAGCAGTGAAATAGTTTGAATTACGATGTTTTATAGAATTTTAGGAGAGGAGAGAAAAAATGTTAAATAAAAATATTATAAAGTTAAAATATTATTAGAATATAATTTATTTAATATTATTTTTGTTTTGAGATTTAAAAAAAATGAATTGTTTTGTCTTTTATTTAGAATTTTGAAAAAGTTTTAATAATTAAGTAATTACTAAATGAAAAATTTGAAATTGAAAAGTATATTTTTGAGAGCATTAGTATTAGTTTCATTAAAGTCATCTAAAAAATTTAGCTAAAAGTACATATTTTGCATAAAACCGAAACCATTCAAGCTATAACCCTATATTGGATTAGGCAAAATAATAATAATATATTATTTTTTAACAATAATATTTTTAATTTTTTTTTCATATTTTGCAACTACACTAACTAACTATATGCTAATTAATAATTTAATAACACAATATTTTATCCATCATCCCAATGTGAACAAACGAGTAGCAAGAAAATGAGCAATGTCCTAATGTGCAGTTGGTATATATTTTTAGAATAAAATAATTCTTTTGAAAATGAACAATATATCTCCAAATTTGAAGAAAACTTTAGTGGTACTGTAGCTCATATGTAGAGCTTCTTTATTTTGACTACTTCAATACAGACCATTTTATTGATATTTAGCCAAATTTTAGAAATGCACTGACATTTAGCTAAGCCAATTCAAATGCTTTGAGTGGTGTTTAGATATTGAAATGTGATGAGATGAAACCATTTTAACATCCAAACAACCCCTTATGACCTTGGAGTGTACTTCTATAGTTCTATGACGTGAGAAGGCCTTGTAAATTGCGTGGTTGATTGTCACACCACTTAGCAACCATATTTGTCTATATTGTCATGATGGGATTGAATATATTTGATCTTTCTAAACCACATCTTATTAGATCCAAACATGTATATCTCCATGGACAGCGAAGATTGGAACGAGCCCTTTTCATACGCTATTGATCGATTGGTAAATTTGGTACAGCTAGCTCATAATGCAGGTTTCGGGACGATTCTACCTGAACTTCAAAACGAGTACTACTGGCATTTGTTCCAGAATTTAATTTGAAAATTTTATTATCTCAATCACATCTATTATTGTAATGATCGATCCATGTTATTAAAAATGGCAAGGTTTAAGATCAATGTTGTTAAAAGATCCAACCATTGATTCAAAAATTTTAGAACTGTTGGATACTAATTTGATTAAACCTTTAACCCTCAGGATTATAACATTCCACCATACTTCCGAATTTGACATTCACGGCGGCCCACTCTATCGACATTGACTCGGTGGTAGCCTTTTTCCTTTTGACGGCTTCACTCATCTATCAGTATTCAATGATTTAACACTGTGTCTATACAAAGTATCAAGACATTTTAATCTAGCCTATAGGTCGCCCCCTCCATGATTTGAACTCATGACCTGATTCTTGCTCTGATACCAATTGTTAAAGACCTAACCATTGATCTAAAAGTCTTAAGACTGTTGGATACTAATTTGATTAAACTTTTGAGCCCTCAGATCATAACAATGCTAGAGTAGATTTGCTCTTTCATCTATATATATATATATATATATATATATATATATATATTCCTTTTTGGAGTTAAAATCAGCATTAAAAATAAGTGGCACATGATGGAGAAAAGGTACTGTGTTTGCTTGTTAAAAGATAACGTCGAGCCACCATCCAACATCCACCTTTGGGAAAGAATATGATGGTCCTAAAGCAAAATGTACAGGTTTCCCTTTTTCTGGATAACTTTTGAACCACAAAGAAAAGAAAAGAAAATATGCTTTAGGGATGACAAAGCGATATTCATGAGTGATCACAAAATGTGGCCCTTTGAATGTCAACCATATTTCAATAAGTGGATGAATATGCAGCATGATCAGAGATCCCCCTCCCCTTTTCCTTTTTTATTTCCTGCTACAAAACAAACAATTAGTGGGAGATATACGATCAGAACACGTTTTTTTTTTGTATGAACTCCAACCATGCAGTTTGTGCTGAAGTATTTTGCATTCGAATTTCGCTTTCATGCATCCTGAATTTATCTAGTTGAAAAATAAATAATTGATAGAACACTAGAAGATTTGTGAAAAACTTTACTTATTTTTCTATTAAAAGAAAAGAAATCTTGTTAGTTCATTTTTTCAACTAGATAGTTGGGATCAAATTTAACAGGCTGATGCAGACCAAATCCTAACCTTCCTTTTAGGCCTCGTTTGGTTACGTAGCTCAGATGAGATCAGATCAAATGTTTTGTTGAAAGTTAAATAAAATATTATTATAATATAATTTTTATTTTATAATTTGAAAATGTTGAATTGTTTATTATATTTTGTGTAAGAGTTTGAAAAAGTTGTAATGATTATATGAGATGAGATGAGATAATTTAATTTTGTATAAACGAGAACATCAAGACACTGTCGATATGGTTAGACTAGGTTAATCCACGAGGTTTCATGGTTTCAAAAGATGTATACTCATTGTTTTTTTAACAGACATACAATAACCAAGATTGGACAGAAGTACTAATTAGGATATAAATCAAATAAATAAATTCATTTAGTTTAATTAGCTTAAACTTTTGAAATAAATGATACTTTAATATAATAATATCATTTAGCCTTGTATCACACGGATTATACATATACATGGATTAAGACAAATTTCACTTACTAAATTAAAGATTAAAATGAGAACAAAATCAGCTTTGCTCGATGCAGCGCTATATATATATATATAATATATATCTACAAAAAAAATAAGTATTTGTGACGAATTATTTGTGATGATAACGACTATTTGCAATAAAAATAGACTAATTTTGACAGAAAATAATAATTTTTGCTAGAAATAACTGGTAACAAATAATCTATTTTCTTGTAACTAGCTTCTATACAAAGATAAAACTTGCTAATTAACGGCATCTTACCCTTAAAATGAAAGCTTAATTATGAGAAATCATTGTAAATTTTTTTATTGAAAGCAACAAAACCTAGCTAATAGTATTGTTTTCAAGGGTATTCAGCATGGAGCGAGCCCATCTTCCTAAATCTAGAAGAGGTCCCCAAAATACATTAAGTGGGTTCTACGACAGGCTAATCATTCAAGCATTATTTATCAAGAAGGTTAGAAAAATCTAGGCATTACCTAATTTACTAAATCAGTGAAAAGATCAATCCAACTCATCATGTGATCCCGAATCTCACGAAATAGATCAATGAAAATGACATAAAGGGTTACGTGACACCTACAAATCAAATCAAGTGTAACAAATTCTTGTGTAGAAACAGAATATGATTATTCACAAAAATTATGTAAACCTTTTGTGACATGAATAGGAACATAGAAAAGATCTCTCGTATATAGAGTATTTCTAAAATTAAATTTCAATTAATTATGATCGGCAATCTTCAAAATATATGCCTCACGGGTTGACCATATATATATATGCTCATGGTAAGAGACACCCAAAATAACAATAATTTCAAAATAAAAATGATCATGCATGACAACTAGTATCTGTATGTTTAAATATAGATTATTATATATATACACACATATATATATATATATTTTTTTTTTTGCATTTCAAATAAGTATCTACTTCAATTTGGGAGTTACTAAATATGTTTTTTTAGTAATTTAAAACGAAAAGTGTAAAATTTGATAGTTTAAGAATGCAAAGTACTATTAGTGCACAAAATTGGACCACAGGTCAGAAAGAGAGAAAGAGTCATTCCAACTCCCGTAAGTTATTTGAGCCACAATGATGCAGTCGAAAACCCATGGTGGTGGTTTGGACATCAGTATGGTGTTCATACATACATCCACAGTAATAAATAGTACATGAAATGTAAATAAGAGAGACACACGGGTTTATATAGTTCGGCATAAAGCCTACATCTACTGAGTGTTTGAATGACAAATTCACTATAATGGGTGTATTTTATAATCTCTCGTAGTTGCTTGAATCTCACAATATAATAGGGGTCGGTGACCCCTTTAGCCTAGAAAATATAATATTTTTGGAGTCTCGTAGTGAGGTTGAAAAACAGAAGAAGTCCTCCCAATGATCCAACCAAAGCCACCGGCCAGAAGCGTCTCAAATCAGATCCCCCGGCTTTGGATATGAAAACTCCCTTTATTGAGGCATTGAGAGTGGTCGGTGACGAATATAAATTTTATGTCACTTTATAATCTCCCTTTGCGTGTCTAACTTCATTACTGAGTTCTGACGCTTTGTCTTGTCTTATTTTCTCTTCTTTTCTATCATACTTTTTATGAGAGTCACCTACTAGTGTGTTTTCTTTTTTATGTTTGAGGCAAAAGAAGTTACTATTTTTTTTCTCCAATATTTTGGCCCGTCCGTGTACATGGCTTAGTCCCTGACCTTACGAATATTGCAACCAAATAACACTACTCAAAGGTGAAGACCAAACGACATGACTTCAACTAAAAAAGACAAAAGACTTTGGAATATTAGACCAAAAAGCTGGAAAACAAGAATTCTTTTCCTTTAATTTGATGGCCGTTTACTCATTTGTAAAACCGAAATTGAAGCTTGGTTCTTTTACATATGAGCTGTCTCTCAAGAAGGGTTCAACTTGACTTCATTCATGACTTGACTAGCTTGTAATTGCACGAAGACTCCATATAGACTTCAAGCTGTAATCCTACGAACATGAACTTCTTGTTGAACTTGAATTATTTTGGTGTGTTTGGGTGGCTGGATCGATCGGTTTGATCTCATAATATAAACTCCAACACTTTGGTTTGAATTATATATTAAAATCCGGACCTGAATTTGTTTAATTCATGAAACCCAAATAAGTTTTTAAGCTTTTCATTCTTATTATACTGTGTTGATGTGATATTATCTATCAACACTTGAGTTTTTATTTTTATAAAAATAAGAACAGATCTAATGATTGATAAGTAATCTTACATCTACGTATATAAATATGTATATATATATATCTATTTATAAAAATGTAAAAAATAGCATAATTCTTCTTTCAATGTTTACATATTCTTGATCAGCAAATCTCATGCCCACCTACATCAAATATTAAAATGATCCTCTCCATTTCAAGTAAAATATATGGGATATTTTAGTAATTTCAATCCTCGACATAATATAAAATATTAAAATAAGTAATGTTAGATACAACTATATCAGAAGTCACATTAAAGACTACAAAATATATTTAGCAATCAACACTTTGAGTTGGAGTTACCCACCACCTAACCCAGTACCCCTAGACAACTTACCATGACATAGTCATCGATGGAATGAGTAATATTAACAGTGACAGCACAATCCACTGTGATAAGTTACCCTAAAAGTAAATCCCAAGGTAATTAATTGACTGAAGACTCAAAAGGAGCTGTAGTACTACTGCTTAATTCTAGGAGAGTTGGTGAACCTTGGATTTCACCACCCCGAAAATGATCTTTCTTAAGCATTAATTTATAAGATATATATTACAAATTAAGGATGAAAATATTAATCCATAAAGTTTATATATTTCGCTTATTAGGTCCCATGATCATTAATGCATGTTTGATGTATATCACAACCAAATAATATAGAAAAAGTCTCTTTATAAGCAATTACGTGTACCAAACCACACATCAATGTTAAATTTAAGGTATTCATTTAATGAAACAATGTGAATTGAAGAAAAAAATGATTTTCGTGAGAGAGGAGACCTTATTCTTCTCTCAATTTTTTTTTTTTTTTTTGTAATAAAAAAAGTTATGGCCCATGAAAATGTGAGCAGATGGTGAATATATAATTGTAATAATGTGGACTAGAAACCAAATTAATTGTCAACATCATTTAATTTGTTGTGGCTAATTTTAACTTTTCACAAATAATGATATCCATATGTTATTGCTTTAAAAGCAATGCTACATAGTACATGATGATCATCTTTATCATGCCATTATAGATCATTTTATTGCAATTGATATATATTTGTTGTTGAGATTATAGTTGATAGTCGCGGCTAGTGATCAGAAGGTTACACTACAAAAGAATATATATTTATGACGAGTTATTTATAAAAAAAAATGAATACTTATGATAAAAATATATTCATTTTGATAAAAAAATAATAATTTTGACGAGAAATAACTGATAACGAATATAAAAATAAAAAAGTTAATTATGAAGACCTGCCTACTCAAGGAAATGACCCTGATGATTAATGGATCATATATGCACCAAACAAAGATGGTTAGGGCACCTAAACAAACAAATCAACCTACCTATTAGGCCGACAATCTCGATTAACAACCATGGGCCCTTATCCCCAAACATTGGTCAGCACTTTGGTCATCAAACATATATATATATATATATATCCACAGGAGACCAAGCTTCTCATCATGATCTGGAAGATCATGACATGGAAGATGCTACGTACGATCTTCAAATGTCAAAATGGAGAGACCATTCGAAGATGATTTGACGAAGGCTGATCTACAGTCATGTGCTCCTTTTGCAATCATGTAGCAGAAGAGATCATCAAACACCTATTCCTGGACTGCTAGTATATATGCCCGAATTTTCTGAAGAGAATCAATATCCTATTGGCTAGCTGCTCAACGTTCAGCTTGTCTCTACGAACCACATCTCAGACTGGCATTCTTAACATTCCTCTAGAAGAATCTCACTCGTTCTTTCTATTAACAGTTGTATCAATGAACTTGATTTAGTTTATCCGAAGGAATGTTTACATGATAGCTCGACTCCGATCCAGACTTTAATGAATGGATCAACTATGTCAAAAGGACTTACAATGAGAGTTGAATTGCATCATGCATGGCCAGACTGACATCAAAAGTCCCAACCAAGAAAGGTGGCAAGCTCCCACTACTCCAAACACACTCAAGCTCAACTTTGATGTAGCGCGCGATCAGGAGCAACTTTCTCATGATGACAGTAACTATTTGCGACAAATTATTTGAAGGCACTGATCCCCTCTAGGCCTGCATGCATCGACAACAGAACAAAATCCAGTTCACTTTACTCATCAATAGCTCAAATGGACGAATGATGCAGAGATCTAGATAAAATAGGGTGTTTTGATACAGGCCAGAGTCTTGGATTTACTTGTGCTTGGTCAACTGATTAGACTGGATATTAATAATTGGTTACTTATCATGCTGCCAAGTGGGCTCTTGGTTTGTAAATGTTTATTTTTTATTGGATTATTTTACAAAGAGGTCCATATTAACTTTGAAGTAATTATTGGGTGCCACTTACATCTTATCATAGGATGCCATGCCAATATAAATTGATGTTTACATTATAAACAATTCTAATTACATGTCTTGTAGTGATAGGATAAGAGTATCAAGTCATCCGCAAAATGTATAGTAGTTTTTCCGATAACTTGTGTGGGTCTTCTTGAAAAATACTTTGACATTTTAGTGCAATATTGGAGGAGAGCCACCTTGAATAGAAATTTTTTTATTTCTCTATTTTGGAGGTTTACCATTATCTTAAATTCTCATGTTAGACTTTAGGAAGGCCTATTGAAAGACAGACAAGTTTAGAAACTTTCAAACAACCATATCCAATGGTCATCTTTATTCAAAACTATATATATGTTTTAGACCGGATAGAAGCCCATCTCATAAACCCTAAAGCCCCATGAACACGCACCTAGAACAATCTTTTCTTTAAAACCACATCAAGCATTCCTCGCCCACGAAGTCAACTCATCAGCACCGGGCAACGAGCACAGGCAGGCAACCATCCAGACATGAATAGAGGTAAGTCTTTGCCCGCCCTGACAAGGTACATGTACCTCCCTATACAAGTCTTTCTAGCGAGCAACCTCCAAGGCACGTTGCATGGCCCATGCAACATGCACCACCGACCACCACCTCCCCCAGTCAAAGAGCACAGTGCACTTGGACACAACTTCTAGGCACAGAGAGTCTCCAGCCATAGCTTGACCAATCAAGTTCTTTGGCCATGTATAGAAAGTGGCTCGACCGACAGAGTTGCTCAGAATGGAGATCCTCAACCACGACGACGACGACAGAGTATTGAATGTGCTTGGCCACACATTGCATGTCCCATGCAACATTCCATATCTTTATTCGCCCACAGTGATGATCGAAGGCCACGAGCCCCTCAACCCTACAACAGTTGCAAATAAAGCATAAAAGAACAACAATGGACAATCATAGTCAAGCAAAAGTTGGAAACAAAAATCGCTCTGTGTCGGCACCTTGGACCTTCACCACACTCAAACGAATGGCTTAGGTTTGCAAAGTCTCAAACTTATAATTCGAATTATTTACACTAACTTGTTTGGTTTTCTGTGGAAACGCCAAGAAGCACAGTCGAGCTCTAACTCCCTTCGTAGCATGGTTGAGCTCTATCTCCTGACACAATAGCATGGTCGAGCTTCGTCTCCTGCCCCATCAGTGCAACTGAGCTCTGTCTCCTGCCGCAATAGTTTGATCGAGCTCTATCCCCTGTCGCAGCAGTATGGCTGAGTTTTGTCTCCCACCCCAGCAGCACGGTCGAGATCCATCTCTCGCCCTAGTAGCGCGGTTGAGCTTTGTCTCTTCTAACTAGCGCGGTCAAGTACATCTCTCGCCAAGCAGCTAAGTTGATGCTTAGTGCTCCCACCGGCGAACAAAAAAGGGAACATCTACCCTAAGTGTCCCATCCCTCATCACCTTAACGCGATCGAGCATATCTCCCACCAAAGCAGCTAAATCGATGCTTTGTGCTCGCACCGAAGAACAACAGAGGGAACACCTCTCTTAAATGTCTCATCCCTCCTCCACGCTTGCATCGACGAACAACGAAGAAAACACCTCTCCTAAGTGTAGCATCCTTCCTCGCCTCCACACGGTCAAACACATCTCCCGCCAAAGCAACTAATTCGATGCTCTGCGGTTGCACCCGACAAACAAAGGAGGGAACACCTGTCCTAAGTGTCCCATCTCTCATTGCCACCCAAAGCGATTGAGCACATTTCCCACTTGGTTATCTAAGCCGATGCTTCTCGCTCACACCAGTAAACAACAGAGGAACCACATTTCCTAAGTGTCTCATCTCTTCTTGCCACTCAGCATGGTCAAGCACATCTCCTGCCTGGTTATTTGAGCCAATGCTTTACCGTCGCACCAGTGAACAATGGAGGGAACACCTCTCCTAAGTGTTCCATCTCTCCTTACCTCAATGCGGTCAAGTCGTCTCTAGCCTAGCAACTTCTCCAGCAAACGTTGAACGGTGACACTCGTGCTATAACCGTCGCCAGTGAGTTACCTTCAAAAATTAGCTTCTAAGCTCCACAACTGCCTCACGTAGTTTGCCTTCAGGAACGAGTCATCAGGCTTGGCAACAGCCTAAGATGGACCTAGGAGTCGACGGGCTCCCTAAGTACTTAAGCGTGTGTTACTACAAACAAACTCTAACATAAACACTAAAATGAAAACATCAAACAACGATTTGCATCAGGGGCAAGAAATATACTGCCACCAACATTAGCGAAAACAATCATGAAAGTATGCACACTCTTTGCTAACAATAAACACTCAGATGGTTACGTCCTCGAAGGCCCTTACTACAAATTTCATCAATCTTCTCGAGCTCCGCGCTTGCATATAGTGAGGTAGAGTAAATCTCCCGCCTAGCTCTCCAAGCTATGTTTCGTGCTAGCACTTAACGCGGTCGAGTACATCTCCCACATAACTTTTCAAGCTAAGCTCCATGCTTGCACCTAGCGCGGTCGACCCATCTCCGGCATATCTCTTGAAGCAGAATTCTGCACTTGCACCTAGCTCGGAGACCTTCATCGCTTAACACAAACAAACAGAAAATCAAGGTCCAGCTTCCAGAATTTATTTTGTTATAAGTTTCCACAGGCTATCTCTATCACGATTTGTCTTGAAGATTTTTAAGACTTTCTTGTTGAACAAATGGGCCTTATAAGAATCACAATCATATTGCAAGGGGTAAATATACCAGGCCCAAGATGGAGGACCCAGTCCATTAGAAGACCACCATCAAAATACAAGAGGGAGGAAAGGACAAAAGTAACAAAGGAAGCGACAAGGAAGGGACAAGATAAGAGGGGAACTCATACATACAAGAGAGAAATGACATGAAAAATGAGAAAAGAGAGAAAATGGTCAAACAAGCAGTCAAGTTAGTAGGGATAAAACCGGATTCTTCACCTATCACTGACAAGGGCTTAATAAAATGGATCAAATCAACTAAAGAAAAGGGGAATCAGGGCGACTATTACGAGAAGAGTGAGAGGGCTTCTTCTTCGACCTCTATACAACTCTATTTTAGCTTCTCTTGATGGAAGGGTTCTGGCCCCATTTGTCCAGTGAGGTACGAGACTATAAAATACTCTCATTATAGTGGAGTTGCCCCCAAACGACCCGTGGACGTAAGCCCTATGCCGAACCACATAAATCTGTATGTCACATTCTTTATTTATATTTGTTGCATCTATTTTTGATTTGCTTCTATGGTTGTACTTACGGACATCGTTGGTTCGGACCACCCTCATGGGCTTCCAAAAGATACCAATCATGGCCCGGGCCGCTACCTCAAGCTAGATATGACTCTTCCTCCCATTCCAGTTTGTGGGGGCGATTTACGACCTTAGTGAAGGGAGGTTGGCGGTCACTACTAATTGCCCTTCTTCTTCTTCTTTTTTAAAGAAAAGTTTTTTAATATAAAAAAGTTACTTTTTATTCTTTCAAAGATTTTTCTTTTTTTTTTTTTAAATTAAGGTTAATACTTGGTAGTTTATGCTTGGACCACTCGTTTTCTGATAATGTTGAGGACGGAGTAATTAACAAAAGCCTTAAGGCCTAGCTTGGGTGTTAAGAATATATAATGTATTCTTAGAATACTTTATTATTATTTATTATTTTATTATTAATTTTCACATATGTTTCACTACTATTCTCTATTATTCAATATTCTATCATTACTTTCTCATTATTTTTCCACTACTATTAGTTTGGGATGCATTGGAGGCACTCGACAAACATGGATGAAAAGGCAATTAAAGAACAAATGTTTCAACGTTTCCACGTTGAATTGCAAAGTTCGTTATGTCTCGCCTTCCCGTGACAAAAAACAAATTAGAAGACTTCAAAATATATGAAAAGTTCAAACTTTGGCATTAAGGAAATCAAGGACCTCTTTAATTACATTTGTTTGTAACGCCTAACAAATGGTTTGCCTGTTGTGCACGCTTGTCCATTTCCCCATGTCTTGGGTTCTGCCTGACGGCCTGATCCCACGCTCCCTCGCGTAGAATAAATTGCAAGATCTGTCCCCTATCACTTGCACTTCTGGTGCCGTAGTTGCCTATTTAAACATACACCCCTACCTCTTTTCACATTCATTTCTTCGCGCTTACCTCGTTCTAGATACAATCTCTAGACTCTCTCGCCTTCTTGTTTCACTATTTCATTCTTCCTTTGATCGTCTCTGATCTTCGTTCTTCCTCTACAATGGCGCCCGAGAACACCTCTAGCTTCGCGTCTCGGGACTCACGCTCGGATTGCCTAGAAGGACATTCTAGTGTTTGGGGGCCTAGATCTTCCCAAGTTTCATGGTGACTTGCAATTGTTCGAGGGGTACCACTGGGCCCCCATCATTTCCTCTGCCAACCTGAGGTTAGTGAAGTCTTCTTTTGGGGTGCTCGACTCCACGAATTTGGAGGTCCCCACGGCTCGTTAAGGGCCCATAAATTTGGAGGGCTTCACCGAGAAGGTGGCGTTATACCCTTCAATGTTCTCCAACAGACTATGGCTTCACTTCCGTTGTCCAGTTCGTGAAGTCTTGAACTACTTCCGACTGGCTCCATCACAGCTCTATCCTAACACATGGAGGATTTTGATGTCCTGTAGCGCCATTTGGTGCTTGGTCCTGGGGACCAAGGACGATGATTACCCAGACCTCACCACCAGGGAGTTTCTCTTTACACATGAGGTGCGGCGGCTTGACTGCAACCTGTGCAGCTTCCGTTGCCGACCTGGATATAGGGTTGCTCGCTTGGAGACTCTTTTTTCTCGTGTGATGGACTGGTTCAAGCAGTTATACTTTGTGTCGAGTCATGGTTGGGAGTTTCCCATTGGAAAGGCTGCTCATCGCGAGTTTCTCGTACGTTTGAGGAGTCATTCTAGACGACAAGGATGCTTGGACTTGACTAGGTAGGAGCAAGCCTGGTTCGTGTCAGTCTATGCTTGGGTGGAGACACATCAGGAGGAAGTCCATACCAACACTCTGTTGACCAGAACCAACATAGATTGGTTCTTGGTGTCTCCAGATTGGTCTCTTTTTAGTGGGCGACGCATCTCGGGTGGGTCATTTGCTTCTCGAGACTGGAAAAGGCCCTCAATCCTTCGTTGGAAGGGAAAGAGAAGAAGCCTCACCCTAAGGCCAAGGAGAAGTAAGAGATATCAAGTTTCAACCCGGCAGCAACAATGAACCCGCCAGAATGCCTCCCCTAGGCTAGTCATCCCATGACCAAGGACTAACGGCCTACCATGGGTCACGCGGGTGGTTCTCAGCCCATCCATCTTCCTACTTCGGCTCGACTGACATTCCCTTTATCTACCTTGCCGGGCAACGTGGGGCTGACAGAGATACTTAGCTAGGGGGAGGAGGAACTTAGGATGGCATTCCTTGATCCTGCTCCGAGGGAGTCTCGCATCGTCACTAACCCGCCCTAGGATGCCTAGGAGATGGCTCCCTTCCCCAACGCCTATGCTGACACACGTGTCATATACTTCAAGACAATAGCCGAAGCCAAGGCATCGTCATCTTTAGGCAAGGGTGAGGATGCCCGTTCTCCACACCCTGATCGGTCCACGAGATCATCATTAGAAGCTCCCTTAGTCGTAGATCTCAGAGAGAACAAGGCCTCGATCCTCGATTCTCCCTTCAATGCATCTCCAGTGCTGGGCAAGTAGAAGGTGAATGGACATCGATGGGCATTCCCTAAAAGGTCCTGAGTTGGAGTTGTCAGCTAGTGTAGACGTCATGGCGAGTGTCATGTAGGTGCCACCGGTGGCACCCAAGCAGGAGGTTTCGATTGGTGGGGATGCCAAGGCGACGCCTGAGTTGAAGTCGGTGGTTGATGTAGGGCCCTCGGAGGGCCATGGGGCCGTGATGCCTAAGCAAGAGACTATAGCTGGCTATGAGGTAGAGAGATCGCTCGAGTAGGAGGCTGCCACTAGCCACGTGGCTGAAGGTCGCCCGAATTGGCGTTGGTGGTCAGCGAAGACACCACAAGAACATTCTGGCAAGCATCGGGAGATAGTACCTCAAGCGACAACAAAATCCCGCACAAGTAGGTGCTTGGCGGGGGTAAATGAAGGTAGTTGTTCTTCTCTTTTTAATGTAAATGAAGGTAGTAATTCTTAAATGTATATTTGTTTTTTAATGTATATACACACAACCTTTCTTAGTGTACAGAGACATTCTTGGTTTTCCTTTTTCTTGTTGCCTTGTTGCGTTTATATTCTCTTGCCTTTGTTAGCACGGGGGGTCGGGCAGTCAAGGGACTTGCTCCACTTGTGTTCGCGACTAGTCTAGAGACTCGGCTTGTATGCGAGGGTCGAGCAGTTAAGAGACTTGCACTGCCCGTGTTCCCAGTGAGTCTAGGGACCCGGCTTGTACGTGAGGGTAGGACAATCAAAGGACTTGCACCACCTGTGTTCGCAGCGAGTCTAGGGACCCGACTTGTACGCGATGGTAAGGCAGTCAAGAGAATTGCACTGCCCGTGTTCCTAACAAGTTTAGGGACCCGACTTGTATACAAGGGTTGAGAAGTCAAGGGACTTACATGGCCAATGTTCATGGTGAGCCAAGGGACCTAACTTGTTTGTGAAGGTCGGGTAGTTAAGGGACTTGAATCGCCCATATTTGCGGCGAGTCTAGGGACCCTTTATTGGCATCCTATAAGAAAAAACATAAATTTTGGAGAAATAGTGATTTTATTCAAGTTCTCCAATGGTTACAATATCATATTTCAAGCAAAATACTTCTATAAGTGTTCCGCATTCCACAAGTGTGTTAGTTCATTTTCCTAGTAGTTCTTAAACGGGTAAGAGCCCGACCTATTATTGGCGGTGACAGGTTCTTCCCATCGTGGCCATAGTTTCCCCTCCTCTTGCGTGATTATTCCCTTCTATCTCAAGACCAAATTGCCCACTTTAAAGGATCTGGGTCTGACCCTCCTATTGGAGTAGTTCTCAGCCTATATTTTGTTGATCGTCGTCCTCTCGGCCTCACGTCTCCTTTCTTCCAATAGGTCTATCTGCTCCTCCAATCTCTCATTGGTTGAAGTGTTGGACCCTGTAGGTCGGGATCCCTACTTCCATTGGTACCACTGCTTCGCTTCCATAAGTAAGGGCGAAATGAGTTTCTCCTATTGGCTTTTAGACAGTAGTTCGCTATGCCCATATGACTCTAGGGAGTTCCTCAGCCCAATTCTCCTTCTTATCAGTTAGCTTTTTCTTCAGTATCTTGAGCAACGTCTTGTTGGTTGATTCGACCTGTCCGTTAGCCTATGGGTGACTTGGGGAGAAATATTTGAACTTGCTTCCTAACTCTGCACACTAGTCGCGATAGTGGCTAGAATCAAATGGCCACTCGTTGTTTGAGATTATGCAACATGGGATGCCAAACCTGCAAACCACGACCTTCCACAAGAATCGAGTAATGTGTTTTGCTGTAATGGTTGCCAGGGCTTCCGCTTCTACCCATTTGGTGAAATAGTCCATAGCGACAACTACAAACCTTACGCACCCTTTGCTTGGAGGTAATGGTCCGACTAGGTCGATTCCCCACTATGCGAACGGCCAAGGTGTCAAGACCGACGCTAGTTCTTCTGGTGGGCAATGTGGTATAGTAGCATACAGTTGGCATTTTGAGCACTTCCTGACAAATTCTTTCACGTCTTTGAGGGCATGTGGCCAATAGTACCCTGCTTTTACCACCTTTCCAGTCAAAATGATTCCCACATACTGGCCAAGATACATGTCTTGTGCCTCCTCCAGCAAGATGCATCTCAGAAGGGGTGCGAAGCGTGTTGCCCAATTTTTTACCTTTCGTGCCTCCCACTTTTTATTGGGAAGGTCACCGTTATCCAAGTATTCTATTACTTTTGGTGCCCATTCTAATGCTCCCTACTTTATCTCCATGACTTCAATTCCTACAATGGGTACATCAAATGTTTTGATGACTGTCTATTTTGATAGGGGAAGTCCTCCTGACCCGAGGCAGCTCGTGTTAACTTGTCGACCTTCTGATTCTTTCCCCTCGGCACCTATTGGATATGGAAGTACTAAAAATGGTCACACATTTCCCATACTAACTACTTAGGCTATTGATCGCTCGGCCAAAAGTGCTTCATACTCTACCTCGTCGTTGGTAGTTTTGAAAGCGAGTATCACTGCATAGTTGTGCTCTTTTCTGGAGTCTATGGTGATGTGCACCCCTGCTCCCCCTCCAGCAAAACAGGACGAGCAGTCAACAATGACCTGTCAGGGCTTTCCTATGGATGCAACTTGGATTTCCTCAGGGAAGTTGGTGAACTCAGCTATGAAGTCAGCTAGTACTTGTCCCCTTTTAGTGTTTCAGGGAAAGTAGTTTATGTCAAACTTGCTCAGTTTGATTGCCCAATTCATCGAGCGGCCTGAGGTACCCAATCGCTGTAAGAGCTTCTTTAGAGGCACTTTCATTAGTACCTTGATCGGGTAAGCTTAGAAATACGACCTCAAACGTTGTGTTGTCATCACTAGTGTGAAGGCTCGCATGTCCATCTAAGGGTAACTTGCCTCTGCTCCCCAGAATGCTCGGCTGGTTTAATGCACCAAAAAGCTCGTTCCCCTAACCAAAGCCTCCGAGATAGCATGTGGGGAGACTGGCAGGTACACATTCAAGGCCTCTCCTAGCTTCGCTTCACTAAGGAGCGGTGGATTGGCCAAATACTCCTTGAGCTTCTTGAACGTGTGGTGACATTCATCGTTCCATGCCTGTGCCTTCTGTAAAACTTTGAAGAACGATAGGCATTTGTCCATCGACTGAGAGACAACTCGATTAAGGGTGGCGATTCATCTAGTCATCTTCTGTACATCGTTTATGCTCCGATCTTCTCCAAGTTGGCTTCTATTCCTCTCTCTGTGACCATGAAGCCTAGGAACTTCCCGACTCCACTCCAAAGGCGCACTTTGCTTGGTTCAATTTCATTTTATACCGACATAGGATGTCAAAGACTTCCCGTAGGTCCTCCAAGTGGTGCTCGAGCTCTTTCTTTTTAACGAGCAAGTTGTCCACATAGACCTCCATGTTGTGGCCTATTTGTTCTTTAAACATGCGGTTGAAGAACCTTTGGTAAGTCACCCCTGCATTATTGAGCCCGAATGGCATGGCCTGATAATAGTAAAGCCCTCGATTTGTGATGAACATTGTTTTCTCTTCATCTTCTGAGTTCATTCGGATCTGGTTGTACCCCAAGTAGGCATGCATGAACCTCAACAGGCGGTGGCCCACCGTGGAGTCCATTATTAAGTCGATGCGTGGTAGTGGGAAACTATCATTCGAGCAAAATTTTTTCAAGTCGATGAAGTCGACACACATCCTCCACTTTCCGTTTGACTTCTTTACTAACACTACTTTGTACAACCACTCTGGATAATGTGTTTCTCGGATGAACCCCTATGCCAGTAGACGGTCAACTTCATTAGCTATGGAGGCATCCTTCTCCGCACTAAAACTTATGAGCTTCTACCTAGCTTTCTTAGCCTTAGGGTCCACAGAGAGGCAGTGTTCGATCATTGCATTATCTATCTCAGGCATGTCTTCATGAGTCTAGGCAAACACATCCCGATGTTGGGTCAAGAGTTGCTTCATTGCCCGTCTCATCTCCAATTCCTTCTTGGTCCTTGACCTCATGGTGTTCTCGGGGTGGTTCGGGTTCGGGGAAACTAGTTCCAATGGCTCGTTCTACTCCTCCTGTCGAAGGGTTTGTTCATCCTTGATTTTTTCTTCACCGTTGACGTAGTCTGGGGGTAGTGGCGGGTCCCTGCCATAGGTCAACCCTTTAGTCATTAGGACGTCTCCCCCTCCAATCTTGAGTTCTTGTACGTAGCGCTCTCGCGCCAGTTCTTGTTCGCCCCTGACCTCTTCTACACATGCTTCCATTGGAAACTTCATTTTCAGGTGATAGGTCGAAGTCACTGCTCGTAGGCTATTTAGTCTTTTGGCCACCCCAAAATGGCGTTGTAGGAAGACTGGGGCCTTCACCGCCAGGAAGTCGGTAATGGTCATAGCGGTGCAGGGAGCTTCGCCGACCAGGATCAACAATATTATGACGCCCACTGGCTGGACTACATCTGTAATACCCCGTATTTTAGTATATTTTTACTGAAAGATTATTTTTATTTGTTCAAAAATTTATTCTCTTATTTTAAGTTTATCGGATTTTTAGTGGGTTTATTTTTATAATTTTTAGTTTGTGAAAAATTAAATTTGATATGTTTCCTTACTATTAATTACTGTTATGCATTTGAATCTCTTTATTTTAAATTAATTGATTGTTGCATTTAAATATTTTATTTTCATTTTATCATTGCGTTTAAATTATTTTAATTGAGATGTTGTTTTAAAATCATTTTCGTTGGATCATTTTTTTTTTTGTGACCCAAGATGTGGGGATTGGACCTCATTTTTTTCCCTCCATTTTTCTTTTTCTTTTCTTTTCTCTTTCTTTTCTCTCCTCTCTCTCTCTCTTCCCACGCGGCCTTGCTCCCCTCTCTCCCCACCCGTTTCTCTCTTCTCCCAGCCCAGCCGCCGCGCGCCGCCGTGCACCTCACCGCCCCTCCCATCAGCTTCCCCATTGGCAGGCGACCACCTCCCTCCATTCTCAGCTCCTATTGCGCCGCCGTTTGCCCCCACGAGCCCCTCCAAGCCGCGGCGCATCTTGAGCTCCAGCGCCGCCGTCGCGGCCCCACCAGCCATCATTTCTTCACCACTTCGTCCTTGACCTCCTAGCAACCCAATGGAGCCAACCCCAGCTCCGATCCGTCACCGATGAAACACATCCAACCCCATTTTCGATTTGGGTATTTTTGGCCAAAACCACCATTTGCGCCGCCACCCACGGCGAACCACCACCATAATTGGCTTCACCGACCTCTCTAGGCTGTACCCTAAATTTCGGGTCTTAGTTTGTCCCCATTCAAAAGTGGGTATTTGAGACCCACAGCCACAGTGTATTATTTTACACTGTTACGTTGCTGTGTCGCCACCTTTTGAAGCTCCATGATTCTTCAGAATATTATATAGCACTGTAAGTATTTTTCCAAAGAACTATCGTGATTTAAATATATTTTTGCACTAACTCATATTATTGTGATCTGGTTGGACATGCCGGACTGAGTCCGAGGAGTTCGGGGGTCGGATTGATTGTGGATGGAGTTGTGTGTTTGGTTGGTATTGTGAAATGTTGGTTGTTGGTATGGTGTTGTTCATGTACATGGCATATTGCACGCATGATCATGTTTGTAAAGGAAACTGGGTTTTCGTGTACATGCATTCATGTTCATGTGTTTCATGAAAATTGAGTTTTCATGTGTTAAAAGATTTTGGGTGCATGTGTATCACGACCCTAAGCCGAGATGGGGTATTATCTCGGTGGAGCTCCTCTGGTCACTCGGGAGCGGAATATACTGAGTGACGTCCCCTAGGTTGTCGTTGGGCGACAACGGAATCAGACGAGAGATCAGACGAGATGGTCTCGTGCCGACTCCGTGGCACCTCTGCTGGCGGAGGCTAGAGGATGCTTGGCCACAAACGCGCTGAGTGCGGAACTGAGCATCGCTACGAAGCCAGGACGTGCGGATGATCCCTAAGGGAGATCATGGTGCATTGGTTAATGGAATAATGGGCTGTTTTCTGGAAAAATAGCGTGTGTTGATTAAAAGGATTTTATGTGATTCATTTTCTAGGAAAATAAGGTTTTATTAATTTGGGTCATTTTCTGGGAAAATGACAGAGTATTATTTTTGGACCAAAATGAGATTTTGGCGTGTGTTGAAAATATCTATTTTTGGGAAAAATAGTATTTTTGGATCTAATGCATATTTCATCATACATGTTGGTTGCATTAATGTATTTTTATCGCGTAGTTGTTTGGTCTATACTTACCTGCGGTACTATTTTGTGGTAACGCAGATTTTGATGCAGAGAGAGATGAGGGTGAGCCTGAGGAGTCGGCTCCGCCCGAGGAGTGATTGGATCACTCGCTTTCTGGTTTGGAACTTGTAAAATATTTATTTCGGATGACTGTATAATATTTAAACCTTTTTACTGATTGTTTAAATTGTATTAACAATTCTGGTACTTAGTTGTATTAATTATCCGCTGCGTTGTTTTTGTACATTGTTGCATGTACACACACTTGGCACTAACGTTGGGATGTGTGACCCTGTTGTCATCATCCCGGCATCTCGATTCCCGTGTCTCCTTACATGGAGGTCGTGGGCGCCACAACATCCCCCGAGAACCCCTTTAGAAGCATGGCGGTCGGGCGAAGGCGGTTTGGGTCGATCCCCATTTTTGTGAAAGCATCCTAGAAGAAGATGTCGGCGAAGCTGCCATTGTCTATCATGATTTTTCAGGTTTTGTAATTGGCCATGAGCATTGTCACAACTAGCACGTCGTTGATGGGGTAAGGTACGCCCTACAGTCTTCCTCTTCGAATGAGATGTCGAGGCATGTTGAAGGCCTTATCTACTTTGCCAAGTGTTTCTCCATGGCGAACACTTCCTCGTATCTGAATTTTCGGGCGAACGCCTTTCTACTCGAGAAAGTGGTGCCACAACCAACGAAGCCGCCTGCTATGGTGCAAATTTCCTTAAAGGGGTTATTGCCGCATGTCGTGGTTTAGTGGGGCTCATTTCAATCAGTTCCCTGGTCCATTCTGCACCACTTGGGACTTTCACTTTTGCGCTATTCATGAGGTCGTCTTGGTTGTTATTCGAATGACTGTCCTCGGTCCGTTGTGTGTTAGGTAACCAACCGTTCTAGCACTCCATTCCCTTTCATTTCTTCTAGCTTCTTCTTAAGAGTGTAGCAGTCTTCAGTCCTGTGAATTTTCAACTGGTGATAGGTGAAAAAGTGGTGTCCCTTCCATTGGTAGTAGTCAGCATCATATACAGCTATCTTGCTCTCCTCTTGTACATTCAAGCTGGCATGTGCACACCGAGCACCTTGCCCTCTTGTGAATATGTTCTCTTCCTGCCTTCAGTCGGGATGCCCTTTTTTAGGTTTCTCTCCGGCCTTCGTGCGGCTTGGCCTGCAGAATTCCTTCTCCGCCTGTTTTAACTCGGCTTTCGTTGAGGCTGTTAAGGCCCAGAGTGTGTCTTCTGTGTTGATAAAACCATCCACTCGGTCCATGAACTCTTGCAATGTCGTTGATGTTTTTCTGGCCAGCTCAGCCATAAACGAGTTTCGAGGCCAAATGCCTCCCAAGAGCATCACCAGCGTGATTTTCTCATCCTGGTTATCAGTCGTCATGCTATTTTTGTTGAACTGTGTCAGGTACACCTTGAGGGACTCGTCGTCCCACTGCTTGACAGTGATGAGGTACGTTGCAGGCCTCCGTCTTCTCCTACTCACCATAAATTGTGTCCAAAACAATCGGGTGAGTTCTCCAAAGCCATCAATCGAACCTGGCAGTAGAGATTCGAACTATGCTTTCGTCGCCCCCTTGAGTGTCAATGGGAAGGCCTGACACGCCACTTCCCCACTGAGGTCTCTGGGTGTTCGATAAGGTCTTTGAACCCGTCATACATCTCTATTTGTGGGACTATGAACTTTGGTGGGAGTGGTGCTGCCATCACGTCCACACTGTAGGGCAAGTCCGTACTATTGAGCAGCTATTCAACCGATGACCACGCTCCCATTCTCTTGGTCATCTCCTCATACTTGTCCATGAGGCCATAC
Organism: Juglans microcarpa x Juglans regia; assembly: GCF_004785595.1. Lineage (NCBI taxonomy): Eukaryota > Viridiplantae > Streptophyta > Magnoliopsida > Fagales > Juglandaceae > Juglans > Juglans microcarpa x Juglans regia. The sequence goes on along the minus strand of NC_054598.1, from coordinate 28,212,321 downwards.
AACTCGTAGTGCATCTTCTGTCTCTCTTTTTCACTAGCATCCACCTTTCCATGACTTCATGACTTTGCATGTTCACTTTGGCTCGATGTGTGTCTTCGTGAGTTCCCACATCCCGTCTCCTCAGTACCTCATTGTCCTATCAGAGGTTTTCCACCTCTGTTGCCATTCTCCTCATGCACGCTTCCATTTTTTCAAATCTTCCCTCCATATTTCTTGAGGTTGCTTCTTGGTCACAAGTAGTTTGAGAGTTGCAGCAGCCGGCATGCGAAGGACACATTAATTTATAAAAATCTCATAGATAACACCACTATTAATGATGTGTTTCGCACACCAGTCATTGGGCTCAATCATTTGCAACACGAGGAAAGTGGGGGCTCAGGGTTGATGAAACACCTCTAATGCCTAAGTCAATTTTTTGCTCTCTAAAGAGAATTTCTATATATGAAAGAACATAAGAGTGTAATTCTAACCTGGTGCTTGACTTTTATACTGCCTGACGAGGTGATCTCCAGTATCCCATGTCAGAGGTATCCATCTTCCATATGGGGGCACCACGTTGTTGTCTTTAATGCAGCGTGGCCTCCCAAGCTGCGTCCTTGTAGCAGGTTGGTGAGTATGACCACCTTCCATGCGTTTTGTCAGGGACAGGGAGTTATGTCGTGCACTTTGTACGTATCTGTCCTTGAGTGTGGCATGGCCCTGTCACTACGTGTGTATATGTCAGAAATGTCGACGTCCCATCTAAATTCACTTCATTCTTAAACACAAAATATCAAGATATGTACAAAATCAACTTTATGCTTATATCCAGCAACCCAAAAATCAAAATATATAAAAACCTAGAAATTGTAACAAAATGTGTTGTGAAAATGTTTCCTTTCGGCCAGAGAAAAAAATAACATAAAAAATTTAGATGGTTAAATTACTGTTTACTAAGGTCCTATTTGGATGTTGAGCTGAGTTGAGATAAGTTGAGTTCTTTATGAAAAGTAGTGAGTTGAGATGGTGGAGTGAGTTTTGTAAGACCACCTAAGATGAGTTTATATGTGTTTTTAGATGTATTTATACGAAGTTGAAAAAAGTTGTGGGGTCTCACGTGTAAAGAGACGTTGAGTTGAAAAAGGCTATGAGTCTCACATGTAAATAGGTTTTGAGTTGAGATGAGTTTAGTTATTTGAGAGTTGTGCGTTTGGATGTTAGATTTAACTTAAAATTAGACTGATCAGTTCCCTTATACTTAGTTATTCCAGTGTAGACCAATTCTTCTACACCTCGGACAAATTTTAGATAGTCATGCATATGGTTAAATCAATTCCAGTGCACTAAGGTCAACCATAGAATCAACAAGTAAATGTTATTTTTCTTTTCTTCCATAAGTAAACGTTATTTACTTAGGTTTAATGTAGAAGATATAGTTGGCTAGAATTAACACACAACATATTTTTAGAGAATAAAATTAAAAATTTAATTATTAAAATTGGTGCTAGAAGTTAGAAATGCAACTAAAGTCAAAATTCACGCAAATTAGGGATTAGGGACAAGATGGAGAAGATGTGATTGGCTATTTTGGTGCATGGTCCGTTGGGTTTTTAATTTTTTTGTTTTTTTTCATTGGTATTATTATTAAATAATCTTGATATTAGAAAATGTCTAGACATTTTTCTCCAAAATATATATCTATTTATTCATCTTAGTGGATGAAGGGTCACCGTCTTAACTACGTAGTTTATAATATAAATTATTAATTTTTCTCAAGAAATAATAATTATTAATTAGAAGAAAACTTGCTGAGAGTGAAACCCCAAGACACGGCATCTCCCATCCTCTACCAGTACGGCACGTCTGCTTCCTTTTATTCTTAACTTTGAATTAAATTTGGTATCTCGCCTTGGCTGCTACTACAAAAGAGTCTTGCCTTGTCATATACATATACCTGGAAACCTCAAAAAAGAATACCTTTTAGATGCCTAATTTATTTAAATTAGAAAAAGATTATCCCCTATTTATTACATCTTGATTGAGACTATCTAGGCATAAACTGAACAAAGTTAATATCACAGTGGTATTTGAAAGTCTTTTACAGTTTACACCATACACTATTTATAATTTAATTTATAAGATTTAAATTTTAAAATTTATCTTTTAAATTAAATTATATTACGAAAATTATATATAGTGTAAATGCATTCAAATATAATAATTATTATTTTTCAAAATTCCATGAGTATCTCTCGTTCACTAATCCTGTTTGGATAATGAGATAAAATGAAATGATTTTAAATGAAAGTTAAAAATTAAATAAAATATTATTAGAATATTATTTTTTAATGTTATTATTATTTTAAAATTTGAAAAAGTTAAGTTATTTATTATATTTTAAATAAAAATTTAAAAAATTTAAAATAATAAAATAAAATAAGATGAAATCATTTCTATATCTAAATTTATGTAAGTTTATAATTTTCTTATTTAATATTTGGGTTTACGACAAGTACGTCGGTTTTGTCGGCTAAAATATTTTTGAATTTTTTAATTCGTACAGTTTAGACTTTGAGAATTTTAAAATTTTACAATTTGTATATTCCATACATTAATCATTGGTCAAGTTAACGGAACCTTTTACCACGTGGCAAACATGACACGAAAACTTTTAGGCTTCGTTTGGATGCACAGAGTAGTTGAGTTCACTTTACTTTTAAGGTTACTTTTCTCATCCAAACACATGTTCGTCATCAAGTAAGAGCAGTTCAAACTTTGAACCCATTGATTGGTCCCCACAATTGACAAATCACTTTCACCTAAACCCATGAGTTGAGTTTCATTCGTAAATTCATTTTTATTGGACCCTACAACTGACAACTTATTTTCATTTGGCCGAGTTTCATTCATAAATTCATTTCCATTGGACTCCACAACTGATAACTTATTTCCATTTTGCAGGTTCTCCTTGGCGCGCCTAGCTACAGTGCCAAATCTTTTTTTTTTTTTTTGTCCTTTGCTGCATTTTGCGCCAGATGAGGAAATTGTTTCCGTTTTTATTGTAACGTGAATAGTATAAAATAATGGTGGGACTCATTTCTTTTACAATTACCTATAAATATATCTAAACTTATCTTAACATCTAAATATATTTTAAACTTATTTTAAGTGGACCCTACCAAACTCATTTAACAATCTCAACTCACTAATATTCATAAAAAATTCAATTCATCTCAACATACAAATGCAACATTAAGTTGAATAGTTTTTAAAATGCTTTTAGTTATATCAATTTTTTTAATTTTAACTTATCCAGTTTTTTAAATTATTTTTTTAAAGTTACATACATTTTTTTTTATTTTTTAAATTATATTGATTATTTAATAATTTTTAAATTGAAACTAAAAAAAATTAATAGGAATAACAAGGGTCATCTTTTAATTCGCTAACACGTATCATTTTTGCCATGTGGCAAAAAGATAGGTTGGCAACTAATGGATTTTAGCTGAAGTTGCTAATTGCAAAATCTTGAAAGCTTAGATATAAATGCTGCGAGTTGAAAGAACTGATATAATTTTTTATAAATCCACAAAATTGAAGTACCATCTTAATGTCATATTCCGTACACATTTGAGTCGGATTCCAACAACTCGAGTCTGGAACCTTTCACATACACATTTAAAAAAACACAGAGAGTGAAAGGCCTTGGTGGAGGTCAGGAAATCTTTGATGCTAAAGTTAATATATCTCCTTAGTTATTTTTGCGTAAATTTAGAGGAATCAGAGAGAATTCTTCGTATTTAGGGGTTGACTTTTATATTAGGTTTCTGGTGGGGACAACTCGTACTTGACTTTGAGGAGCACATGTCCTTTCCATTGCTCATTTAGTCAGAACCATTTAATGCAGTGTGGCTTCTGGGACAGCGTCATTAATGCAACGTAGAGTCTGGGGATTGGCGCCATTAATGCGGTGCACTTTACCTTGTGGGCTTTCCCTATTAAGCTCTTTCATGCTTGCTGTCAGGGAATCAAGGTTTCTTCATTGTCCACCTGCCTGTGTAGATTCCTGAGGGTAGGGTGTCATTGGGGTGGCATTAAAGCGGCGAGTCTCATCTGCCCTTACCGTCTGCTTTGCCTACACGTGGGTTATTTCGTGGGTGAATTTTGCTAGTAGGCCAAATACTCTGCAGAGGCCCACTTACCAGTGTTTTAAATTTCGTACTGTACCGGCCGGTACGGCCGAAATTTTTGTTTCGGCCGTCCGGCCGGTACAGGTACTATACCTGTTCCATACCGGCCAAAATACCGGTCGGTACTAGCCTGAATTTCGGCCTGTACCGGCCTATATTTCGGCTTGTGTTTTTTTTTTTTCATTTTTTCAAACTACAAGCTTATTTTTTAATCCCCAATTCAGACTAGACTATTTATAATTTATATATATATATGTATTTATATATAGACTATTATTTTGGAATATAATTTTTATATATATTTATATATATAATTTATTCATATATCGACTATCCCGAAACGTTATCCTGAAACGCTATCCCGAAATGGTACCGGTACCGAAATATTTCGTTCTAGTGCCTTGACCGGTACGGCGTCCGGTACGGTATTCAAAACATTGCCACTTACTCCTTTTAAAGGAGGGTCATTGGATTTGGCTGGGCTTGGCTGGGCTCTCTGATTTACTTCCCTCGTGATCCTTTGTGGGCTTGCTATACGGGTCGATAGGAGGGAAAACCCCCTTACAGTTATTCCGCCAATTCTTATCGAACTAGTTTGATGGGAATTCCTTTTTGCCTTCGTATTCATGCTATATATTTCCTAGCAGTCATTGCCATTGAGATCCTCTTCCCTAGAAATGAGTGATTATTACTCTCTCGGCTTTTATATTTATCAGGTTCCGGGCTCTAGATTATGCCCATATGGCTTTTTTCATTATTTTAATAATGTCAAGCAATGGTTTTCCTCCCGACTTTATTAGCACGTTTTCTTATGGTTGGATTTTGCACTTGATTACATCATTCCAATTCCCTCAGCATTGATAGTGTCAGGTGGCTCATTCTCTTCACATCACACCGCTTAGTACATGCCGCGGGATGTATGCATGTCTTGCCAACTTCGTAGGGCACGTGTGTTCCCACGATCTTGGGATGCTAACCATCACCAGAGTCTATTTAAATTCCCTCCCTTGGTCGTTGGAACCCATGTCACGTCGGGTCGCACGTTTCATGGAACTCGAACCCTCTCGCATCCCTTGTCTAACACATAGGTATGGAAGGCCAACTATTAGTTCCCCTTTATATAAACATGGTTCTACCCTATTTTTTCCTCCTTTACTACATCATTGTCTCTTTTTGCTTTAATATTCTTATTCTCTTTATTTGACTCCTCTTCCTCTCTGTCGTTTTTCTCAACTTCAATCTCAATAGCTCCCAAGAAGATTGTTCAACCCAAGATTCTCAGGGAACTGGACCAACCCGAGGTTTGTACCATGGAGCAATTCTATATGGTCATAACTGGTGTTCGAACGTCACCTCTGATTTCTTGTCGTCACTGCCATCCACCTTTCATGTCCTGGAGAAGGAGGTTTTTGAGGTTCCTGGACCTAGGGGTGAACAGGATTCAGCCGGACCGATCGTTGTCGACAAAGACCGGCCGAAACCAGCGGAGAACTGGTTTGCCAGTGATAGAAAATAGTTAGAACCGACATCAGGTAGATCGGTCCTGGTTCGAACCAGGTTCAAACCGTCAAATCGGTAGATATAATATATATATATATATATTATATTTCTGATACAAAACGACGCCGTTTCAGTTGTTTTATTTTAGACCGTATGAAAAAAAGATTAAAGGAAACGATGCCGTTTGGTCTCAACCAAACGACGTCGTTTCTGGGTTAGGGTTAAGGATTGCATCCCCCCTCCACCCCCCACACACCTTTCTTCTTCTTCTGCTGTTGTTTGGTCTCCCTCTCCTCTCAAACTCTCTCTCCTCTCTCAGCCTCACATTCAATCTCAGTCGCCAACGAATCCCCATGCCCCACGGCGGCATGTCACAGCAAAAGCCTCTCGGCCCTCTCTCCTCTCTTAGACTCCCAGTTCTCCCGTTTCCGTCTCTCACTCTCGTCTCTTTCCCTCTCCCTTGCATCTGATGCCGCGCAACCTCTTTGCCGTCTGCTAGCCTATTTTTTGCAAGGTTGATGATGATTCAATTTATCATGTATCTTTGTTATTTGTTAATATTTTTTTCATTCTAATTTACAATTTATCATATTTCAATTTTCTATGTTTAAGTCTTTGAGATACTAATTTTCATATTGTTTAAATTATTTATTTGTGTATGTATAGACATTGTAAAATTTTTGGAATGAATTATTGGGACTGTGAATAGTAATCCAAGAGCTATTCCTGAATCTCCACTGTAAGTGTTCTTAATATGTTCGATTTAATATTTATTTTGAAATTTTGCATGAAAAAATTTATTATTGTTAATTTATTATTATTGTTAATTTATGATATTTTAATTGCATTGTAAAAATAGTTTGATATAAATTGAGGAAAGATGAGTGAACTAAACCTAGATTAGAATCTTAGACTTGTGATGTTTGCCATGTTGCAAACTAGCTGCTGTGTAATTATAATTTGTGACTTGTGTTATGCACTATGTATAATATACATGTAACATTTATGTTTTGTTTTATAAATTAAATGGATTCTTCGTCGACTCCAATTAATGTTGATTCGAATGAACTAACCATTAACTTGAGAAATGATTTGAGGGAGACCCAAATATCAAAACTCCTTAGTGCCCCTATTAGTAGTACTTGTCCATTGCCTAAGAAACGGAAAATGAATGATTCATCGATTTTATTAGACTATTTTACGAAGGTGGAGGGTTATCATTTTGATGATCTGAAGGCTAAATGTTATTATTGTGGCAAGCCATACGCTTGTCACTCAAAGATGAACAGAAATTCAACAATGCAAAATCATTTAACTTCATATCCTAAAAATCCTTATAAACTTAGTTCTTTTGATAGGTACTAAAAAACATTGATAGGTAGGGCAACACCTGAGGAGGGGGTTAGAGAGAGTGATGATAGTATATCAAGGAGTCTTGTAACCCACAAATATAGTGAAGAGATTGTGAGGTTGGCGATTCCAGAGATGATAATTATCAATGATATGCCATTTAGAGTTGTTGAAAGATAGAGATTTGGGAAAGTGTGTTGGTCTCTTGAACCTCCGTTTAAAGTGTCATGTTGTGTCATAGTTGCAAAAGATTGTATGAATTAGAAAAGGAAAAATTTTAAAAAGTGTTTAAAGATGGTGGGATGAGGACTTCGTTGACGACCGATACATAGACATTGGTATAAAATTTGAATTATTTGTGTCTAACAACATATTTCATTGATAATAATTGGAAATTGTAGAAAGAAATCATTAATTTTTATTTAATCCCTAATTATCGAGGGGATACAATTGGGAGATATGTTGAGTCATGCTTACTCGATTGAGGCATTGATAGAATATTTACTATAATTGTTGATAATGCAAGTTCAAATGATACTGCAATTTCATATTTGAAATAGTTTTTGGCGGGGAATTTGTTGAGGGGTTAAGCATATGCACGTGAGATGTTGTGCTAATATATTGAATCTTATTGTGAATGAGAGTTTGAAAGAGTGCAATGACCCCATCACAATGGTTATAAATGCAATTAGATATGTGCATTCATCCCACAAGATTAGACAAATTTAAGAGATGTGCAGAAAAAGAAAAAATTGATTGTAAGAAAATGTTGTGTGTCATTGTAAAGATATGATGGAACTCAACCTATATAATGTTGGAGGCGGTTAAGAAATTTGAGAAGGTTTTTCGGCAGATGGAGAGTGATGATTTTAATTTCCTCTCTTACTTTGATGATGGCACTGGGCCTGGACACATGGGGCCTTCTAAAGCTAGGGAATGAGAGACAGTGCAAGTGTTTGTTAAGTTTTTGAAAATGTTTTATGATGTCACTAATAGATTTTCTGGGTGTTTATATGTGACAACCAACACCAATTTTCTGGAGATTTGTGATCTCCAATATGAGTTGATTATGTTGAGCAAGAGTACTAATAGTTGTTTGAGGAGTATGACCATAAACACGAGAACAAAATATGATAAAAATTGGGGGTCATTAGACAGGATGAATTTGTTCATGTTAATTGTAGTTATAGTTGATCCACGAAGTAAGTTAGGGCTTCTTACTTTCCACCTGAAGAAAGTTCATAATGAGTTTCATGCTGAGGAGTAGGTGTCGAGTGTGAGACAGGTATTAGCAGATTTGTATGCGGAGTATAATGCTACATTCGATTCCACCACGAGTACCCAAGAACATGAACCTCCTCCGACATCTAGAACCATGAATGATGGTGATAGCAAACATTAGACCAAATAGTTCTATGAGTGGTATAATCTTCTGCCATGAGATTTACTATTGCCAAAATAAAAGTAGATCGATATTTATCAGATGGTTGTAAGGCACTCAGCCCATCATAATTTAATTTTAGTATTTTTCATAATCCAAATTCACTTACATCTGATGTTTTATTCTTAGTATTAATATTTGTAAATAGAGTTGGGCGCACAATCAAATGTGACAACTATTGAAGATTCAAGATTGAAGCAGCAAACATGAAGATCACTCCCAATTTGTTGTCATTTATCTCTATTTTATTTATATATATATATATTATGCATTGTTACTATGTTTAATACAATTTGTTTTCATTTATTTATGTTATGTTTTTTATTTGCGTTTTGCTATGCTTAAGACAATTTGTCTTTTTTTGTAATATGTATTATTTTTATTTTTTTAATTATGTAGTAAGTAATATAGTTAGTAATAGTAAAAAATTATAAATGACATTAAAATTAAAATCAAATTGACTAATTTAAAATGAGTTTTAAAAATTTAGCAAATTTGAATTTGAAATCAACTAAAAAAAAAAACTCAAAACGATCTAGGATAATGAATTGAGGAAAAAAAACCCAAAAAAATGTTGAATTGGGCAAGAACAAAAGCCCAAAAAATGACCCAAACCAACCGGTAACGGGCCGGAACTGGTTTAGCCAGTTTCATCCCTCTACATCGGTCAGTTTCGGCTAGTTTTTAGGGATAAAAGTACCCGGTCAATCAGTCTCAGTTTTGGACCAAAACTGAACCACGTGAGGGGGTTGTCAACGATAAGGGTTACATCTCGAAGGTTGCCCTCTTCCCTAGCATGTTCTCTTGCGGGCTGAGGTTGCCCTTCCCTCGTCTTGTCCATGACCTACTAGATCGTATCGGATTGGCCCCCTCTCAATTCCACCCAAATGCTTGGAGGAACTTGATGTGTTGCTGTGTTTTCCGGCAACGAGATTTGTTGAAATTAGACCCGAAGCATGCTGACCTTACTGGCCCCGAGTTTCTTTTGACCCAAGACCTCATAAAATGTGAGGGGAACATTTGTAGTTTCAGGGTGATACATGCCCTCATTTCTTTGAAACCGCGTTATCACAAGGTCAAAGATTGGACCCCCAAATTTTTCTTTGTATCTGGCCGAGGGTGGAAATTTCCAGTCAAGCAGATGAATCATCGTGAGTTCCCCGTTTAGACCATATGGGGGGTGGTTCCTAAAGACAAAGCGATACGGCCAAAGGCCTTTCCTAAGGAGCTATGTTGTATTGTTCTGGTCAAAGAATATGTATAGAATCACCCATTTGATATCCTCTTGTAGGCTCTCCTTGGGGAGGAAAATATAAGGGCTTTTTTACCTCATCTTGGTCACACCGTTTTTTACGACCGCATCATTCCTATGCAGTTCAAAGCTGCCTCGACTCCAAAGCGTTCTCCGAGTCCTCCTTTAATAGTCACCCAGGCTACTAGGGCCGACAGTAGCCTAGTTTCCCCTCCTCGATCTCTTGTGGGGTAGTTCTCAGTGTTAATTGAGGTACGACATCCTCCACCATTTGTGTCCACCCCACTGCCAGACCCATCTATCCATCCATCGAACCCACCATGGAGCTAGTGGAAAAAGTCCTGCTATCCCAGAGGCACCGACCGCTCCTCTTTCCCCAACCGCTTTGATCACTGAGCTCATCACGATCGCTGTCCCTGTAGTGCCAGCCATGCCAATGGGCTTGTGCAGGTTGTCCCGTGAGGCCAATATGCTCTCAACGCATTTCTATAGGGGCCTCCTAGAATCGACTCCTCATCAGTCAACATTGGTAGAGCCTCCTCCTGAGCTGAATGTGTAGAGGATCCCTTCCTCTCCATCCACAACACAATCCGCCATCGAAGGTCAAGTTTTCAAGGGTGCTGCTGAGGATTACATAGGGGGTTCCCACCCAGGTGTGGAGAGGATGTCTTCCCCTGAATCCCCTCATGCCCAGCCATCACTAGAAGGCCCTCCTCCTGCCAACGCCGTTGTTGAGCTCCTATGGGGAAAGGGTAGAGCCAAAGTTGACTGTGGTTCTTGACCTTGCTGCTGAGAGGACAACCACCTCTCTCTCTCTCCCATGCCTGACGAAGGTCGCCAGCTGCTGAAATTGAGGTGGTCGTGGAGGCAAGGAGCAAGAGAGAAAGTCTGCAGAGCCCTAGTGAGAGAGGGAAGCCTCAAAGTCCTTGCGAGGAACTTTCTTCTGCCACCGAGGACCACCTTCTCTCCTAGCCGTCCTTCAACCCTGCAGAGAGGGTTGCGGGCGTAGTTGAAGATGTGAAGGCGGCTGCCCGACCATCTCTCGAAGAGAGTACCATGTAGGCCATCCCTCTTTCCGCTCGAACTGAGGTGGGAGGAGTTCGGGTAGAGTCTCTCGAACGGGTGACCAAGTCTTTGATGGACTTCTTCTCCGAGGTCTCTCACACTGGTTTGTTCTCTTCTGCCATCTTACCAGCTAGGAATCTTATACTAACTATTCCGCTTTCATTGTGGCTGGCTAGGAAGCAGTTGAAAGATAGAACTAAGCCCTCCGCTCACTGGCACGACAAGCCTTGCGTTGCACTCGGGGAGAGAGGGAATAGAAGGAGTGTCTAGAAGCGGAGCTAGTGAAAGTCAAGCTCGCTCACAAAAAGAGCCAGGAGCAGGTCAAGCAGCATTGTCGTCAGTGGAAGACTTTAAAAACTGAGCTTGACACGACGAAAGAGCAAGCCGAGTTGGCTAGTAATGATGTCCTAACTGAGTCAGCAGCGAAGATCTTGACCAAGGGGTTAGCTGATAAACTGACTGCAAAGGTGGCAGCTATTGAGGAATTGCTGAGCCATTTGCAGGGGAGAATGCTGACTTGAGGGGCCATCGAGACTCTGAGGCTCAGCGGCTTGAGCATTTGGACAAAGATCGCCAGTCCCTTTTTGAAGCTTTGAAAGGACGAGAAGATTCTTTGGCGGTCTCTTAGGCTGCTGCTGACTAAGAGAAAATGAGGGCTAGCCAAACATCTGGAGAGTTAAAGGGAGTTAAGAGAAGGTTAGTCAACCATAGGGTGGTCATTAAAGATCTGCAGAGCGATTTGTCTCAAGTTCAGGAAATTGTTTCCCGCTTAGAGGGGTAGTTGAGGTCAGCTTTGTTTGTCCACGACTAGGCTTGGTTGTATGGATACATTGAAGGCCTCTAAAGAATGCAGGACCACATTTTGGAAAACCCTCAAGCAGACTCAAGAGCCCTCAAGGCACATTTAAGATCCATTGACCCAGGCGACCTACCTCTAAACCCTGACGCATTTTAGCACGGTTGTACCCTGGGCAGAGAGATGATTCCTTACGCCTTCCTTCTTGACTCTGTGCTCTCGATCCAGATCCTAATGCACCTGAGCCAGACCCCAATGCTCTTGATCTGGATCCTGACGCTCCCGCGCCTTAGTTTTTTTTTTATGCTTCTCTATTTGTAAAGTTATGTAGATTATTTTCTTTCCTTGTGAAGACCTCTGATCATGTATCTTTAAACATCCTTGCAGCCATTTGCTCACGCTTTGTATACATTTAACTATAAATAAAATTGTCCTTTGCCTTTGCTGCTTGGCCTTATATGTTTTTTCCTTCCTTAATGTTCTTTTTCCTCTTCTTTTTCTTCTATCGGCTTGGCAGACCTGATGCGAGGGATAGGTCAAATCTGTAGAGACACTATACTTAGCTCTCCGGTTTTCTCGTCGGCATCGTAAACTGAGGCAAGTTCGTAGAGACACGATACTTGGCTCCCCTGGTCTTCTCGTCAGCCTTGTGGACTGAGGCGATGTATGAGGCAAGTCTACGGAGACACGGTACTTGGTTCCCTTGGTCTTCTCGTCTGCCTCGTGGACTGAGGCTAGAGATGAGGCAAGTCTATGGAGACACAGTACTGGATGAGGCAAGTCCATGGAGACACGATACTTGGCTCCCCAGGTCTTCTCGTTGGCCTTGTAGACTGAGGCAAGGGTTAAAGCAAGTCCGTGGAGACACGGTGACGCTTGGAATCCTAGCTATCTAGAGGGTTTGGAGAGAATCAGAGATCACGTGCTCTTGAATCCTTGAAGTAATTTTAGGGTGCTAAAAGTGTAAAAACTCCTTTCGGACCAGGCAGCGTTGAAGCCTGGGGCCTTGATAGGGAATGAGCTAATCCTAAGCTCGCTCTCAGACAACCTCCCCAGTGTCAACCCCGCCAACTGGCTTATTTTTCTTATTGTATCAATGTATTTCTTTTTTCTTCTATTCGTAACGTACTTCGCAATAATATTAGTGGAGTTCCTTATACATGTTTTTCTTTCTTCTCGGATTCTTCTTTTTCTTCTTTGTTCTTAGCTTTTCATCCGCACACTTCTGAGAGTGCACCGAGCGAGAAGTGTAGGGGTGATGCAACTTATGTGACGAACAACCACAAGTAATATTTGTCTGTTATTACAATCATAAACTTGGGTTGCCTCAATTTGTTGTCGTCGGTTGGAGGGGCGAGGCTCCTTGAGAGCCTACGTTGTATAGTAGAAAGAATAGGCCCATATTCCATAGGGAGATAGGTTGGGATGTCTTAGGCTAAGCCCTCCGCTTGGTCTCCCTGGGGTGCATGAGTCGCCGCGTCATTGAGGAGTTGTCTCGCTCTTTTCCGTAAGGTAGGTAGGAGATATTTAATAGTGCTAGAGAAACTAAATTAGTTAATATAACTCATCCGCAACCACGACTATGAAGTTTACAAGCCTAGCTTCTCATTTGTGGAGGAGGATTTCAGCGAGGATTCTAAGGCGCTACTTGTTTGGCATTCTGTCGTTAGAGGTGGTGCAATGTCGAGAAGTCAAAGGAGTAAACCTGCTCTCCCCTGCATTCTGTCGTTAGAGGTGGTGCAATGTCGAGAAGTCAAAGGAGTAAACCTGCTCTCCACCAGGGGAGGGCTCAAGATGTCTTAGGCTAAGCTCGTCCCTTTAGTCCCCTCTAGTAGGTAGTTTGTCGGATGGCTAAGAAGCCGGTCCGCTCTTCACTGTGAGGTGAGTAAGAGATGTCTAATATACCGCTGAAAAAAAAAAAAATAAGTTAATATAACTCATCCTCGATCTACGTGTGCAAAATTTGCAAACCTGAGCTGTTTTGCAGGAGATGTGACACGTTAGTTGCTTGGCATTCCGTTTGGTGGAGGAGCACGGCGAGAAGTCTGAGGCGTGGCTCGTTTGGCATTCTGTTGCTAGAGATGGTTGACAATAGGTTAGTTTTGCACATTTATCTTATTAGTAGATAGCTTTATCACATTTAGTTTAGGTTAATTTTTGCATATTATAGGTTGTTTTAGAATAATGCTTTTTTCTTAGTTTTGTGCTTGAAATGAGTCCTAATGCATAAATATATTTTTCGTAGGGTTCGAGAGTAATGTAGATCAAGAAAAAGAGAAAGAAATCTCAGAAGGAATCCGCAAGAAATCTAAGTTCGAAATGCGCTAGGAGACAACCTGGACATACTTTAGTATTTCTATCATAACTTTCTACTCACATGTCTGATTAATGAGATTATTAATGGGTTGGAAAGCTATCTTAAAAGGTTACAACTTTGTCTCTAATAATAATTTCTAAATTCTGACTTATAAAGTGTGTATGAGGCAACCATTATAAGTCTTAAAAGTTAGGCCATTTTTTAGGCAAGAATCATGAAAACATTAGTGTTTCTTTTCTATCCTATATAAGCATATCATTAGCACGAAATTGAAAGGCGAGAGGCCATGAAAAACCCTAGTTTATTGCTTTATTTTCTTTTACTTATGGATTGCTAAACACCTTGCTAGTTCTAATGCTTTGATCAATTGTAAGAATAAGCTTTTAAAACTATATTTTGGCAATATGGCTTTAGAGCTTAATATTTTCAACACTTGTAAGGAGCCTAGAGATGAAGTGGATATTCATGAAATTAATTTAAGTGAAACACTTGTTAAAGGATAGTTTAGAAAAACTTCTTGTTTAGATCCATTAGAGGCTTGTATACTCAATTATTGTAATTTTGATTGTGGTGAAAATTAAGATACTTCATATATCTATTCTCTCTTAAATGTCTCACAAGATTTGGAGATGAACAAGTGGAAACCAAAATTTGAGAAGTTGCAGCCATGCAAGAATCACTTGATACCTTCATGTGAACAAATATCGAAATTGGAGTTGAAGCCATTGCTTATGGAACTCAAGTATGCTTATCTAGGACCCAATGAGACTTTTCCTGTGGTAATATTGTCTAAACTTGGCTACACGCAATAAAGTAAATTATTGAATGTTTTGAAAAAGCACAAGAGTGCTATAGGGTGGAGCATTGTTGACATCAAGGGTATCAACCCTCTAGTTTGCACTCATGAAATCTATTTAGAGGACAATGCCAAACCATCTAGGGAGATGCAACGTAGGTTAAACGTACAATGAAAGAGGTAGTCAAGTGCTAAAATTGTTAGATGTGGGTATTATATACCCTATTGCGGATAGTAATTAGATAGGTCCTACAAAAGTTATGCCTAAGAAATCTAGAATAACTGTAGTCAAGAATGAGAATAATGAGTTGATCCCAACTCGTGTTATCACAGGTTGGCGCATGTGTATTGACTATAGGAAGTTGAATGCTGTCACTAAAAAAGATCACTTCGCTTTGCCTTTCTTGGATCAAATTTTAGAGATGGTAGCTGGTCATGAATATTATTGTTTTTTGGATAGGTACTCAGGGTACTATCAAATTGGAATTGCACCTGAAAATCAAGAGAAAACCATTTTCAGTTGCCCTTTTAGTACCTTTGCATTCAAGAGGATGCCCTTTGGGTTATGTAACGCACCTGCTACTTTTTAAATATGTATGTTGAGTATTTTCAGTGAAATGATAAAGCATTATTTAGAGATTTTCATGGATTATTTTACTATATTTGGTGACTCTTTCGATGGATGTCTGCCTAACTTGGAAACAGTGTTGACTAGGTGTGAAGAAAGGAATTTGTTGTTAAATTGAGAGAAGTGTCATTTCATGGTCTCGAAAGGGATTGTGTTAGGCCATATTGTATCTTCCAGAGGCATTGAGGTTGACAAAGCAAAAATTGATCTAATTTCTAATTTGCCTACACCTAAGACTGTTAAAGATGTTAGATCATTTTTAAGGTATGCTAGATTTTATAGAATGTTCATAAAATATTTTAGTTCAATATATAGACCTATGTGCAACCTTTTAACAAATGACACTCCCTTTGAATGGATCTAAGGTTGTCAAGAAGCTTTTGATAAGTTAAAAGACATGCTTACCACTGCATCAATCATGCAACCACCAGATTGGACTTTGCCTTTCGAAATCATGTGTAATGCAAGTGGTTATGCAATAGGAGTTGTTCTGGGGCAATGTAAGGATAAAATGCCATATGTGATCTATTATACAAGTAAGACTTTAAATGGTGCTCAAATGAATTATTCTACAACTGAAAAAGAATTACTTGATATGGTGTTTGCTCTAGATAACTTTCGTGCATACATTCTTGGCTCTCATTTTGTTGTTTTTACTGACCATGTAGCCTTAAAGTATCTTTTTTCGAAGAAAGATGCTAAGCCACGATTGATTATGTGGATCCTTCTACTCCAAGAATTTAACATTACCATCCAAGACAGAAAAAAGTAGAAAATGTAGTGGCAAATCATCTGTCATGCCTTACTTTTGATGATTCTATGGATGCATTGCCTATCTAGGATTCATTTCCTGATGAACAATTGTTTTCCATTGCTAGTTTACATTGGTTGCTAACATTGTTAATTTTATTGTCACAGGTAAAACATCATCTCATTGGAATGCCCAAGACAAGAATGTTTCATGGTCAAGGTATGTAACTTTTCCTATGATGATCCTTATTTATTTAAGTATTGTTCCGACCAAATCATTAGGAGATGTGCCCCTGATAATGAAATAAATAGTGTCATCACCTTTTTTCATAATGAAGCTATGGAGACCATTTTTCTTTAAGGAAAACTATTGTAAAAATTTGCAATGTGGCTTTTATTGGCCTAGCATGTTTAAAGATTCTCATGATTTTTGCAAATCTTGTGAGTCTTGTCAAAAGTTGGGTGGAGTGACTCGCAAAAACATGATGCCTCTGAACCCAATTTTAGTCATTGAAATTTTTTATTTGTTAGGGCATTGATTTCATGGGTCCTTTTCCATCCTCTTTTGGATACTTGTACATTCTAGTAGCTGTGGATTATGTTTCCATGTGGGTAGAGGCTATTCCTTGCCGAACTAATGGTCACAAAATTGTTTTGAAATTTTTGAAAGAGAATATTTTTTCAAGGTTTGGAATACCTCGAGCCATTATTAGTGATGGGGGATCACACTTTTGTAATAAACATTTTGAGGCTTTGATGGGAAAATATGGCATCATAAAGGCGCGACCCCATATCGCTCACAAACAAGTGGTCAAGTTGAGCTTGCCAATAGGGAAATAAAACAAATTTTGGAAAAACGTTAAATCCAAACCGCAAAGATTAGTCTTTGAGACTAACCGATGCCCTTTAGGGTTACCGTACTGCTTTTAAGTCCCCTACTGGTATGTCTCCCTATAGACTTATTTATGGAAAAGCTTGCCACCTACCAATAGAGCTGGAACATTAATCTTATTGGGCTATTAAAATGTTGCATTTTGATTTAAACAAGGCTACCCTTTAAGAAAATTGCAATTGAATGAATTGGAAGAAATTTGCAAGGATGCTTATGACAATTCTAAGATTTACAAAGAGAGAATGAAGGTCTTTCATGACAAACACATTTTGAGAAAATCTTTTGAACCATCTTAGAAAATTCTCTTGTATAATTCTAGGTTGCATTTATTTCCAGGAAAATTGAGATCTAGGTGGATTGAACCTTTCATTGTTAAAACGGTTTTCCCTCATGATGCTATAGAAATTGAGAACCCCAAGAATGGAAATAATTTTAAAGTGAATGGACAGCATCTTAAGCCATTTTTTTGAGAATTTTTCACATAAGGAAGAGTCCATTAATTTGGAGGATCCTATTTATCACAACCAGCCTCATGATTAGTTTAGGTTGTATTTATTTTTGTTTTTCTGCACTTTGTTTTTTTCTTTTAACCCTTTCTGTAGGTATAAAAGCTTTTTTAGTTTGTGGTCATCATCTCAAGGTACTCTTTTTTATCTCTATTCTTTATTGTTTTACTTTGATTACATTGAGGACATCGAAAGTTTTAGGTTGGGGAGAGTCTTGAGATGATTTACATTTTTGCATTTTTTTTTCTTTCAGTTTATTTTTTCAATTTTGTTTTTCAATTTTTTTGTTGTTGTTGTTTTTGTTGCTTTAGCACGAGTATTGAACTTTAAGCTCATTATGCTACTTCTACTTAAGAATTCCATTGTTTTTCAAGCTAATTCATGTTCTATTTTCAATTTAGCCACACGAGTATAATTCTGGTTGAAAGATAGATATGATTTTGAAAATCTTGAAGATAGCATGTAGAGACATGTAACCCTTATGCGATTTTGAGCCAATCCATTCATTTGATAGAGTTATTTTAAATTACTCCGTACTTTCATTTGGAAGCGCATAATATTTCGTTATTTAGTCTCATTATTCTTCAAATTTATTGAACACTAAGAGCACATCAAATTTTATGCTACACTTGAACATCTTGAAGCCATAAATATTGAAGAACTATTCTAGTCCTCAAGAGATGAGTTTAGGCCATCTTTCTTTACTTTGAACCTTTAATTCTTTTTCTTGTGCAATATCGCTGGTAACCCCTTTGAGCATTTTATTTTAGTCTTCCTTTCTTAAACCCTATTCCCACGTGTTTAAAGAATGAAGGCTTCAGATTTGTTTCGTTGTAAAAGGCATACAAAAGATTTTGGGAAAGACACATTGAAATGGAAGTTCGAGGAGCAGGTGCAATGTCTCCAAAGAAAAAAAGTATACATACCCTAGTCTAGAAAAATTTATGATGAACATGTGAAAGAGAAAAAAAGAAAAAGAAAAAAAAACTAGTGAATATGTTGGTGGAGTCTTGAAAGAAGGAAGCTCTAAAAAAAAAAGAACAAAAGAGTGGCTAAAAGTGTTGCATTGAAAAGTCGAAAAATGAATTCGAAAGTTAGATGATACATTCAAAGTTATTCTTTGCTTGTTCTTGGAAACACTCTTCATTATTACCCCTTACCTTTTATTTCTAGTTTTCCCACTTCACCTTACGTTATGTCCTAATAAAAGTCCTAATTGATCTTAAGGAGGTATAGTTTGGAAATTCATATGACAAAATCAAGATGGGGTGGCGTAAAATTATTAATGTGCTTGGCATCCCTTCATGAGACAATCTGTTTTCTTCTATTTGCGTTCTTTCCTTTGATTTATATGTGAGATAATTATTCTTGTTATACATTAGTCTACTCACATATATTTGAGAGTGTGCACAATGTTCAAAGTGACTTTATTCTTTTGAGTGCTACCACCAGTGAGGATTGAGTCGAAACATAATTTTGGATAAAGATTCTGGTCATATTTTATTTTGAAACTCGAAGCATATTTGTGTTGACTAAACCTCATTTCCACAATGAGTATTGATGGCTCGTGGATATCTTTTGTGATTGTTAGTGTTTCGAGTTCTGATTAAATCCTTTGTGCTAAAGTAATGAAAATTTCAAGTTTTAATTTATTATTTTATGCTTTTATGTCGAGTCGTTTGGATTTCTAGAGACTAGCAATAAGCTAGTTGGGGGGTGTGATAATAGCTTAGTTTTGCACATTTATCTCATTAGTAGATAGCTTAATCACATTTAGTTTAGGTTAATTCATGCATATTATAGGTTATTTTAGAATAATGTTATTTTCTTAATTTTGTACTAAAAATGAGTCCTAACACATAAATATATTTTTTTGTAGGGTTTGAGAGTAATTTAGATCAAGAAAAAAAGAAAGAAATCACAGAAGGAATCCATAAGAAGTCCAAGTTCGAGATGTGCTAGGAGACTGTCTGGACATACTTTAGTATTTCGATCATAACTTTCTACTCACATATTCGATTGATGAGATTATTAATGAGCTAGAAATTTATCTTAAAGGGCTACAACTTTGTCTCTAATAATGATTTCTAAATTATGACTCCTAAAGTACGTATGAGGCTACCAATGTAAGTCCTAAAACTTAGGCCATTTTTTAGGCGAGAATCATGAAAACGTTAGTGTTTCTTTTTTACTTTATATAAACATATCATTAGCATGAAATTGATAGGCAAGAGGCCAGGAAAAACCCTAGTTTATTACTTTATTTTCTTTTACTTATGGATTGCTAAACACTTTGCTAAGGTGTAGGGTAAACCCTAACCATATTTTGGTATGTTCTTAACAATCTGTTTCTAGTTTTTATGTTTAAGTTTTGATTTTGTGGATCGATTTACCATTCTTGAAAAGAGATCTTTTTAATATAATTTTTTGATTTATCGTAGACTCCAGGCACGTTGAATGCTTACAATTTCCTGCACAAAAATTCTCTAGATCTGTTTTGCCTAAAATCAATCCAATTCATGAAACTCTTTTTGAAAAGTAATATGTACTTTAATTGCTAAATCATCCACCTATGATCATCCTTCATATGAAGTTTAGTTGAGTTATAAAATATATTGTTGAAACTATCATCATATGTGTTGTGTGAATCCCGAAGCCTTAGTGTTTTAAGATATTGATATTTTTCTCTATAGTTTTGTCCATTTTTATTCTCAGCAACTCAATCAACTCTTGATAATATTTTCTATTAAGTTTTATTGTTTTATTTGATTTTCTTTTTTTGAATTGCAATTCTACACCCTTCCCTGTGGATTCGATCCCAGACTCATCGAGTTATTACTGCGCGACAATCTTACACTTGGGAGCATTATTAATGTCGTAGCAATGGTGCCCCAGGAGTCATGTCGGGGAGTCCAAAGGCTAAACTCACTCTCCACCAAGGGAGGGGTCGGGATGCCTTAGGCTAAGCCTGCCCCTTTGGTCCACCCAATGAGGTAATTTTTTGGACAGCTAAAAAATTGGTCCGCTCTTTGCAGTGATGAGGGTGGGGTAAGTTGTTGGGCAGCCAAGAGGCTGGACCCGCTCTCCTATGTGAGGGAGGTTGGGTCACCGACCCACCTATTAATCCTCATGAGGAGGTAAGTTGTAAGGTAGTTTGGGAATGGATCGGCTTCTACCCGTTGATATCACAGGGAATGTAAGTGTTGGGTCAGGCTAGTGATGATCCCACTCTTCGTCGTGGCAGAGGTTGGGGTATGTTGCCGGGTAGCCAAGGGGTTGGACCTGCTCTATATCGCAAGAGAGATGAGATGACCTTAATGTGCATCTCACTCTTTAGGGTTCCGCGGGGAGTTAAGTTATTAGGCAGTTAGAGATTGAACTCGCTCCTGCCTGTTGACACTCACTCAGAAAGGTAAATGTCGGGCAGCCGAGGGTTGACTTGCTCTCCATCGTGAGAGGAATAAATCAGTCTTAGGTGTAACTCATCCCTTTGGTGCCTCATGGGGAGGTAAGTAGTCGTCGAAGGAATTTTCGTTGATGGAGATTACGTTATTGGAGATTACATTGATGGAGATTACGTCGTTGGAGTAAAGAGTCGAGATAGGTGAGACGTATTTTATTCCTGAAAATTCATACTTTCATTAATAGAATTTACACTATTAACGTGGAAATGTAAATTACAAGTCATAAAGTTTTCTAGTGATAAGACTTCTGCAAGTGCTCGGCATTCCAGAGGTGTGGATCATATGCACCCAGCCAACAAATCCTCCCGCGATGGTTCTGATTTCCCCTAGTGGTGACCCTTCTTGATATGGTGTGCGGGGGTAATCGTGTTGGGGTCCCTGCTCAGCTACCCTTGCATCGGGCTCCATTCCCTCTGTGGCCTTCTGACTCTCTGCTCACTTCTTTTCCATGATCGCCTCCTCCACTCCCACTTTAGCCTCCGAGCGGAAGGGTACTGCAGTTTTGGTCACCCAACTTGCTCTCTTCCCTCTTTCAAGGAAAGGAAATCTTCAGTATTGTGAGTGTTAGACTGATGGTTGGTGTAATAGCGGCAGCTAGTGCTCTTGTAGTTGTCTTCTTGGACAGGTTGATGGTCGTCTTTTTAAATGGTGAGCGCTATTCGGTCAAATCGAAATCCTAGGCCTCTTGTAGAGGTTTCTTCTCTCCTATTGTCACATGGTCCTTTCTCCGGCTTCTTGCGAGTATTGCCTTTGGTTGGTGTCTTCCCCTTATTTTCTGCTTGTTCCAATTTTTCCTCCTTGGCCATGAACTGGGATCAAGGCCACACTCCTCCAAAAAACGTTGCCAAAGTTATATTTTCGTCTTGGTCGTTTGTAGTCATGCATTCTTTGTTAGACGTAGATAGGTATGTCTCAAGACTTTTCTCTTCCCTTTGCTTAATGGTAAGGAGGGACACCACGGGGCGTCTTATTGTGGCGCCCTCGACCCCCACGTGTTATTTTTGTAGAGTTCGTGACACCGAGATGATGACCATATGGATCACACACCCCAACGACCAGTGCTTAAAGTGTGTACAACATGTAATAAATGTACAAAATAATATTCACAGCGGAGAAAATAAAA
Organism: Juglans microcarpa x Juglans regia; assembly: GCF_004785595.1. Classification (NCBI taxonomy): domain Eukaryota; kingdom Viridiplantae; phylum Streptophyta; class Magnoliopsida; order Fagales; family Juglandaceae; genus Juglans; species Juglans microcarpa x Juglans regia. The sequence goes on along the minus strand of NC_054598.1, from coordinate 28,190,272 downwards.
GGTCTTTCTTTATTAAGTACCAGAATTTTTCAAAAAGCAGTAAAATAACTTTACAAGAATTTTACAGTCTTCTAACTGATAATTTAAAGAAAATAAATAACATAAGGGAAATAAATCCCAAAACGCTGAACAACATATTAGCAACTTAAGCTTCTGGCGGAGTCGGTCCTTCAGGTTCATACTCGGGCTCTGCGCCAAACTCTACGGCACCATAAAAATGAACCGTAGGGTAAAACACTACAATGAGATTATGACATCTCAGCAAGTAATTAACCAAAACAACATCCAAGAGATTTAAAACACATTTATATATTCACGCGTCCCCATACGGATAAATATTGCAGAAAACGAAATCACATTCTTTTTCCCAAAAATACCCTTTTTATACTAACACCAAAAATTCCATTTTTGGTCCCGATCATAATTATTACAAAATTACGCATACACCACGGTCTCCCCTATGGACCGTCAGCACACCCTGGCTCTCTTCGTCACATCATGAGTAACGTCCGTGCATGAGACTTCGTAACGAGCGATGCCCAGTTCCATGCTCAGCGCCTACATGGCCAAGCATCCTCTAACCTCGCCAGCCAAAAGGTCACGGATCGGTACGAGAGCGTTACCGTCTCGTTCGTTCCCGTCGTTGCCCTGCGACAACTCAGGGGACATCACATCAGTCTGTTACGCTCCCGAGTGACCAGAGGAGCTCCACCGAGATAATACCCCATCTCCGCTTGGGGTCGTGATACACATGCACCCACATATTCAGTCACAATTCCAAACAGACAACGTGACATCATAGCACAATTTATTAAAAAACGATAAATATGCATTACAATAATTTATTGGAATAAATTCAAATATCTTATTTACAAATTCACAATAATCACAAATATACAGCTTACAACTAACTACATGCGTAATCCTGTCCTCCAATCCAGCCCAAGGCCTAAATCCAACAACTCCAATTAACAAACCCAATACTTGCAACGGCTCAAGGCCTAATTTTCAACAAAACCAACATATCAATAATTTACAAATGAACAATAGTTATAATGCCAATTTAAATCACTTGATTTACGATGGAAAATTACATACACACGAAGTTAGGAAATTCTGAAAGATCAAGCGAAAGGAAGTGTTGCTCAAGGTGACAGCTCAATGGCGGCAACGGTGAATTTTCAAGAATCAAACAGTGGCTTTTCTAGTGGGTTCTCTCTCAAAAGAAATCGATCTATGAAATAAAACTTAAGAAACTCAACACACGGCAATAACTAACAATTCACTCAAAACCGATTGAAATTTCACAATTTTAGATCAAAACAGAGCACGGTAAAACCTCAAGCTCACGGATTCAACACAAAAATTTACAGATCAACACTCAAAATACCAAGAGATGAAAATGCTTGAAAGAGAGAAAGAGGATGAGGATCTCCGAAAAATTAATCTGAGGAACCCGTCGACTATAAATAGATCAACTATGGCGGTTTGAGGAGCTGTGTGTCGCACGGGTAGAGAAGATGACAAATAATGGCAGCAAGCCATGGAGGAGTGAGATGTCTTCGCGCGGACGTGTGGTGCGGCGGCAAAGACAGCACATTCGGAGGTCATGCCCAACGCCACCGAGATGCTTACGAAAGAGTGAGGTGGTGGCCGTGGGGAACGGTAGCTCAACAGTAGGCTTCGGAGTCACTACCGAAAGACACGGAGCAAAGATATGGAAGGAGGAGGTGAAAAGTGGAAGGAAGAGGTGCTGGCTTGCGGCAGCTGCTGAAATAACAAGGAGGAGCTGGAAAATTGCAGAAGAAAGAAGAAGAAAATAAGAAGAAAAGGAGAAGAAAGGAGCACGACGCATGAAGAAAGTGATGAAATCCCTAGGGTTCAAAGTGGAACGACGCCGTTTAGCAACACAGAAGGGTTGGGTTACACTCCGCACGGGCTGAGCTGCGTTTCGCACACGGGTTGGGCTTAGAGCACACGACTGGGCCACAAGTAAATCACACGGGCTGGGTTGGAACCGGCTCACCAAACTCACACACCCACGGCCCACAATGAAAAACACACACACACACACACACACACACACATCCCAGCAAAATAATAACAAATTAAAAAGCCCAAAAAACACACCAAAAATATCATAATATAAATTTAAATAACACAATTTAAATAACATAAATAAATAAATAATAAGGAAAATAAAAACCTAGAATAAAACACACCAAACTGCTCGCCATAAACTGCGCGAGGAATAGGCAAGCCAGCTCCTCAAAGCTATCTTTGGACTTGGGTGCCAAAGACCCAAACCATACACTCGTCGGCCCCTTCAAGGTCATCGGGAAAGCTCTGTAAGCTACCTCTCCTGAGAAGCCGTGTAGGGTTATGTGAGCTCGAAAGGTTTCTAGGTGTTCAAGGGAGTCTCTAGTCCCATCGTACATGTCTATGAGGGGAACTTGGAACTTTGGTGGTAGGGGCACAACCATCACCTTCTCACTGTAGGATAGGCCCGTACTGGTGAACAGTTGGTCTACTATTGACGATATGCCCATCTTTCTCGTCATTTCATTGTATTTTCCTTTAAGGTTACGCAACTCTTCCTACATGTTTTTTCTTTCTTCCTCCACGTCACCTCCCCCTCCTGCGTTTTTGGATCCTACGTGCTCCTTTTTGCTCAGTTCTAACTTTTACTTCATTTTTTGGCTCGATTGTGGTTACTCTGATCGTCTCATTCTCTTTTCGGAGGGTTTCCACTTTGGTAGTTAGTTTTTCTACCAGCTGTTCCATCACGATGAGCCTTGCTTCCATGTTTGTTGACATTGCTTCTTCTTGTCCTCATGTTGTTTGAGAATGAGCTGTTGCAGGCATACGAAGGACACGTGAAGTCTATAAAGATTCCACAGATGGCGTTATTGTTAAAGTTGTGTTTTGTACACCTTTGGGTCGAGTTCCAACAACTTAGGTCTTAAGTCTTTCACCTGCACACTTAAGAAACATGGAGAGTGGGGGCCTTTGTGGAGGCTGGGGAGTCTCCAATGCTAAAGTTAGTATATCTGCTTAATAGTTTGTGCGTGAGCTTAGAGAAATTAGAGAGAGTTCTTCATATTTGGAGGTCGACTTTTATACTAGGTTTCAGGTGGGGACAGCTTGTACCTAACTTTGAGGACCCATATACTTTTCCACTGTTTGTTTAGTCATAACCATTTAATGAGGCGTAGCTTCTGGGATAGTGTCATTAATGTGGCGTAGAGGGAGTGATGCCATTAATGCAACGTGGCTCCCTGACTCACAGGGTTCCCTGTTAAGTCCCTTCATGCCTGCTGTGAGGAGATCAAGGGTTCTCCAAATTTTCCACCCACCTGTCTATGCAGGTTCCCGAAGGTAGGGTGTCATTGGGGTGGTATCAGGGCAGTGAGTCTCATATGCCCCTACCGTCCGTTGTTCCTATGCGTGGGGTTTCTTTGGGGTGGATTTTGCTAGTGGGTCAAGTACTCTGCAAAGGCCCACTGACTCCTTTTAGAGGAGGGTCATTGGACTTGATCGGGCTCTCTAACTTACTTCCCCCATGGTCCTTTTGGGTTTGCTATATGGGCCGATAAGAGGGAAAACCCCCTTACATACTGAATTTACAATTATCTCTTATATTCTATGAAAAAATGGAAGATATAAAGATTAAGACCTTGTTTGGTTACACATATCATATGAGATGAGATGAAAGTTAAAAATTGAATAAAATATTGTTATAATATTATTTTTATTCTAAGATTTGAAAATTTTGAATTGTTTATTGTATTTTGTGTGAGAGTTTAGGAAAATTATAATAATTAGATGAGATAAAATGAAATGAGATGATTTTTGTAACCAAACAAGCCCTAACAATTTTTGGTAGGAATGAATTATTATTGAACATAAATATATTGCTAATACTTTATTATTTTTTTGGTCTGAAGACTGAAGGATATCTTTTTCAACTAAGATCAATGTTTTAACTTTCATTTTGTTATGGCTGGAACCACAAAAAATTTTCGTGTCGGAATAATAACCAATACGACTTAATAGGATGAATCATTCCAAACAAAATTCCAAACATTATGGTCTGTTTCGATCCATTTTGGCCGGATTATGGTATTTTGGTCAAAATATGTGTTTCGATTTGAAATTGATATAAATGACACTTTTGAAATTTTTTTGAAAGGTGAGGACAAATTGATAATTTCTAGCTCCATTCTTTTTTCATTCCCTGCCCTAAGCCGATACCCTAAAATCAAAACCTATACATGTTAGTTGGAGACTTGGATCTCTCTCTCATTTTATGTTTTTGATAACAAGGTACTTTTGTGAATCTTTGATAAGTGAGAACTATAAAAAAGAAAAGTAAGTGAAAAAAAATTGACAGAGACAAACCCACAAACAAAATGATTAATTATTTATTCTTAATAGGAATAAATCTATAATTGACAATTTTTTCTTTCAGGGGAGTATGAGAGCTGCTATGTACAATCACCTTGTAGGACTCCTTTGCAATCCTAATGTATGAACTGACTAAATTGTCCCCATTTCTATCGTTGAATAGAATAAATTACCCATGTTTCCAAAGTTAACTAAACCCAAAAAATTGAAAATCGAATGCAACTTTTTTTCCTTTTCTGTCGTGCCATCGACTACCTCTTCCGACCCAATCTTCAACCACCTCCGACCCAATCTCCTCCACCATCAACGGGACGACCTCCTCCTCCGTCGACGAGGTCACATACTCCACTGTCGACGACTGCCTTGGCCACCATTGACTGAAAGCAACAAACTGCCCAATCGATAGATTCGTAGTTCTCTTCTCCTCCACTGCCCATTGCCGACCTCCTCCACCATCCATGGGGTCAAAGTGCTCTTCTCCTCCACTTCCCATTGTCAGCATCCTCCACCAATCTATTTGTACATTCAAAGACTATATTAAAAGAATTTGTTGATCAATTTGACAATGCACTGAGGAAGAAAGTAAAGAATAAGATGGCAGCAGACTGTTCTTGTTGACTATGTCATAACTTCATCCGTGTAACTCTATTTTGTATTATTGTAACTTGGTGTATTGTTGATGACATTAGATATTTTAACCATTTTATGGGTATGGATTTCTATAAATTTTGGTGGACATGAGATATGTTTCCTCATTTTCAAATTATTATAGGATTGGTCATGTTCATGAGATTGGTGGAGATTAGAATGGTCATGTTCATGAGATTGGTGGAGATTAGATTGGTCATTATAATTTTCTAATTCCAGGTAATACATGTTGCCATCATTTTCCTCCTGTTCAATTTGTCATCATTGATATTCTGAGTATTGAAAAAATAGCAATCCAAATTATCTGAAAACATGACAACACAAGTAATATATTATAGGATATCATAGGTTCTAAGAGTTTCATACACAACTATTAGGTTTGAATATTACAATATTAATAAAGATTGTAAACCTATTTATTACAACCTATCTACTAACATTACATAGTTTGGTATACATTTACTTAATTTGTAATTGTTCTTGATCCTATCAAACAACATGATTTTAGAATTGAAAGTCTGCAATATACGCAGAGTAGAATGTGTGCTTGGCTAATATATTTCATTTGACCATGAAGCTCATTCCGATCATTTTGGATGTCCTCCTCCCTTTTTTGAATCTTTACCCTTGCACATTGGAGTTCTTCCTCCTACTTTTGAAGTTCTTACTCTCTCTTTTGGAGGCGACGTTCTGTTTCCTTCATTTCCTACTTCAATAGCTGCCCATAAAAGTATTTGCAGTATGGCCTTCCCTATAGGAAATGAAAATTATAATTAATAGAACAATGTCTGAAAATAAAAGTACACATACAAGAGTAATTAGTGTTTACCTCCTTATTTTAATATGGGCAGGAATAAAAAGGTCGCCTTGGATTTCTTGAGATGTTTGAGAATTTTAAACGTATCATCTCTCTACATAAACATTTTGGAGCATAATTCAAAGAACGATCAACTAAACAAGATGAAGAATGTGACAAAGACATTGCATATAAAAAACATGAAACAACCTTGAAACAAGTAGAGATGTTACTGCAACATAACACAGTTTTAACTATATAATCACTGTGTTGCAACATAACAAAATATGATATATTAAATATCTATACATTGTAACCTAAAGTATTGCCAAACTCAAAACAAGTGAGTAGGCAGATACTTCCCAATCAAGATAGTGGTTAACAGTTTCATAATCAGTCAGAATGGAAACTATGCACTCCAAAATCAATAATTCTTTAGCCTGTATGGGGGGCAACTTGTGGTCCCTTAAAGCACTGTGATGCATTACAGATAAAAAGAAAAGAGATTCATAGGCATGCAATAGGACTAACCCCAGGCCTAAATGTAGGTTTAACTGGACCGACCTCAACAAGGGTAACAAAAGAAGTAGCAATATCTTTAGTGATGACCAACTATAGATACGACCCAACGTTAGTCTTTTGATAAAATAAAGCTTCCCAAGCCACAGATATAAGAAGCTTTACTATCCAATAAATCTTAACTCCTGCAATTATAAATGATTCTGTGTGACCTATGTATACATACGCTCGAGGAAGGGGATGGATGACGATTCTAAGGAGAGGGAAGGGGACCGCAGTTCTGTTGGCAAAATCGAATGTGACAACATATTCAGAGGTTCTGAGATGGTTGGTTTGATGGCTGAATCAATTGGGCGACGACGAAGTTGTGAATCGTGACGACGCAATGTCAACAGCTTCAGAGGTGTTGGTTCTTAGGGCTCTTTGCCTTCCCGTCGTTGGTTCTTAGGGCTCTTTGCCTTCCGGTTTCTATCTCGTCCATCCACACAGCAACAAGAGAGCTGCTTTAACTTAAACGAAATGATTCGATTTGTTTAAGTGAGGTCTGCATAAGCAGTCCCCATTCGGGGACTGTAAATAGAATTATTCTTTCAAAAACATTTTGCCTTATTTTTGTTGATATTGATCAAAATAATTATTTCTTAGTCGTTAATTTGTTTTCTAGTTATTTTGAAATCTAGGGTTTGTATATATAATTATTTATATAATAATTATTTTGAAATGGTACACTAAACTTATTGATATTGAAATATTTTATTCGAGTGCCATAATCAAAATGTAACAACTCACCCAAATGTAACTCAAAACTTTGGATAAAATCTTTTGAAGCCATATTATTATTATAAAGAAGCTGATATATATACCACTATTTCCCAAATTTTTAATGATATAAAATTTAATTGAAGGGTTTAATAAAGCATTCTTAAATTTAATCATAATGTGAGGATCTCGTTAAATTATATTAATTCTTAAACTTATTATTTATAAATATTTTTAACTAAATATTTCTATAATTCTTAATATTGAGATTTACCATAAAAGGAATTTTGTACTGAGTGACCAATCAGATAAAAACAATTAATATCAAAAGGCTGATGAGATATAACCCGGAAAATCTTTACTCGAAGCCCCTATTTCTTATATAAAAAATAAAAAATAAAAAAATTAATTAATATTGATGGAATTCAAATAGCTATAATTCTTAAAACATAAAAAAAGATTTGGGGTTAAACCTCGAAATTCACCACGAATTGACAATGAGACGCGAAATTCAATGAAACAGAATGCAATTACAAAATCTGGACAAAACCGTCTGCAAATGCAATATGCAAAGGAGAAGTCATTTCTCAACATATTTCCTGCCCAAAAGGAAAATACTTTCCTTCCTTCCAAACACCATCCGTATTCATCAATCTTCACAGCACGTGCACCCCTGCTGTGCACCCCCAACTCTCTCTCTTTTCAAACCATACAAACGTTCCCTTGTCTCTTTGTGTCTCTGCCATTTGTTCTCTCTCTACACATACAGAAGGTCAGAGGGAGAGAGAGAGAGAGAGAGAGAGAGATAGAGCAAGCAAGCCAGATCATATGACGACGTCGTAGAGAGAGAAAAGGATGCACGCATACAACAGGCTACCGAGCAGTGGTCACAACACACCGTCCCCGCCTGCGTCGCCGCTCAGGTCACCCCGGTACCGCCGGTCGAAGGCGGGGAGGTTCGGGCCGGCCCAGCTTCAGCCTGGTCGCACACTGCCACAGCGCCTCGCCTGGCTGCTCCTCTCCGTCCTTCTCCGCCGCCAGGGCATCTTCCTATTTGCCCCTCTCATCTATATCTCGGGTATGCTCCTCTATATGGGTTCTGTCTCCTTTGACGTCGTTCCCGTTATCTCCCATCGCCCTGCGCCCGGCTCCGTCTACCGGAGCCCCCAGCTTTATTCTAAGCTCCGACCCGATATGGACTCCGACAACTCATCCGCCGATGCGGTACGTTTTCAATGCTACTTCTGTTATTTAATCTGAATTGTGATGCGTTTGTCGGGTTTTTGGATGTGGGTACCATTTCGTATGCGAAACCATTTAGTGATTTATGGGGAGCTAGATGTGGGTCGGGTTTGTATATTGGTTTTGTGGGTGAGTTCTGGTGAATCATTGGGATTTGTGAAGTGGGCCGGTTAGATTTCCTGGTTTTCCGTTGGTATACGGCATTGCACTTTGTTTGTTTAGTCTCATTGCATGTACGGTTGTAATTGTATCGTATGGAATCCATTCATCTCTAGTACTGAGGATAGAAGAGGAAGGGGGAATCCATCAAGGTTTTTGGCTCGCAATAAATTTAGTGAATCGTTTATTAGCTTTGAGTTCATTTATTTCATATAAATCGAGACACCTATGTCTTATTTTATTGCTGCACTTCAAACTGTTACGGCTGGGATTGCTGGGTTAGAATATGAATCTGAACCGGGGAAATCTGAAGGATAATATTCCGGTGTAATCTTGTAATTGATGTCCAGTCATGTATCCATTTTTTTCCATCTAGCGAGATATACCTTGAGTGTATAGCTATTTCTGGAGAGAAAACATCCATAACATTCCTTTTATCAGCTTTAGGTTATGGTTATATTTGATTCCAAGATCATTTGGACAAGCATACAATTAATCGTTTACCGAGGGGTTCTCATCCATATGTTGACCTATACCAAGATCCATTGCTGGAATAATGGCTTTCAAAACCTGATGGTGATTCCTGATCAACATCAGTCTCTCTTTGCCATGTTGTTATTAGATATTGTTCAGTCTATAGATTCTTTTCACAATTTCAGAATACATTGCTCATGTGTTACTTAATGCTGACATAAGCCATCACATCTCATTAGATATCAACTATATGGAAGCACGCTTATAAAGGTGGCGGGTGGAGACCATGTACTAACAAGTCTTTAGGAGGTATGGAACATGTATTTTACTCTGGAGAGTTCATGATTATCTTCCTTGCTCAATTTATATGCATACAGGCTCTCATTTTTTACTTCATTGATAAAAAACAGTTTACTTCCTTTTTTTTTTTTTATCAGTAAATAAGAATTTTATTAAAAAGCAGTATACTTCTATAGCCGTTCTATATCATATTTAAAGCTGACCAGTTCTGGTTGTTAGTGCTGCCTTTGGTGATATGTTCAACTTTCCATCTCTTTAAACTTTTTTGCTAACTAATCTCTTCAATTTGAGAAATATCAATGCACTTTCTTGTTCTCATATTGCTTTTATTCACTATTTTCACGTGATCTTTTTGAAGTAAATATTACAAACCTGATACAAAAAGAAATTTCAAGCATCCATTGTCTATCAGAAATTCAGAATGCAACTGTTTGTGGATGCAAGAATTTTTCTTTTGCTTATATGATTGCTACCCACCATCACACTGTATGAATATTTTCTCCATGCACCAGCCCATCATGGTTGGTGCAAACTTTTGCTATTGCACTGCTCTCATTAGCACTATTGGCAGCATAACCCACTGTCATTTGCTATCATTATTGCTTCTGCTATTGCGACCGTTTTGACTTCCATCTTGGACAGACCTTCATTATATTTATTTTTAGTTGTATCGGTAAACTAAAAATCAGTAAACAGTCCCTCATATTATTATTAGAACCGAAAACACTTTCGGTTGTGGATTTTTTTTTTTTTTTTAAAGTTTATTGAAAAATGCAAAAGCAGAAGCAAACTACACAGGATGTATGCAAGAGGAACACTTGATTATAAAACGAGAAAGATATAAGTTAATCATGATGAGTTATCACATTCAAACCTATAGCAGCTGCCCAGAGAAGTAGAGTAGTGAAGAACAAAAACTCAAGCTTTTTCACTGTCCGCTAGCAGTCTTCAAAATTTCCATGGTTCATTTCCCTCCAAATGCACCACATTACACAGATAGGAGCAATCTTCAACATTGCTGCAATTTGTGTGCTGCCATATAACTCTCTACAGTTTGCAAAGAGTTCTGCTAACCTTCCTAGCATTACTGAACCCATCCCAACTTTATCAAGAAAGTCATTCTATAAGGCACTTGCCACCTCATAGTGGGAATGAGGTGGTCTACAAATTCCATGCTATTTCTGCACATACAGCAGGATTCAGCCACTATGATATGGCACTTCCTTAGGTTATCCATGGTGAGGGTCTTTTGTAAGGAGGTTGTCCAAGCAAAAAAAACTAGTATTAGAGGCAACCTAGCTCACCAAATACTCCTCCAAGGGAAAGAGTTTCTATCATGAGGTATAAGGATTTGATAGAAAGAACAAACTGTGAACTTCTTTTTCTTGGACGGGTTCTAATGTGTTCTACCTACAGCTCCTAGTGATAATCTCATAGAGCACAAGAACTGATCAGAAAAAAAAAAAAAATCTCGTAGAGCACAAAAAGTTGGAAAATTTTGTGTAGGTATCTACCTTAAGATCATGGGCTGCTCTAAAGAAACCGACATTCATAGATCCTAGAATGTATTTAGGTGTTCTTTTATATACTTCCTGTGTACACGGACTTTGTCTATTTCATTTGTATCAATAAAATTTACATCTTATTTATCAAAAAAAGAAAAAAGAAAGAAAGAAAAAGAAACTGACATTCCATTAGGTGGCACCGCCAGAGAATTCCAGTAGGTCTGCCACTAAAGCTTCATGCACTCATGCAATACTATACATCTCTAAGAAATCTTCCTTGAGGGCCTTGTCTCCACACCATAAGTTGTGCAAAAAATCTAATCATATGGCCATCATCAACCTCAAGTCTAGTCTGACTGGAAGAAACCTCCCATCCCCTTCTGATATTTTTCCACAATCCCACACTCTGACTCACGTAATTTATTCAGACACCACTTTTTCCAGTCACAACCAAGCTTGGAATCCACCACGTATTTTCACAAGGCCTCTTATTCATGTTTGGTAATGCCAAAGCCACTTCCCTAAGGCATGATTAAACAAGAGGGAATTTCAAGTTTCCAAGCCTCTATCAGAAAGTGTAGAGCACACCTTAGCCCAATTTACCAAGTAATAGCTGAACTCATTACCTAGCCCACCCCATAAAACACATCTTGTAGTTTCTCTATTCGATTGGTCATGCTAGTAGGGGAGGGGAACATGGATAGGAAGTGTGTAGGCAAATTGGAGAGAATACTAGTGATCAAGGTTATTCTGCCACCTTTAGACAAATACATCCTCTTCCAACTAGTCAATCTGCATTCAATCTTTTCAATCACACCATCCCCAATAGACATGGCCTTAAATGAGGCTTTTAAAGGAAGACTGAGATGTATCATAGACAAAGAAGATACCATGCATCCCAATATGCTAGCTAGACTTTTCACATTAGAGACATTTCCTACAAGAATCAGCTCTAACTTGGCCAAATTCTCTTTCAACTCAGAGGCAGCTTCCAAGCATAAAAAACTAGAAAAGGGTCCTCAAAGAGTAGATGTAGCCCTGATTCACCCTGCTAAATATCAGAGTATCATTGTCAAACAATAGGTGAGAAATGTTAAGTACTCCAAGATTACATCCCCACAGAAAAGCCAGAAAGAAAACCTCCATCAACAGTAGCTGTTATCACTCTATGAAAATAAAAAAAGTAATAGAGACGGCAGATCATCTTGTCTTGATCATACCAACTTCCCTGGATATATTTATACAAATCCTGTATTTCTATCCCCTGCCTATTCAATATTTACAATATGCTTACATGTATCATGTATGTTTGCATAAAAGTATATATGCATGAGTAAAGCAGTACTATAAGCTGGATACAATTTTCAAATCTGAATCTGTGGTTGTTGTGTACACTATTATAGGTTTACCTGATACAAATGGTTACATTTATGTTGAGGCGAATGGTGGCCTGAATCAGCAAAGGACGTCGGTTAGTTTTACTCCATTTTTGCTTCTTTATATAAGGACTGCTTATTTGACAATCATTCTGACTCATTTCTCCACATGGTTGTTGATTCTTTGTAGATATGCAATGCAGTTGCTGTGGCGGGATACCTTAATGCAACCCTTGTAATCCCCAATTTTCATTTTCATAGCATTTGGAGAGATCCTAGGTTTGTTAGCTATTATGTTTCTTTGATGTTCGCTTGTGTGTACTGGGTGCCTGATATGCAGTTGTAGTAATTAAGTATAATTTCTCATATATAAATCTGAATTTTGAATGGAATTGGATTAAAAATTGAATATGCAACCACTATATCATTCATTATTAGGTACTTTGATGAATTGGGTTCCAGTAAGCAGTCAAATGGTCCGAGTATGTTTGGAATCAGTTACTACCTCGCAAATTGCAAATAATGTAGTATATGTTGTATCCCAATAATGTAGTATATGTTGTATAGTATATGTAGTAATGTAGTATATGTTGTATATGTTGCAATAAAGTATATGTTGTATACTTTAAGAATGCACACGAATAACAGTATCATGATGGACATGGTTATTGATTACCTTATTACTGAATATTAACTGCCAAGCACATTTATAAAGGCATATTATCGGCACTTCCCAATCATGACATCTCTAATAAATCTCACATTCCATTGGGGAATATTATTGGAAAATGATACAGAATCAGCTACAATGGTGTCTTTATCCCTCGCCATTGTAAAACGAGAAGGAAAAGCATTCTTGAATGCCAAATCCCCACACCAAAGATCATGCCAAAAGCGAATTCTATCTCCTCCTCCAACTTTAAACAAAACGTGGTTAGCAAATTCCCCGCACCCATTCTGTATGTACTTCCACAAGCCCACACCATACACACTTCTAACTTCGTTAGAACACCAATTCCCCCAAGCCCTCCCCATGTTTAGCATCAATAATATTTTTCCATAACGCGTCCCTGTCTAATTGATATCTCCAAAGCCACTTACCAAGAAGGGCTTTATTAAAAAGCCTCAAATTATGGATCCCCAAACCCCCACAAGTAATTGATGAGCAGACTTTATCCCAACTTACAAGATGGAGTTTCCTGTCATCCCCAAGACTACCCCACAAAAAATTATGGTAGATTATTTCAATTCTACTAGCCACCCTAACAGGCAAAGGAAAAAGGGAAAGAAAATATGTTGGAAGATTGGACAACGTACTTTTAATCAAAGTAATTCTTCTCCCTTTGGATAAATAGATCCTTTTCCACCCAGCCAACCTTCTTTCTATTTTCTCAATCACACCATCTCAAATCGATAAAGATTTATAAGGGGCACCCAAGGGAAGGCCTACATATTTCATGGGAAGAGATGAGATCCTACAACCCAAAATGTTTGCAAAGTCCCTAGTATTCAAGACATGACCCACTGGAACAATTTCCGACTTAGATAAGTTGACTTTAAGCCCAGAAACAGCTTCAAAGCATAGTAAAAGAGCTCTCAATAATCAAAGGTGGTCATGATTAGGGTTGCTAAAAATAAGAGAATCATCAGCCAACAGAAGATGTGAGACGCTGATACTACCATGAGAGACTCCTCCCACTAGAAAACCCGACATGAAATTCCCTTCCACAACTGCATCAATCATACTTACTCAAAGCATCCATAACAATAATAAAGAGAAAAGGAGACAAGGGATCCCCTTGTCTCAAGCCTCGAGAACTAGTGATAAATCCAGCTGGAGAACCATTCACCAAGATCGAAAATGTGATTGTAGAGATACAATGTTTGATCCAGGCACACCATTTCTCTCCAAAGCCATGTCTCCCAAGTAAATATAAAAGAAATTCCTAGTTGACATGATCAAAAGCCTTTTCCATGTCTAGCTTAACAAGAATGCCTGGAACTCCCTTTCTAAGTCTGCTTTCCAAACATTCATTAACAACTAAATCTGAATCAAGAATTTTTCTCCCCTAATGAATGCATTCTAATTTTTTGAAATGATCTTTTCCATCACCACACTCATACGATTGACAAGAACGTTCGAAATGATCTTATAGACCCCATTGACGAAACTAATAGGACAAAAATCCTTCATCTCCACTACCCCATTTTTTGGGAATAAGGGCAATAAAGGTGGCATTAAGGCTTTTCTCAAATTTCATGCACATATGAAACTCGATAAAAACCATCATAATATTCTTTTTCACAATATCCCAACAATCTCTGAAGAAAGCCATAGAAAAACCATCTGGACCCAGGGCTTTATCACACACCATCCCTCTAACCACATCAAGAATCTCCTCTTGCTCAAAAGGTCTCTCCAACCAGTCCACAAAGTGCTGTTCAACATGCCCAAAATCCAGCCCATCAAGTTTGGGTCTCCAAGAGAAATCCTTCCGGAAAAGCTTCTCATAAAAATTAACAATGTGATCCGTAGGCCCCGTTTGGATGTTGAGTTGAGTTCTTTATGAATAGTAATGAGTTGAAATGGTGGAGTGGGTTTTGTGGGGCCTATCTAAGATGAATTTAGATGTGTTTGAATATAAATATGAGTTTAGATGTATTTATGGGAAGTTGAAAAAGGTTGTGGGTCCCACGTGTAAAGAGATTTTGAATTGAGATGAGTTTAGTGATTTGAGAGTTGAGTGTTTAGATATTAGACTCAGCTAACAGAGCCTTAATATCCAAAGGATTTGAAATAATAGTATCCCCAATTCAAAGTTGTTCAATGGCGCTAATTCTGTGATGAGAGTTCGCAATACGATGAAAAAATTTAGTGCAATTATCCTTCCTTCAGCTAGAGAACTCGAGATTTTTGCCTCCACGAGATCTCCAATAAAAAAAATATTCTCTAGTTCAGCAACCACCTCACATTTTCTCACTATCCTCCTCAAAATTCCACCCATCACCTTCCTATCCTCCAATGATTGCAGTTGTTCAAAAAGAGTCTTCCTCTGCTTATCCAAATTCCCAAATACTTCTGTATTCCAAATCTTTAAATCATTTTTTAAGGCTTTAAGTTTTCTAGCTAGAACAAAACTTGGGGAACCAAAAACTGATATGATGACCACCAAGCCCTCACCCTATTCACAAAATCCTATTCCTTCAACCACATATTTTCAAATTTAAAATATTTACGCCCTCCATTAATACCCCCACAATCCAAAAGAATAGGAAAGTGATCAGAACATAGTCTTGGAAGCTGTTTCTGACATAAATCAGGAAAATGGACCTCCCAAGAAGAGGAAACCAAAAATCTGTCCGGCCTCGACCATGACCTCCCATTAGACCATGTGAAATCCCCTCCACTCATAGGAAGATCAACACGATTCAGTTAAATAATAAGATCTGAAAAATCAGACATCACTGAAGAGAGAGAAGATTCAGCCAAGCACTCATTAGGGAAACAAATAGTGTTGAAGTCCCCTCCAAAGCACCAAGGAAGATCCCAACAGCCATATAGTCCAGCCATCTCATCCCACAAAAGATTTCTACTGCTATCTATATTTGGGCCATAAATACCTGCGAAAGCCCACTCAAAATCATCCTCCATGTTTTTAAAATGACATGCCACCGAAAAGTCCCCCACTAGATCTTCAACCAATTCCACTACCATCCTATCCCATATAACAGCAATGCCTCCTGAGGCCCCTTAAGAGACGAAAGCAGACCAACCCACATAGGGACAGCTCCATAAATTATAAATAAGATTTTGATCAATAAACTTTAACTTAGTTTCATGTAAACATATTACATCCACCTTCCATTTTCAAATTAAATTCTTCACCTAGATTCACCTATGGGAATTATTCAACCCCCGAACATTCCATGAAATGATTTTTGGATTCATAAGAGACTAGAGACAGCCCTTGCCTTGACTTTGCCTCTAAGCACACTCCAATCCCAAGCATCATAGTTGATTGAGCTAGATAATCTCTTCAATTCCCTTTCTTTTTTAGAGGCAGATTTAGCCAAAGATGGCTGACCAGCTTCCATTCCTATGAGGAGAGCTTTGAACTCCTCTTCGAATCCTTCATAAGAAATCCTCACGCATTCCTTAATTTCATCAACCTTTCTACGCACCCAATCGGAAGAAATATTGGCCCATTCAAGCCCCGGATGAATAGAGCATAAAGGATTAGGATTTGCATCAAATTCATCTGAACCATCTGACCCACTAAGAGAAAAAATAGAATCTTCCTCGATAACCATCTGCAAATCAAAGGCAGCTGACTGAGTATAGAGAACCCTTGAGATGAAATTCCCAAGAGATCAACTAATATTGTCCATCCTTTCCACACTACATTCCCTTTCTTCAACATCATTGCCTCCACCTCCTTAACAGAATGAGAGGAGGAGGAAGGAGAATCTGATCTCTCTATCAAGTTATTTGAGCAAGAAATGTTGTCTTGAGCCTCAAGAGAGGCTTTTTGATTATTTTCGAGAAAGATCCTTGTTGTTGGAGGAGTGACCGTCATCGAGATACCCTTAGAGTTGTCGTCTGAGACAGTTGATCCTTTCTGTGGCGGTTCCTTCAAATTATTCGAATAGATTTTGTTATCCTGATCCTCGAAAGAGGCTTTCTGAGTACTATCATGCAAGATCGAGTTCGCCGGAGAAGATACCGTCAGAGAGTTTGTCGGAGCCTGTCGGTCCTTTCTGTGGCGGTGGCCGAGTCCCTGGGTCGACCATAGCCTTGGGCCGAGATCAACGATGAAGGGAGGCCTTGTTTTTTGCCTGCCAAATCGTAGGCCTGAGAAGAGCCCTACGATCAACCACAGAAATAGGCCCAGTAGAAAAGCCCATCTGCTGAGATCCATTTTTATTACAACTACTAGAGCACCCAGCACAGCCCATTCGACCCAAGCCCATGATAAGCTCCAAGCCTGTGTCAATTATTTTGAGCAAATTACTAGAAAAGTCCTTCACTTTCATGAATTCAGCCCGTATATCCAGAGCGACCCTTCAACTACTTCGACGATCTGCAACACTTCGGGAGACCAACCTTCACCTCCCTCCTTACTGTTGCTTGGCCTGAGCTTACCAGACTTACTACCCATATTATTCATGCCCACCCTCAAAGGACCTTTTGATCCAACTACACCATCACAATCATCTTGATTTAGATGAGAACTATTATTTACCGGCTTCTGCAAAGCTGAAAAGAAATGGCCTTCCCGGTGAAAGGAATCAGCCCCGTTGACTGGCTCCTTCAGTACCTCCGTAAACGATCCCTTCGGACCCAACACTGCTTGAGCACAAGGAGATGAATAAGCCCCCTGAAGAAACTACTCTATTTTTCCCTCCCGAAATAGAGGACATGGAAGCTACCTCTTTCAACATTGCAGTAAAACGCCTCCAGCCCTCACCCTTCAAACCTTCCTGAATGGTGATAAAACCATGCCTCACCACTTTCCCATACTCAGACAATGTCAAAAAGCGGCCATAATTGTTTTGGCAGGCAAGCAACACCTGATTCCCATTACGTCTAAACTTGTAAAAATCTGACGGACCAACCAACGCACCACAAGCAATCACCACAGTGGCCAACCAATCCACCGCATAAACATCCACAGTGATGAACTTAACAACCTTACGACTTTTCTCCATGATCCGCCACCACTTATCATTCTCACGATGGAAATAAAAATTCTTAGAGTCAATGAAAAACTTTCTGTTAAATCCCATCGCATTACCCAAACAAACAAACAGACTGCATGAGAGGATGGCAAGGGTATCTTGATTAGAATTCAATACCATTTATGATGCATATTAATGCCATGTGAGTTGTTTCATCCTTATATTTTAGCTATTTTGTGCAATCCTTCATTTTTTTTGGTTTTGATAAGGAGTTATTTTGTGCAATGTAAACTACTTTACGAGTCTAGCAGCTCTTTATAGTTAAATATATAGTGAGATGCGGATTTTGCAGTTCCTTTTCTGTGCTTTTGCTTGCCCATTTTGACAAATGTTATAGCGTGACTCTTACTATTGTGACATACTCTATGAATCTACAGATGGATTTGTCCTTGGTAATCCAATGGATTAATGAATTCGAAGAGTTGAAAAATTTCTGAACTTTTTATTTTCTCGTTTCATATCTAAAGGGCTGGTGAAGATCATTTTTTGGGTTTTTGAACAGTTTGTGGATGAGAGTAGTCATTAAATTTTTGGTTTTGAACAGTTTGTGACAATTGTGCTCACTATATATTGTTAAGTCATCCATTCAATATCACAGTTTTTTATATCATCTTGTGTACTTGGGCTATGCCTATTCATATCAATATAATCGTTTACTTATAGAAAAAAAATATCATGGTTTGTTCATCAGGACTTCTATGGTTCCATTTTACATTTTGTTTTAATATTCGAATGTAACCTATCTTATACTTTAGCTTTTCCTGAACAGCAAATTCAGAGACATTTATGATGAAGATTATTTCATCAGTAACCTGGAAAATGATGTACGAGTGGTTAACAAGATTCCAGCATACATAATGGAACGGTTTGACCAGAACATGAGCAATGTTTACAACTTCAGAATAAAAGCTTGGTCGCCCATTCAGTATTATAGAGATGCAGTGCTCCCAAGGTTACTTGAAGAAAAGTGAGTTAAAATATTGAAATTTCTTTCTACTCGCCTTTTTTTTTTTTTTTTTTTTTTTTTTTTTTTTTTTTTTTTTTTTTTGCCGAAAGGTTGTTTAAACAATGGAACTTTATCGTTTCCTATATTAGTATTAAAAGAATATGATTTTCTGAGTTGTATATGTATGGTGTTGGTGTACGTAATACCCCCTTCCCATAGGGATGCCACCTCATAACATTAAGTAGCACTAGATAAAGAGATCCATAAATTATAATACTTCGAACTTGCTTAAATTCTTATTAAAAACACATTATCAAATGTAGCAAACTCAATTAAGCTAAAACTAACAAAATATCCTTATTATTATTATCAATGTAATTAAAGCCTTACAACTAATGCCGGGATAACCAATCCATACCCAAAATCATATCAAATCCATCCAAGCCAAACACAATCAGGTTGATGGGAAGAATTTTCCCTTGAGCTTCTTTTAGATAATCCCCAAGTACAGAGTTGCAAATAAAATGCTCTCCCACTGGCGTAGCAATAGACAAAGCACATTAAGGTCTTCCACTCAAACATGCTTGAGTAATTGCTACACACTGCCCAGTTACTTTTGACTATTCTGGTCAGCACTCACCTGAAGATTCTCTTCTATGATAACTGCCCTATTGTCGAATTAAGCAAAGTTCCTTATCTGGAGTGTGATGATGCTGTCAAAAATCCTCTGATTCAGTCATCCTCATACTTCTGCGTCTTCAGAGACTCATAGAATCAGGTATGTGGAAAAGCGTGAAAGCTCAATAAACTTTGGGGCATATTACGGCATGGTTATTTGGCCCTGCTTCAAATCAGCAAACCTTTGGGCTTTGGCCTCTCTAGCAGCCTAGGTGAAGAAGTGGTAAAAGAAAGCCTGCTTGAACCTTGCCCAAGTAATTGGTAGTTCTCCACCCATCTCCTATTGACAGCTCTCTTGTGGAAGTCCACCACATATTAGCCACCTCAGCGAGATTGAGGCGCTAAACTCCACCTTTTGCTCATCTATGCAATTGAGCACCTTGAGTATTTTCTCCATCTA
The DNA here is from genome assembly GCF_004785595.1 of Juglans microcarpa x Juglans regia. Classification (NCBI taxonomy): domain Eukaryota; kingdom Viridiplantae; phylum Streptophyta; class Magnoliopsida; order Fagales; family Juglandaceae; genus Juglans; species Juglans microcarpa x Juglans regia. Next base: position 28,170,324 of record NC_054598.1, on the reverse strand, counting down.
CCCAATCCATTTCTCGACATCCATAACATCAGACTTTCCCTCAAAGGTTGGGGGATATCCCCGTAGCATTCCTAGCACCCATGACTTGACTGTCGGCAATGGCCTCAAAGAAGCGTGTAGTCGAGACAGCAAGGGCATCTGAGTTCTCTAGTGAGAGTCTGAGGATTCCTTGTGATATGCCTGACTCTAGGTTGTGGGTGCCATCTTTGAAGTGTGTTTTAGTGAAACAAACATTTAAAAATAAAGCATACGAGTCCTATACGAACTCTAAAGCATGCCAGGGCACACCCTTGTCCTAAAAAGTCTTTTCTCCCCTCTTAATATGAGTCTAAATATTCCCTTAAACTTGAGTTTTGGTACCAAAGTTGTAACACCTCCTTCCATTAGGGTTTGGTCATAACATCAGATGGCACCAAGTATAAGGGATCAATAATTACAATCCAATAAAAAAAAAGGATCAATAATTAAAATACCTCAAACATAACTGAAAACTCCCTGTTTGGAGTGTTTCATCTCATCTCATCATTACAATTTTCCCGAATTTCCACACAAAATATAATAAACAATTTAACTTTTTCAAATCCCAAAATAATAATAATATTAAAAAGTAACATTCTAACAATATTTTTTTCAACTTTCAACTTTCATCTAAAACCATCTCATCTCATCTCACTATCCAAACCGCACCTACTAAAAACATGTTATATGATTTAGCAAACTCGATTTAGATGAAACTATCAAAATATCCGTAATAACATCATAATAAAATCCTTACAACTATGTGTCAAACACTTATTATAGCTTGACTAAGTCATGGTCTCCAAAACTAGTTTTGGCCTGCCATCTCATCCTCATCATCAGTACCCGAGAAATTTAAAACATAAAAGCAAAATAAGTCGAATTCTTAGTCAGTAAACACATCATACATTAAGATTAGAACAACTTTATTTTCAATTAACATATAAGTATTTTATAAGCTTTCCCACCTATAAAAATATATCTATATATTTTGATGCCGGGAAACCTCTCCAAGGCAGGGCCCTTCGAACCCACTTCTACAGAGTAAACCCCGGTCCCGTGCACTGCACCCTCGGAAATTTCCCTACACGGAACTGGTTAAATCGCTGGCTTTTCACCAGGGGGTGTGGCCTCTAGAGATTGTTTGCACCCAAGGAGATTTGAACCTTGGACCTGGGGTTCAAATATATATCTATAAGTATTTTATAAGATCATTTATTATATCACAAACCTTTTGCTTTAATCTCGGGTGGCCAACACACATTTACACCCTGTGTATAAGTGCTGGTGATCACTAGGGCCAGGGTTTTGTTCTGATGGCCGAAGGTGGAACTGCCTCTATGATATGGACATCTCTCGATGAACTAGGTTCACTTGGATGAACCATTCCAGCAGACCATAAAAGATTGTGGCTCACACCCCTATCGTTCCGGTGCCACTGCACATCAATCATTAGGCCAAGAATATATTTCAAAACCTGCCCATGCATTCATAGTTACTTCCTTTTCTTTTCTTTTGATGTGCTTTCTTTGTTTTCATCTGGTTTTCACAAGGTATCATAAGTATTCATAATGTTTTCGTTGCATTTCACATAGAGGAAGCATGCATATAAAATCATTTACATTCAAACTTTTTTTTACATAGTATTGCATGCATAAGGTTACTGAGGGAAGGCTATAACATCTTAATACATGGAACAATTTTTAGAACATCACATTCACATTTTAAAGAAAGGCTGGTTATGATCATATCTACTTATCTTGCTTTCTCGCTTGCTAAATGTCAACACTTCTTTTGCAACAGAAGAAAAATATTCGTAAGCATTACTAGCAAACCCCTTTTTACTCATGCGAAGGTTTGAATTCCTTTTTATAGATGTCTTTTTTTTTAATGAAACCCAATCTAGTTTCCTTTAGTTGACCATTGTATTCTCGAAGGAAATAACTGACTTGCGCATTGATGTTTACATCATACTCAGTGGGTTGGCTTGCTTCCAATTTAGTAAGTATTTGACTTGTTATATGCATCCTAATGTGTTATACCTGACACGACTCATAACCAACCATTATTTTTTTTTATTGGTAAACAAAATTTTATTGATCATAAGATATTAAGAATAGGCAAAATCTTTAGTTGCCTTAGTTGAATATGAATTTTATTGATCATAAGAATAGGCAAAATCTCCAAAAATAAGCTTAATGGGGCTTGGCATTCATGTATGTAAATCTTCTAGGAGTCCCCCTTTTTCCCTAATTGCAGCTAAGGTAATATTTCCATCTATAGGGACTTGGCAGAATTGCACAGCAGTCCCAATTAGGCAGGTTTTTATCCTATATGAATGTCTTAATGAATCCAATATGGAAGGTTTTCTCTCAAATCAACACTTAAAGGAAGCCAACACTAAATAATCAAGCAGCAAATATTCAAACAAAACATACAATTCAGATATGCCAATTTAGGGTTCGAACTACTCGGATACGAGGCCGTGTTAGGTGGTGATTACCAAATTTAGTACGTGAACTACTGAGTTTTCTATATTTAGGGAAGATTTTCTTTTATTTTTTTATAAGTCGTACTTAATTAATCCCCCACTAAGGAGTCTACTGGGGAAGAGCTAATATTGCTATATTCATCCAATCAAGATGACATACTCAACATGCGGCAGAGGCTTCAACTTTCTAGTGCTTGGAGCTGTATGATTGTAGTCAATCCAAATAATAGCTATATAAATAGGTTCTGTTTAGTTTTAATTTTTTAAACTCTTAACTATATCAATATAATCGTTTACTTATAAAAGAAATAAAAAAATAAAAAATAAAAAAATAAAAAAATTTGTAAACTCTAACCTGAATACTACCTTATCAGTGGTAAGTAACAATTGATTGATGAATACCCAATTTTGGAGATCCGTTACTTACCATTTGCGTGTTTAAAGAGATCTGCTACTTGTTACTGCAGTGGTTACTTCATCGTGAATCAATGTATGATATAACACATGACAGTGAAGTGCTCTATGAATTGGATATATTTTTTGGTTTGAAATTCTTCTTTGATATCTCAAGTTCGGTGTTGATACATGGAAAAGTCAATGTCATTGCATGTCACTAGCACATACTCATGTATTGCAGGCAATGGTGTATCCTTTTTAATTCATGAATGCAGGATGAAATTAGTATTGCATAAAAATGAAGTGTCAACTTTTTCTTTTGAATAAAACAGGGTTATAAGGATTTCTCCTTTCGCAAATCGATTGTCATTCGATGCTCCTCCAGCTGTTCAACGGCTTAGATGCATGGCAAACTATGAAGCTTTAAGGTTTTCAAGTCCTATATTAACATTAGGAGAAAGCTTGGTTGCAAGAATGAAGGAACGCAGTGCAAATAATGGTGGCAAATACGTTTCTGTGCATCTTCGTTTTGAGGAGGTTAGATTCAATTATTAAATAGAAATGTGGTGGCTTGAAATGTTTTGTTATGACAATTGGTGTTGAGATTATCATTGAATTTTTACTGTGAGTTCTATTATTAATTCTCACATGTGCAGGATATGGTTGCTTTCTCTTGCTGTGTCTTCAATGGTGGAGAGGAGGAAAGCGCAAACATGAGGGCAGCAAGGGAAAGAGGTTGGAAAGGGAAATTTACAAAACCTGGTCGAGTTATACGTCCTGGAGCAATCAGGATCAATGGAAAATGTCCACTTACTCCTTTAGAGGTAATATCATTTGTTATAGTTCCATTGCATGTAATTGTGCATAAACTTGGACTTCTTTTTTATTGGCACGGGGTGTTTGGGACAAAGTCCCGACTAATCCCGGGGGTGCACAGGCCCTCAATTGAAGGGAAATTCCCTCAATCCAATGGCACCAAGAATGTGAGTGTGTAGTTTCGAACCTTCGACGTCCAGTTTATATGGCTCGCCCTTGGACAACTATGCCACCCATTGGGGTTATAAACTTGGACTTCTATTCTCATTTCCTAGCTGTAGGATGCTAATCCTAATATCTTGTTATCAATGCCTTGTGCTTGCTGCCAGTCTGAAAATAAAGTTGTTTTTGATTGTTTAATTTATGATCGTTTGCCTACTTCACGGTTTTATTTATCTGTTTAATTTATAATTGTTTGCCTACATCAGGTCCAAACTTTATTGTATCAATTTTGTTTATATAGAGAAGAGGGTGGTACCCTAATTTTATTAATGAACCCTCAGTTATGGCAGAGAAATATCTTTTGTAACAAAGAGTTAGGGGATTTAAAAATCACAAAGCCAAACTCTTAAAAAACTGGGGTGGAAAAAACCCCCAAGACTTGACACTTCTATTATTCCAGAAACAACTCATTTTAGGAAGAGAAAAAGAAAACATCCAAGAAAAAGAAAACAAGCATCTATTAAAAAACTACCCTCTGAACATTAAACGACTACATCACTGAACTATACAACAAAAAGCAAAAAAATATACATTCTTCAAAACCTTTTTTATACTTCAGGCAAGGACATCTTGTTTTTCCTGAAGTAATGGATCCTTTAACTCACCAAGGAAGGCTATTACCATCATTATACTCTGCTGCATTACTGGCTGCACCAGACTTGGCCTAACAATCTGTGATTGAGTTCACCTTGCAAAAAACATGGAGGAACTTAAAACATAAACCCATTTTGGCCTCAAGAATTTCATCCCAAACATTCAATAGATCCCAGTGCACCTTACCACCACCATTTAGACAATCAATTATCAATTGAATATCTAATTCTACTTTCACAAAAGGGTGATTTAATCCAAGACAGGGATATGTCCCATCCAGGATTGCTTTTGAGTGTAGCCCTAGTATTAGATCCCCCTATCCATAAAAGAGGGAAAAGCGGCCATAAAATCTCCATTCAAGTTTTGGATGATGCCACCACCACCACTAGGCCCCAAATCGCCAAGTGAACTCACATCAACATTTAGCTTCACATAACCAAATGAATGCTCGAGCCGTTTTGAAACAATAGGCTTTGGTTTTTTGCATGTAGTAGATGATACACCCAATTGTCTTCCATAAAACAGATCTATGATCCCTAATTGCTTGGAGTGAGGATATTTGGGAGATCACATCTTCTAGCAAAACCTTGATTTTCCTTAATAATGTATTCTTACTCCATGATTGATTCTCCATTCTGGCTGACATCTTCTCAACCAAAGACGTCAAGAAATTAGTGATGATAAAAGAACAATCACAAGACCAAATTTGAACCTGTTGATGCTTTGTAAAACAAAAAATTAGTCCTTTGTAGCCAAGACTGATTTTCATTGCTTCCGATACCCAACAAATCAGTAAAGTGGCTCAACATCTGCTTTGCAAGTGGACTAAAACTAAGAATGTGATCCATTGATTTGAGAGCAGGAATATCACAACAGTCACACGCACTTTGATGCTAGACGAATAAACAGCTGCTGAATGTTAACAGCAAATGGTAAATTTTGACTGGAAACATTTTCACAAGAAAACTGAAATTTTCTTGGGATTATACTTATGCCAGACCAAGTATGCCAACTTACCACATTACCCCGAGCCTTAATACATGCCCAGGCAGAATTAGCTCTCCATATTGATATATCTCAACCACTTCTCAGAGGAACAGCTAAGTCATTTGTCTGCAAATTCTATATTCTAGCCATATCCCAGGTTTTGACATAAGCAAGCATTAGCTTTTCCTTTTGCACCCCCTTCAACCTTTTCTCACAGAACACCATGCCCAGACTAATCTTCATACCATAAATTAGTCATTCCATCTCTGATTACCTAAACACTCCCTCTTACCACTTCCCGTAAAAGTGACAAAATAGATACCGAAAGATTTGAATCTCGCCAAGAAGAACCTACCGAGCAAAAAGATATTTAGCTCTAAAAAAGTTTTCCCACAAAGAATTCTCATGAAGAAATTTCCATATGAAGTTCATATGCAGTGCCTTCTTCACTTCATGATGACTTCCTAGCCCCAAACCTCCATCTTCCACAGGTTTTCTAGCTTTCCCCGAAGTTATCCACTTCTCAACTTTTCCAGCCCTATCCTGCCAGAAAAAAATCAGAAAAAGTCTCTGAATGTCATTTACCAACGTATTTTCATGACTTCCGCCAACATACCTTATCTAACTTACCAACGTATTTTCTATCATTGTTTCCTATATATGCAAGTGTGGCGTTTCGAATTGAGAAACTCCAATGGGATTTCTTGTGGAGTGGAGTGGGGGAGGAGTTTGAGTATCACGTAGTCAAGTGGGAGACAATTTGCCTCCCCATTTCTAATGGTGGATTGGGCATTAGAAATATGAGGATCTTCAACCAGGCGTAACTTGGCAAATGACTGTGGAGATATCAAAAGGAACTAGAAGCCCTATGGAAGTTGGTGATTGAGTGCAAATATGGAGGCTTATGGGGGGGTTGGTGCACTAAAGAAGAGGAGTGCATGGAGTGAGATTATGGAAACACATTAGAAGAGGATGAGAGGTCTTGAATTGACACATTAGACTTCAGTTGGGGGAGGGTTCTAGGATTAAATTTTGGAGAGATATTTGGTGCAGTAAAAGTACTTTACAAGAGGTATTTCCATCACTTTTTCATTTTGCAAGTCATAAAAATGTATCAGTTGCGGAAGTCATGAAGATGTCACGGGGGCAAATCCATTGGAACATCATTTTCAGTAGGGCGGCACAAGATTGGGAAATGAGCAGCTTTGCAGATTTTTACAGCCTTTTATAATCCATAAAACTGAGCAATCAGCAGGAAGATGTATTGTGGTGGATACCTGCTGGTAAAGGGGTATTCTCGGTTTGCTCCTTTTATAAGGCTCTCACACAAGGACCCAAATTCAGTTCCCGTGGAGGAGGCTTTGGAGACATAAGGCGCCCCCCAAAGTAGCTTTTTTTGTGTGGACAGCCTCATTGGGGAAGATTCTCACAATCGACAACCTGAGGAAACGAAGGGTAATCTTTGTCGATTGGTGTTGTATGTGTAGAGAAGGGGGCGAGTCTGTAAATCATCTTTTGCTACACTGTCAGACAGCTAGGGTATTATGGAATAAGGTGTTCAGTAGATTAAACTTGGCTTGGGTTATGCTGGAGACAGTGGTGGCAGTGCTGGCCAGCTGGACAAATTTAGGAGGCATACAACAGATTAAAGCTGTTTGGAAGATGATCCCTATATGCATTATGTGGTGTTTGTGGCAGGAGCGCAATGACTGGACGTTTGAAGACAAGGAGAGATCACTGGAGGAGCTTAAAGATTTATTTTTTATAACACTATGTACATGGGCCATTACTGTTGATTTCAATGGCATGGACCTACATGATTTTCTTGTCTATAATGCGCCTACCTACCCTAGGGGCTGCCTTTTGTATTCTCTTTTAGAATTCTGTACATGGCTTTGCCTATTCTTTGATCAATATAATTTGTTTACTTATAAAAAAAAAAAAAGCCTCTGAATGTCCATTAAAACTTTCGTAGGAACATTCAGCACAGAAAGTAATTGTAAAGGCATGCTAGACAACACATGCTTAATAAGATCTAGTTTCCCTCCATTTGAAAGCAACCTAGCTTTCCAGCTAGCCAATTTTCCTTTAATCCTCATCAATAAAGGGTCTGGCATTTCAGATTTTAGCCTTCCATAATGAATTTGCACTCCTATTCCTGAAATTCAGTTTCATGAAAAACAATCATTTTCCTTGCTGCAGAAGCTCTAGGAGGAAAAAAGACTGCACACTTAGATTTATGCACTAATTGGCCTGACATCCTTTCATATTCCTTCAATACATCACACGGCTTTCAAGGAAATGTTAAACCCATTCACTAAGATAACTGGGTCATCTGCGTACATAAGAGATGAGCAACTCCAGAGCATCCGCGGGAACCAACAAATCTCACCATTCTGCAGTTATAGAAAGCTTCATTTAACATTCAACTCAGCACTTACTCAGCAAGAGTTGATAAATTTATTAAATTGATTGCCCAAATCTGTAAAATTCATCTGTCTGATCATTCTGTTATTGCATAGAAACTAGTTAGGTAAAATGGAGGCTGTCAATGAGTGTAAATTTTTTTTTTTTTATTAGAAATGAGTACATAGAAGGTTGCAAGCAGGGTGGTTCAGCATGATTATATTGAAATTGAGTTTGAGCTCGACTGAGTTATACGGCATGATCTCATTTTCTTAAGGTTGAAGCATTTTTAAAAAGCTCTTTTGTTTTTTGTTTTATATTATTGTATTGCACATTGTGCTTTCACCTTTATTTTTTGCAAATTGATCATTCCATCAAAATATTGACTAGCGTTCTGCCAGGGGGCATTAAATCCACATCAGACACCTCTTACAATAGATGTACATTATTGCCACATCAGCATCTCCTAAAAAAATAAAATACAAAAAGAAAAGAAAAATTAAAATTTTGAAGAAAAAAGAGTGATGCCCTTTCCTTTTCTGTACGCCCCAGTAGGGACTAGTCCACAAGGGAGATTCCTTCCCCCCATGGAATCCACCCCTCACGGAGTGAATTGCACCAAATGTAAATTAATAAAATTGAAAACCAAAGAAGATTATATGACCATAACGGCTGGATAGATTGATTGAAGAATGGCGAAGGTTGTCTCACTAACTGATTGGATTTGCTCATCCATATTGTTATATTTGTGGAGTTCCTTGTGCTACAGATGCTAAGCACATAAGATACTTTGTTCAATGCTATGATGAGCTTTTCTTTTAAGTGGTTTCTTATTACATTTAGGTTGTATAAATGTTTGTATCTAGTTCACTTCATGTTTTCTTTTGTTTCATTAGGTAGGCTTGATGCTTAGGGGAATGGGCTTTGATAGAAGCACTTACATCTACTTGGCATCGGGAAAGATATACAATGCTGAAAAAAATATGGCCCCGCTATTAGAGATGTTCCCAAATTTGCAAACTAAAGAGATGCTGGCATCAAATGAGGAACTTGCTGCATTTAAGGTATGATCAATTTGTGGTTGTTTTTGTGTTTCCTTCCATCTTTGTGGCCGACTTTAATGTCATTGTTTTGACTTGAGCTAGTTCTTCTAGAATTATTCTTCCAGGATGGCTGCTATAGACTACACTGTTTGTCTCCATAGTGAGGTTTTTGTGACAACTCAAGGTGGAAACTTCCCCCATTTTCTGATGGGCCACCGGCGATACTTGTATGGTGGACACTCGAAGACAATCAGGCCCGACAAGCGAAAGTTAGCATTACTCTTTGATAATCCAAATATTGGGTATGTACTATTTCTCCTGCTAATCATTTCAGCACATTCCATATAGAATGAAATGGCTCAAAGGAAGCAATATTTGTTATAAATTCACTCCAAAGATAGAGCTTCCATATAAGGGTTTTTAGCTGAAATGTGTAGACAAGAACCAAAATGAACAGAATCATCATAGTTTAGGATATATTTTGGGCAAGTCAGAGGCCTTTAAATTTCTACAGTTATTCAGGACATGCATACTTCTTTAGACAGCAAAGCTGATTTTTTAATTTTCATCTTAATAGATCCACATAACATTATTGTAAGTATCTTAAATTCAGTAGGACTGCTGATCTCCAAGGTACTAAAGTTTGAGTGACTTTTTCCTTTTTCTTTCCTTTCTTCCCCTTAAATTGTGGCCAAGGTTGGAGATCAGACATACTTGATTGCTGTAAATTCATTTTGTATGGCTTTTTCTTCTATGCTAGCAGTTTCAACTTGCTTTGTGTAGTTCTGTTCAGTTTGGCGTTGTCACTGATGTAAGGGCTTTGCCCAATTTTGTATTGGTTTCTTTCACTGAATAAAACTCTTCAAAAAAGAGACAGTATCTGATTGAATATCTTTCTTTGTTTTGTTCCCAGATGGAAAAGTTTCAAGCGCCAGATGTTGAACATGCGGTCTCATAGCGATTCCAAGGGATATGAACTCAAAAGGCCAAATGACTCGATATATACCTTTCCATGCCCAGATTGCATGTGCCGTACAAACAAATCTGAAGCCACTACCTGATCTGATTGGATAGAGAGCTATGTTGCGTGTTGTGTACCTGACTTTCTGAGCACATCTTGCTGCTGATCCCCTTATTCCGTGTTGTAATTCTTTCATTTTTTCCCCTTTCCTCAAGGCGAGAGGGCATACTCTTCAATTTTTGGGAGATTCGAACATTTTGCTGGAGGTTACATTGACCTGATTACTTCCGGGGATTGGCTTGTGCGGGGACTCGCATCTTTTTGTATATGATGCCAGAGGAGAACATATAACGGACATTCTTCCCATTGCAGGAGTTTCCCCGGCATAAACACTGAGCATTGTTTTATATCTTTTTCACATCTTAAGTTGCAGCTGCTGTATCTAACAAAGCTGTGAAGCGACACATCACATTCATACACACCCTGGTTTTGTCATGTTTGTACATTATTTGATCTGCATTTGTAAACCTTTAGACACAGGTTGAAGTTTCTGTTGTACATTTGTTAGGAATCAGAATACTGATTCTTTTCAGTTCCAAAAGTTGTAGCTCTCCCTTTGTTGCTGTTTTTTTTTTTTGGGCCCCTGTATTTTGAAGCTGCTTGTTTGAAACGATTCCTCTATTTCATCAAGCTCTCATTCGTTTTATTTTTACTTTTGTATGCAAGGTTACATGTAATATAGTTGTATGTAATTGTTCTGCACCTAAGTTGTGCTATTACTCTACAAAGCAAAGGCCCAAACGAAAGGGAAAGACTCCAAAAGAATTCGGGTACACTATCAAGCTAACAAAAATTCGGGAACACTATCGGCGTAAATAAGGAAGTCCACATCTATCCGTATGCAAAAGACCACGAAGCCAATCCCATCCAATTCCATTTCCCTGACCATTGAATGTCCTTTGGTCCCCTCTTTAGCCAAATAGTCAGCTACCATATTTGCTTCTCTGAAAACATGGTGAACATGTGCATAAGGGATTGAGTGAGGGACTGTGCTTCCTCTTAAAAATCCCATGCGTACTAGTTCTTGCACACTTCCGAAAGAAGTCAGTCCACCACTACACTAGAGTTGGACTCAACCAAAGAAGTCTCTCAATCCGAGTTGGCAGCACAACTTGAGGCCATAAAGGAGGGCTCGACATTCGGCGACGGTGTCAGTTGCATGTCCATAATAGTGCGCAAAATTGGCCACATGTCCCTGGTCATCCTGGGTGATACCCCCCAACCCCACCTGAAGGCCCAGGATTGCCATTAGACTCTCCATCCACATTTAATTTTACAGTCCCATGCCCAGATCGAGTCCACGCTACAGGTTGCAGTGGTTTAGAAGAGACCGGAGCGATGGGGCAATTAAGCTCCTGCAAAACCGATTGATCTCTCGGGCCCAGCTTCTTGAAAGATCAAAGGGTACTTGAAACTTCCATGGGGTGACTTTTAACAATGTGAATGGCAGCCCTCCAATCATGATGGACACCATCCATACGTGCTACGCAGCGTGCTCTCCAAAGAGCCCAGGTAATAAGAATGGGGGTGATGCCGCTTAACATGCCTACTTGAGAGGAGGAGGAGGCCCGCAGCCACCACACGTTTAGAACTCCCGGCCAACAACGTACCTGAGGTAGCTCAATGCCGAACGAAGGAGCAAAAAATTCCATACCTTCCTCGCCCCCTCCTCATCACACAGCACATGGTCCAGTGTCTCCATTTGCGGGGCTTCAAAACAATTACATTTGGACCCTACGGGGATGCCAAGCTATTTTATCGACTCATCGGGAGGAAGAGCATTCTTCCGAGCCCTCCAACATACAAAAGACAGTTTCTTTGGCACGTGAGTTTTCCAAAGCCATTTCCTACACTGACAGAGGTTACCATGCTTTTGAATCAGCTGCCAAGTCGACTTTGTGCTAAATAAACCCTTTGCATTGGGCTTTCCATAGATGGATATCCTTGCCTTCACGCAGCCGAATATGAGAAACACCAGTCTTCTCCACCATACCATCATCTACCAATGCCCGTAAGGTCTGGAAGTCCCAGCCTGTTGAGTTCAGCAAGGAGCGAACCTGAAGACCCGATTCACCCACCACTAGTTTTGTGTCCGTAATGGCTCCATCAGCCAACCAGTTATCGAACCAGAAATTTATATCCCCTCTGGGTACCAGGTATCTCGTGTTCCCTAACACTTGTGGCATAACCAGCATGATACCTTTCCAGAAACTAGAGCCCCGTGTGTTATTCAGTAGCGTAGTAACATGAGTTGCTAACATATTTTGCATTGAAAAAATCTGACCAAAGAGAGCCACCAGTGAGGAGTTTCCATGCAAACTTCATTAGGAGAGAAGTCTGAACTTCCAAGAGATCGCGAATACCCAAGCCACCCTCCTCCACTGGCAAACAGATCTTGCGCCAAGACACCTATTTCCTTTTTTTTTTTTTTTTTGTTTCCGTTCCAGTTCCCCGAAGGAAATTTGAGAAGATTGACTTAAGGGCTGTGAGGACTCCTTTTGGCAAGTTAATCACCGAAATCACATGGATAAGCATGCTATTCAAAACATGCTTTATGTAAGCTTTTGGTAACAAGAAGAAAGCAAGAAACAGAGAGCGTTGATGGAGGCTTGGATAAATGATTCTGTGTATTATGCTGTTCATGTAAAAAGAAGAAAGGAGGCCGTAGCCTTTATACTAGTCTGATTTGTAACAAACTAACAGAAAGTAAGAGTAACAATTCTATATTTACAGCTGTGTAAAAATAAAGAATAAAAGAATAAAAATACAAAAACAAAACGACTTGTAGCTTTGTTTTACCCTTTATCATCTAACACCCCCCCACAAGATGGAGAATAAAGGTTAATTATTCCCATCTTGGATAGATGTGATTGCATGAGGTAGGAGGGAAAAGCTTTGGCAAGCAAATCAGCCAATTGTGTATGAGAAGTCACATGTGCAGTGGTGATGCTTCCATCTTGGATTTTATCGCGAATTAAGTGGCAATCAAGCTCGATATGTTTTGTTCTCTCGTGAAATACTGGATTGGCAGCAATATATAATGCAGCTTGGTTGTCACAAAAAAGAAATGCAGGCTGTGGGTGATGTAGACTGAGGTCTTGTAATAAATAGCGAAGCCAAGTCAACTCTGAACAAATGGTGGCCATTGATCTATACTCAGATTCAGCTGAAGACCGAGAGACTACATTCTGTTTCTTGGACTTCCAAGAGATTAGTGATTGGCCTAAGAAGATGCAATAGCCTGTGGTGGATCTACGGGAGTTAGGACAAGAGGCCCAATCACTATCACAATATGCCTTTAGCTGAAGTTGAGATGAGGAGGAGAGGAGAATGCCTTGACCAGGGGAGGTTTTAATATATCTCAGAAGTTTGTATACAGCAGCCAAATGAGTGGACATAGGCTTGTCCATGAACTGACTTAGCAATTGAACAACAAAACTGATATCTGGCCGAGTGATTGTGAGATACAATAAACGGCCAATAAGTCTCCTATAAATGCTAGGATCAGAAATGGGAGTGCCATCTGCTTTGCTAAGTTTGGAATTTTGTTCCAAGGGAAGTTTCAAAGGTTTACAACCCAACATACCCGAATCTGAAAGGATGTCTAAGGCATACTTCCTTTGACATAAGTGGATACCCTTGGAGGATCTTGCAATCTCTAAACCCAAAAAATATCTTAGGCAGCCCAAGTCTCTTATTTTGAACTGAGTATTGAGAAAAGTTCTAAGAGAAGAGATGGAATTATTGGAGTTGCTAGCAACGAGGATATCATCAACATAAACTAAGATGGCAATGTAGGAATCTCCTTCTTGTTTAGTAAACAAACTATAATCTGATTTGGATTGAATAAAACCAAAAATAAGGAGAGATGATGTCAACTTAGAGTTCCACTGTCTTGAAGCTTGCTTAAGGCCATAAAGACTCTTAAGGAGTTTGCACACTTGGTGAGGTTCACCCTTGGTGTATCCGGGTGGTTTTTTCATGTAAATTTCCTTGGTTAGATCACCATTCAAAAAAGCATTGTTTACATCGAAATGATGTAAAAACCAGCCTTTAATGGCTGCCACACTAAGTAAAAATCTGACAGTTACCAACTTAGCTACAGGTGAGAAGGTATCAACATAATCTACACCTTTTACTTAGGTGTAGCGTTTAGCTACTAACCTAGCTTTCAACCTTTCCAAAGTGCCATCAGAATTGAATTTTACCTTGTAAACATACTTACAATCAATTGGTCTTTTACCTGGTGGTAGATCAGTAAGTGTCCAAGTATGGTTTGTTTCCAAAGCTGCAATTTTAGCTTCCATAGCTTTACACCAAGCAGGGTCCTTAATGGCCTGTTTGTAAGAGTGAGGCTCGGTATGCAAGGAAATGGAAGTGGTGAATGCTTGAAAAATAGGATTAAATTGATGATAAGATAAACAAAGAGATAAGGGAAACGGTTTACCATTTGAAGTAGGAGCCTGCTTGGAACTTGATTGTTCATAAGGGTGCTGCACGACATGGTGGCAGTGGTAATCCTTGAGATATTGGGGGGCTGTTCTAGTCCGAGAGGATATTCTAAGGGTAGGTTGTGGAGCAATGGCAGGATGTGTTAGAGGAAGAGGATGATGTGGTGAGCTGGAGTGTGGAGTTGAAGGTGTAGTTGTAGGGTTGTGTGGCGAGTTGGGTTGTGTAGGTGTATGGACAGGTGCAGGGGTAGGCGAGGGGTTGTGTGTGGGTGATTGGATTTGGACAGTAGGGAGAAGGTTAGGAAGATCTGAAGTGTTGTGGTGGTTTTGTTGTAAAACTGAAGGAGATGTGAATGGGGGAAAAGAGGAATTAATTTGTGTTGTTGAAGGTTGATTAAAATGGAAAGAAGGTGGTGAGAAATTTGTAGGGGGAGAAGAGTTAGAATTAATGGTATGGAAAGAAGGTGGTGAGAAATTTGTAGGGGGAGAAGACTTAGAATTAATGGTATGGAAAGGAAACACAAATTCATGAAAAATAGTATCTCTTGAAATGAAAATGGTGTTGTTTTGAATATCTAAAAGTTTATATCCTTTAACTCCAAAAGGATAGCCAATAAAAACACAGACACAGCCTCTAGGGTGAAATTTGGTTCTGCCTTGGGAGATAGTGGCAGCAAAACACAAAGAACCAAAAACTCTCATATGAGCATAGGTTGGTTTTTGTTTAAAAAGGAGCTCATATGGTGTTTGGTTGTTCAAAAGGGGTGTGGGGAGTCTGTTGATGATGTATGTTGCTGTGAGGACAGCATGATTCCAATATTTATGGGGCAAACCAGATTGAAACATGAGGGCTCTAGTGACATTTAATAAGTGTTGGTGTTTCCTCTCAACAATGCCATTTGTTGAGGGGTTTCCACGCAACTTCTTTGATGAATAATACCCTTGTTGTTAAAAAACTATTTCATTTGAAATTCAACACCATTGTCACTTCTTAAGATTTTAAGTTTCATGTTAAATTGTGTTTCAATTAAATGATAAAAAGACTCAATGCACTTGCGGGTTTCAGCCTTGGTTTTGAGTAAATAAAGCCACGTGGAACGGGAAAAATCATCCACAATAGTTAAGAAATATTTGGAACCATCGTGTGCAATGGTTGGGGAAGGTCCCCAAATGTCACAGTGGATGATTTCAAATATATTAGAAGAAGAATGAGCACTATCAGGAAAAGGCAATTTATTGAACTTTGCTAAAGGACACAAGGTGCAAGGTATTTCATTAGTAAGAAAGTTGTGAGTGTTTACAGAGAGATCATTGATCAATTGAAGCCTATGTTTGGATAAGTGACCTAGGCGACAATGCCATAGGTTGTATGGGGTGGGATTCTGTGCAACAAAAGCAAAATGTGTGGGATCTGTGTGTGGTTTGTGTTTATAAATGGAAAAATAATTGGTAAGGGCAGTGGTTGACACATCTGAACATTGAAAATGGTAGAGTCCATGCAGCAGGTCACCCTTCCCAATCGTTGTCCAAGAATGCAGGTCCTGAATGAAACAGTGAGAAGAAAAAAAAAGAAAACAACAGTTGTTAGACTTGGTCAACTTTGGCACATAAATAAAATTGAAATTGAAAGAAGGGACACAAAGAACTTCTCTGAGAATAACAGTATTGGTTAAATGGACAGTACCAACATGGGTCACGGATGCTGAGCTTTCATTTGGAAGCTTAACAGAGTATGAAACTGTGGAAGTAATTGATGAAAACAGGGAGGTGCTACAGACCATGTGGTCTGTAGCACCAGTATCAATTATCCAATTTGTGTTGGGTGAAGCCAAAGGGGCGTGTGTGTGTGTTGAAAAGCAATTGAGTATACCAGACATGTTGGAGTGTGAGGCTTGGTTATTGGAACGCAAGACATTAGCCGAGATAGGATCCTAAGGTTGTAGAAGAGCCAACAGCTGCTGATATTGTAGCTTTGTCAAACCCACATTGTCCTCACCGAAACCATCAGATTCAAGAGCAATAAAGAGATTAGCATGATAACTAGGAGGCTGTTTGTTATGTAATTTGTGACCCGGTGGATATCCTTTAAGCTTATAGCATTTTTCAACCGAGTGACCAGTCATATTGCAATGGGTGCAAAGGGGAGGTTCGGCATTGCCAAGTTTGAAGCAATTGTCAACAGTGTGGCCTAAAATTTTGCAGTGAGTGCAATAAAGGTGGTCCTTTCTGGGATTGGTTTGATTTGTGGGAAATGGTTTGGAAGGATTATAGGGTTTCTTGACAGCAAGAGCTAGGATTTCAGAAGGTTGGGGATGAGATGTGAGCTGGTGATGGCGCTCTTGTTGCTGGACAAGAGAAAAAACCTTAGAAACAGGGGGAAGAGGATCTAGAAGCATGATTTGGTCACGAATGGGTGAATAAGAATCATTCAAACCCATTAAAAATTGAAGAACACAATCCCGTTGGGACCAAAAGGATCTTCATAGTGCCGCAGGAACAAGATGGGAGGGGGTCATAAATTGCCATTTCATCCCAAAGAGTCTTTAGATTGCTATAATAGATGCTTACCGAGTCATGTTCTTGGGAAATAGAAGACAGAGCTTTCTTCAATTGGAAGATTCGGGGCCCATTTTGGTGAGACAGCCGTTCATGAAGATCCAGCCAAATCTCGTATGCATCGTCGACGAAGGCAACACTGGATTTGAGAGAGGGAGTGATGGAATTTTGAATCCATGACACTACCATGTCATTACAACGATCCTAGAGGTCGATTAAGGGGTCATTAGGAAGGTTGGGTTTGGTTAAGGTGCCGTCGATGAAACCAAGCTTATTCTTAGC
Organism: Juglans microcarpa x Juglans regia; assembly: GCF_004785595.1. NCBI lineage: Eukaryota > Viridiplantae > Streptophyta > Magnoliopsida > Fagales > Juglandaceae > Juglans > Juglans microcarpa x Juglans regia. Next base: position 28,153,041 of record NC_054598.1, on the reverse strand, counting down.
TCGTAAGGCACGTTTCATCGCACGGAACTAGGTTGTGTAGTTTTCGGTAGTGAGTAGATTAGCAACGAGAGTGATTGAAGGACTATCGCCGTGATCTAAACGGTAAGGGTTTGTGGGATCTGCAAGATTGAGGTATCGGGAGGGAGGGTTTGTATGGAGGTCTGAGTGGGTTGGTGAATCGGGTGGAGTATTGGAATCGAAGAGCTCCATCGTTTCTCAACCTGGCTCTTGGATACCATGTAAGCTTTTGGTAACAAGAAGAAGGCAAGAAACAGAGAGTGTTGATGGAGGCTTGGATAAATGATTCTGTGTATTATGCTGTTCATGTAAAAAGAAGAAAGGAGGCCGTAGCCTTTATACAAGTCTGCTTTGTAACAAACTAACAGAAAGTAAGAGTAACAATTCTATATTTACAGTTGTGTAAAAATAAAGAATAAAAGAATAAAAATACAAATACAAAACGACTTGTAGCTTTGTTTTACCCTTTATCATCTAACATTTTATAAGAGTAATTTTTCCCTTGAAAGAGAGAAGCTTGCTCTTCCAACTAGCTAGTTTTTTTTGTAGCTTGGTAATCAATGGGTCAAACATACGTATGGTGAGACACCCCACGTGTAGAGGGACCCTCAGATAATTGCAAGGCCAAGTCCCCTCCTCAAAGCTGGTTATGCGCATCATCTCCAATTTCCTGGAAGGAGTGTAATTAGAGGGAAAAAAATTGAGGATTTAGTAGGACTTACAAATTGCCTGAAAGTGCTTTCGAATTTGTGGAGTAGCCGAATGAGTTTACGGATTGAGATCTTTCCACCATTTGAGAAAACAAGAAGGTCATCAGCATAAAAGGCTTTATCTACCCCTGAAGAAGCATGCGTGAGAGAAGTTCCACCGATAAAATAAAAAAGGTATGTTACCAGCTAATATACAAGCTGCCAGGTTGCTCAGCACTCAGCAAAAAGAATCAGAAAAATAACAAACAAAGCAAGCAGGAGCATATACGGTTATTTAAGGGCATTTATGTATTATCATTCTTGTATAGAACATTCCATTTCTTCTATAAGTAGGACACTGTACATCATAGCTTTTTTACACTTCTTTTTACAGAATTTATCAAATGAAAGAATGCTTTCCCACATCTCTCTCATGCCCTGTTTCTTCTTCATCTTCGTTTAGCACCAACAAACTTCCCTCTTTCGAGCCAACTCTGACATGGTATCAGAGAGGTGAAGCATGGCCTCCAACGATCCTCCCCCACCACCTCCTCCTCCCACCAAATACACAAATCTTGCAGACCCACAAAATCCCTGTCGGCTCGAAACATCTGATAACCCAGGAACCATCCTCGTCACCGATCTTGTTCATGTTGAAAATTTTTCCACCTGGTCTCGTTCACTCCAACGTGCTCTTCGCGCAAAGAACAAGATCGGTTTTCTCAATGGAACACTCAGCAAACCTTCAAACCCGGCTGACCCTCTAGTTGACCTCTGGGATAGATGCAACGATATGGTTGTATCTTGGATCCAGAATTCTATAAGCCTTCCCCTACGCTCTTCGCTAGCCTTTGTTGACGATGCCCATGATATATGGACTGAGTTACAAGAACGTTTCTCCCCACAAAATGGACCCCGAATCTATGAACTTAAGAAAACCTTGGTTAATTTGTCTCAGGAAAATGATATTGTGAATGGCTATTACGGCAAACTCAAGTCCCTTTGGGATGAACTATCCATCCATGACCCACTACATGTTTGTTCTTGTGGCTCAACCAAAACTCTCTCTGACCGCTACCAACGCGATTGCGTGATTCAGTTCCTAATGGGTCTCAACGACTCCTACTCCAACGTCCGGGACCAGATAATGCTCATTGACCCATTACCTTCAGTCACCAAGGTATTCTCGTATATCAAGCAGCAAGAACGACATCGAATGGTTACTTCCTCAATTCCCCACCCAGATTCTATTACTCTAGTCTCTCGGAAACCATCCCCTAACCCACCTTCTAATTCTGGCAATAAAGATAAGCCTTATTGTACACACTGCAAGATTACTGGTCACACTTTGCAAACATGCTTCAAATCTGGAAACGCCGTTGCTCCAGTCTGCACCCATTACGAGATGACATGCCACACCATGGAACGTTGCTACAAACTCCATGGGTACCCTCCAGGGCATAAAATGCACAAACCACGTGGGAATGCCGTGTCCTTTGATTCCCCTGTTTCTTGCAATCAACCTGATTCCAGTAATTTCTTGACAAAGGAGTAGTACAATGATCTCATAGCCTTGTTGCACAGTAAGGATTCCAATTGCACACCATCCGCAAATCATCTCCAGACGGTTATCTCTACTCACCCTCAATCCTCTTCCGCTGCTGGTAACCTTTTTGTTTATCCACTTCTTCTTATTTTTCCACCTCTTGGATCATTGACACAGGGGCCACTGATCACATGATCTGTAGCCCCTCCCTTTTTACCACTATCACTTCCACCACTTCATATTCTATCAAGCTTCCTAATGGGGAATTAGCCCCTGTAACTCACATCGGCACAGTCAACATATCCACCTCCATAATTTTACATAATGTCATTTGCGTCCCATCCTTTGCTTTTAATTTGCTGTCTGCCTCTAAACTTGCTCAGCAGTTAAATTGTTGCCTCATTTTTTTCTCTAATTCTTGTTTCATACAGGGCCTTTCTCCTTGGACAACGATTGGGAAGGGTAGCATGGCGCATGGGCTTTACCACCTCCTACAAGAAACCGTTGATCCTCAAGCTTTAGACATTACTTTATCACAGAATTTCCATTCTCAAAATTTTATTTCTGCAGCTGTACAACCCATTGACTGTGCTATTGATTTATGGCACTGTCGGTTGGGTCATCCATCCCATTCTCGAATGCAACTCCTCCATGATTCCAATGTAATTTCTCAAATGAATACAAAGAATACTTTACCATGTTTTATTTGTCCCCTTGCCAAACAGACTCGCTTACCTTTTTCCCTTAGCAATCATAATACAAATGCTTGTTTTGAGATCATACATTGTGACTTATGGGGACCTCACTCAATTATTGCACATGATGGTAGTCGTTTTTTCCTCACCATTGTTGATGACTACTCACGCTGCACTTGGGTTTATCTTTTGAAAAATAAATCTGATGCACGTCCATGTCTTAAATCCTTTTGTCACTTAGTTGCTACCCAATTTAATTCTCGGGTAAAAGTCTTGCGTAGTGACAATGGTGTTGAGTTTTCAATGTCTGATTTTTATTCCGATCAAGGTATCATCTATCAAAAATCATGTGTTGAAACACCACAACAAAATGGATTAGTTGAGCGTAAGCATCGCCACCTTCTCCAAGTTTCTGGTGCACTTTGTTTCCAATCCAGCATTCCATTGAAATTTTGGTCTGAATGTATACTTACAGCCACATATTTGATCCTCATAGTCGTCGTTGTGCTTTTCTTGGATATCCATTTGGCGTCAAAGGTTATAAATTACTTGACCTTGATAATCACCAAAATTTTCTTTCGCGTGATGTTATCTTCCATGAATCATTGTTTCCTTTCCACACCCCTTCACTCTTTCCCTCTTCTTCAATATCTTCTACTCCATAAGACACAAATCTGCACTTACCCGACCCTGATTCCTCATCCACAAAAAATTCTGCCTCTCCTTCCATAGAGACACCACCCCATCCAGCAGTCATTCCCGCAACATCTCAACCTCCACCACAACCCCGACTCTCCACTCGCACCCAACGTCCCCCTGCCTACCTCAACCAATATATTTGTCCCTCCCCTTTCACAGCACCTCCACCTCAAACCATGACTTCTAACTCCTTGCAGGTTTCCCGTGATTCTCATGCTTCCTCTTCATTTTTGTCCAAGGATACTCCATGCCCATCAGGTAAACCATTCTCTCTTTCTTCCACTTTTTCATTTCATAAATTGTCACCATCTTATCATGCATTTGCTTTCGCTATTTCCTCATCCATTGAACCATCATCCTATGGTGAAGCTATTAAAAATTCTGACTGGTGCAAGGCTATGCAATCTGAAATTGCTGCTCTTGAACTCAACAATACTTAGACTATGGTTGCATTACCACTGAGAAAACGTGCTATCGGCTGCAAGTGGGTCTACAAAAGTAAACATCACTCTGATGGCAGTATAGAGAGATACAAAGCATGCTTGGTAGCCAAAAGTTTCACACAACAAGAGGGCATTGATTACAACAAAACCTTCTCACTCGTGGCAAAATTGGTGACTGTCCACACCATACTTGCCGCTGCTTCCATCCAAGACTGGTTTATCAAACAATTTGATGTTCAAAATGCCTTCCTCCATGGGGACTTAGTGGAGGAAGTTTTCATGCGCAAACCTCCCGGCTACTCCAAGGGTCCATCTTCTCATGTTTGCCGACTCAACAAAAGTCTCTACGGCTTGAAACAAGCTTCGCAGCAATGGTATGAAAAATTTTCTAATGCTTTGCTCACTTTTGGTTTTTAGCAATTGAAGGCGGATTATAGCCTCTTCACTCATACAACAAATGACTCCTTCACGGCATTGCTTGTGTACGTTGATGACATCATTGTGGCTAGTTCTACAATGGAATCTATTGCTGCTCTTCAATACTTTCTCAATTATCAATTCCGAATCAAATGCCTTGGTGATCTACGATACTTTCTCGGTATTGAGGTTGCTCGTTCTTCAAGAGGTATTTCCATTTGTCAACGGAAATATGCTCTCGATATATTAGCCGATGCCCGTTCTCTTGGCACTCGTCCTCTCAAAATACCAATGGAACAGAATCTAAAACTTAGTAAGGATGATGGACAGCCTCTAAAGGATCCTTTACCTTATCAAAGACTCATTGGCCACTTGCTCTATCTCACAATAACACGGCCTGATCTCAATTATTCTGTCCAAAGGTTAAGCCAATTTATGACAACCCCCACATCATCTCATCTTCATGCTGCGCACCAAGTTCTTCGATATGTCAAAAGTGCACCTGGCCAGGGGTTGCTCTTCTCTTCCAACTCCTCACTTAGTCTTCAAACCTACTCAGATTCGGATTGGGCCTCCTACCCCGACTCCAGTCGATCACTCATGGGATTTTGTATCTTCCTCAGCTCCTCACTTATCTCCTAGCGATCAAAGAAACAAGTTGTTGTTTCTCGATCTTCAACCGAAGCCGAATATAAAGCCATGGCTACAACTTCTTGTGAACTACAATGGCTGTCTTATGTTCTCAGTGATTTACATCTGTCCATTCCTCTACCCATTGACATGTATTGTGACAATCAAGCCGCGCTCCACATTGCAGCAAATCCGATCTTCCACGAGCGCACCAAACACATAGAAATGGATTGCCACCTTATCCGTGACAAGATTCAAGCTGGTTTTCTTCACACTTGCCACATCCGATCCTCATTCCAGCTCGCAGATCTTTTCACCAAAGCATTGCCCTTAGCTCAATTTTCTTTTTTGTTATCCAAGATGGTGATAGAAAATATCTATGCTCCATCTTGCAGGGGGATGTTACCAGCTAATATACAAGCTGCCAGGTTTCTCAGCACTCAGCAAAAAGAATCAGAAAAATAACAAACAAAGCAAGTAGGAGCATATACGGTTATTTAAGGGCATTTATGTATTATCATTATTGTATAGAACATTCCATTTCTTCTATAAGTAGGACACTATACAACATAGCTTTTTTACACTTCTTTTTACAAAATTTATCAAATGAAAGAATGCTTTCCCACGTGTCTCTCATGCGCTGTTTCTTCTTCATCTTCGTTTAGCACCAACTAACTTCCCTCTTTCGAGCCAACTCTGACAAGGTACAGGGACAAAGGATCGCCTAGTCTAAGACCACGAGAAGGCTTAAAGGATCCATGAGAACTACCATTTAGCATCATAGAGTACACTGGTGAAGAGATGCAGTTAAAGATAAGGGCTCTTCACTTGTCTGAAAATCCCAACCTTCTCAACACTTCCATAAAAAAAATGCCAATTCACCCAGTCGTAAGCTTTGGCCATATCGATTTTAATAATGACATTGCCCCTTGGTCTTCCGATTCATGCCATGTACCAGTTCTTGCGTGAGCGTGATATTATCAAAAGTTGTACGCCCACGGAGAAAGGCCTCCTGTTCAGCAGAGATAATACCCTCAAGAAGCGGTGCCATGCGGTGACATGATTTTATAGGCCACCGAGCACAAGCTAATGGGTCGAAATTGTGCAAAGTTGGAGGATCAACCTTTGGGATCAAGACAATATTAGTTGCGCCAAAGAAAGCGGACATAGGCTTCCCCTCAAAAATTTCTCTGGCCATAGCCAATAAATCCTCTTTGATAATTTCCCAAGTAAGGACGAAGAAGTTAGCCGAGAACCCGTTGGGACCCGAGCTACTGTCTCGAGGAATTGACCAAAGGACCGCTCTTACCTCCTCCAACAAAGGCAGTTCACAGAGAGCTGCATTTTCAAAATCCAAAATCAGAGGAGTGAGCAAACTCATAGCCGAATTGTCCAACTCAACACTAGACGTGGATAGGAGCTCACTAAAAAATTCAATGGCCCCATTATGAACCTCTTTAGCCGTGTCTAAAAATTACCCATTTGCAAGAGTCATGTGATCAATGAGCTTGTTCTTTTTTTCTTACTTCGCTTAGATGCGTGGAAAAATATTGTGTTTGAGTTTTCCTCCTTTAACCACTTAATTCTGGATTTTTGGCAACCCAATATTTCTTCCCGATGCAGGCACTGGATTTGTCTTTGCTTGCATAGCAATAATTTTGACTCACACTCTTGGGAATAATTTATTGTAACCAAATGCTCCAAGTCTATCAGTTTAGCTTCTATATATATATTTTTTATCTCAATAAAAATTCATGTAATGACTTAGACCAAAATATCTATTTACAGATTTCATATTGGACCGAAATGATCCTGCTACAGATACTAATCCGACCAAAGTAACCCTGCTATAGTTCCTAGGTTGGGCTAAAGTGCCCATGCTATATATCTGAACAGACTAAAATACCTATACAACAATTTGAATTAGATAGAAACACCTATGATCCAAATCAAACCAGCAGATGATAATTAGAAATCTCCAAAACTCTCAAGAACCATCTTCATCCTTAACTTTTCTCTCTTTCCCCTCATCCATCTACCCTCTTCTTGTTTTTCATTCTTATATTCTTGCAGAGTCATGTTTATTCGTCGACCATGGTGTGACCCATGGCAAAGATGGACGACCACTTCGACGTGACTCGATTTGACCACGATGAGACTCATAACCATGACAAAGACAGAAATATAGAGAAACAATAAGAAATGTTCACTTTCACACCAGAGACCCATGGCGTTGTTGTTATTGTGGGTCTTAGATGGAGATTTCTAATGGGTATTTCAGCTGTTGGCTTGATAGTTTTGAGATGGAGACTATTTGTGGGTATTTGTACCTTCTACTTGATGGTTTTGAGATGGAGATTTCTGGTGGGAATATTTGCCTTGGACTTGATGGTTCTGAGATAAGATGTTTATGGTTGTTGCGCTACCGTGGTCATGGTAATGAGATGAGGTGCAAGCATAGTTGCTCACCATGGGCTTCCAGCACTTTGTGTTTACCCCTGTAGTGTGAGCACTTGCCTTGCTAGAGGATGAGCAATTATTTAGTATTGTCACTCGCCTGGGGTTCGAGTGCTTAAGTTGCCATTCTGGATGCGAGGACTTTTGCTCGCACCCAGCAAAGTGCTCACAAGATGTTGTTGCTCGCCTAGGGTAGCAAGCACTTTTGTGCGTGCGGGATGAGCACTTTTGAAAATATCACTTCATTTATTTTTTTGAATACTCGCACATGAGAGGAGCACTTCCCAAGATGGTCTCTTTTGCTCGCCCTTCAGGAGGAGCACTTTGCTCACTAAGAGGCAAGTTGTTGTTGCTAGCCCTAGATCAACCACCATTTTCTCACCATGGGGTGTGATAACTACTTGGTCTCCCCTACTCATCCCAGAGTTCGAGCTATTGTCACTTGCTTGAAGCTCGAGTAGTTGTCGCTCACTCGAGGTTCAAACATTCCTTACTCCCCCTTCATGCTCTTCAAGGAGTGAGATTTGTTGCTCTTCAAGGGGCGAGCATTGGTGCTCACCTTGGGCACGAGTGCTTTTGCTTGCTTGTGTGAGAGCTATTGTTGCTCGTCCCGGGGTTTGAGCACTCATTGCTTGCCTAGGGTGCAGATACTTTTGGAGAATGAGGTACACTTTATATGCTCCAGAGCTCTGAAGTTGCTCACCCGAGGGTGCAGTTAGCCTTTGTTTGTTTTGGACCGAGCTTCCAACACCCTTTGTTCACCATGGGGGTCGGGTACGTTTTTAGATCATAGTATGGTGTACATGCTCGGTAGTTGAGCTTCCAATATATCCGACCAATTTGATCGGGATTGAATACTTTTAGCAAATGGATACCTTATACATGCTTGAGAGCCAAGTTCTCCCTTAATTCGACCAATTTGATTGGGGTCAGATACTTTTGGAGAATGGGCACGCTATACATGCTTGGGAGTTGAGCTCCCATTGTAACATAATTTTTTTTCTTCAAATTTGAAGTATTCTGTATAGGAGAAATCGAGCACTTGCCTTGCACGTACCCTCGTACCAGTTATCCAAAATGAAAGAGCTCATGATAAAACAAAAAACTTCATTTTTATAATCATTTTGGATGTCATAGGTAACCAAGTCATTAGACAAGGTTAAGAGAATGTGAGTTTAAAACTCAGTAAACAAATCAACCGAATATCAATGTGAAATGAGCAATGCAGTTAATATAATGTGATAGCTATGTTCAAAGAAAAATTCTACATCCCACACTCTCATCCCACTAGTATTATGTAACATTTTTATTACTTCTAGATCATCCTTTATTTTTTTCAAAAACGAGCAAGGAGAGAGAGTCAATTGATAATAGGAAAGGAAGTGACAGAATGAGAGTGAGATAAGAGTTCCAGTGTTATGCTATAAAATGTGATATGAGCCATGATTACCTTTATGAGTGAGTTAGAAATGATATGGGCCGTGAGCCTGAATGGATTATGAGTTGAATGAATATGGGCTATGAGCCCAATTAGAGACCATGTGAGTTCAATAAGATATGGGCCATCATCCTAAACAACTGGTCAGCATGATAAGATATATCTCATGAACCCAATTGAACCATTAGTCCACTAATATATCGAGGTCATGACCTTGATTGGGCTATGAATCCACTAAATTATGGACAATGGGCATTGGACCACAAATCTACTAAGATATGGGCCATGAGCCCATGGATGCTTGATGGAGATCTTTGGGCTTGTAGGATTTTTGGGTTCAACATGATTGGTTCCCTTTCAACTGAATTGGATCATGTGCCATGTTTCCTAAGGGAGGAAAGTTCAATCCTGTAGAACAAATACTAAAATAGTTCATATAATTTACTTAATTGACATGTTAATCATTGAGGTTTAAAAATGATGGGAGGAGGGAGTCATCTAGTGGAGGAGAATGGGAACCCCACCCCTTCTTCCACCCCCTCTCGATTAACTATGTAATGGATCCTTCGATGACTGAGTTCGAGATCGTCACTCTCCAAGAATAGAGAAAATGGAGAGAGAGAGAGAGAATTCAATTTTGTAAACTTTAGTGATGATCTTCTTCCCTCTGATTATGTTTTTATCACTTCTTATCTCTACACGACCTTGTTTCACACTATAGTTTATACTGGAATTACACTTGGAATGACAATGTTTTATTTACACTACCTACATCCACAAAACGACAACGTTTTTATTAATACACATGATGCCGTATTTCTCAACACTTACAAATTTAACTATCATCTTCCTCTACATTCTTTCTTCTCCTTTCACTCCAGTGTACAATTCTTCGTCTAGCTACGCCTTTGTGACACCTCCAGATCACCGCTTGGGGTGTAACGGAGACTTGGAGTGTTGGGACATGCAACACATAGTGACATACCTCTGTTCATGACAGTGAATATGTAATGGATCCTAGTATGCAACTAGCAATATGCAAAAATCGCAGCAAGATAAGGGTGACTAAAATAAAACTCATGCCAGAATGAATTAAACATCCCAACTGCATTAATAACTATCACAAATTCAAACTTAAAAATAGCACATCCTTAATACAAGTACTTAAAACCATGTTTCAACAGTTAGATCAACTCTTTCATATGCTCTAATGTATGAAGAATTAGTGCTATGAACTTCAGAATCAAATCTAATCTTTGCACCATGTCTGGCTCCTCCTCAACCAATCATATCTATTGGTCCATCTTGGTTGCTCTCTTCCGGTCTTAATACAACTTCTATCATTTCAGGAGAAATGGTTATGAGAATACCATAGTGAGATTCTTTGAAATCTCAGTAAGTTAACAATCAACATGCACAAAGATAAATTATGCATGACAAATGATAAATATGACATGTATGCATGCAGAAAAATCTGTATTATTCTCCCATCCATCTTTTCAAAATTTATTTCAAGTCACACGAAAAACATTGTGATGCACATTTTCTTAAAGAAAACATTTTCCAGATCATCTTTAAAAAATGTAGCCTTTCATCATCATTAAAGCAATCATTAACATTAACATTAACATCATAACATATGATATTATCATAGTTTCTCATATGCATTGTAAGTACCTACTGGTGACTATAGTATAAACTCATGTTGAAACTACTTTGTTTGCAGACTCATTTTCAATGTATTGGTAACATAACATTTCATCATAACATCATTATCGTAACGTCATAACATTATACATATGCACCCACTAGCCTTAGGTGCCACAAATTTAACTTTGCTCCGGTATTCTTCAAAAAGAATTAATTCAAAGCCCGTTGACTGTTCTACGTCAACCCAGGCCGGGTTACCACTCCATTTTTACTCACTCCATAGTGGATAAAGGAGTTCCACTAGGATTATTCACCATCCTAACCTTCCAGGTTGTGACAAAATTATTTTTCATGCAATGCTAAAAAATATTTTTCATGACATTTGTTCGTAAAGTATGCTTAATGAGAAAATAAAATTTTCATATGATAAATTATACATGTCGTGTAAGCAAGTAACCAATACTCATTGTATCATATAACATGATGTTTCATGCTCAAAATGACATTTATATCATGACTGTGACATTTATCAATAAATCATAAATAAATGATCAAATTGTAAGTTAGAGGCTAACTTACAAATTTTCTGAAGTTAGAGAATCGATGTGGTTGTAATCAAAGTTATTCTAAGTAAGGATTTGAACCACTAAGGAAGATATTCATAATCAAAAGGATTTCTAAAATCGGTACTCACAAAGCAACCCTTAAAATTTTCAAAATTGCCACTAAGGCCCTAAATTTTTACTATTTGCAATCGAGCCCCAAAATTGACCAAATTTTACAAACCCCATATTTTATATGTTCTAAAACCATTTATGCCCTTAGTATTGAAAGATTCAATTTAAACCTATACCAAGCATACCCAACCCATGGCATGCATCTCTTAAGGCCTATATGTGATTTCAAGTTTAAAACCTCTATGGATGCATGTGTGCACAAGTTTCATCAAGTGGGAACTATAAATATAACCTTAGGGACAATCTAAAAACTTAGCTTCAGGTCATACAAATTCATCCCAGCACTTAAGCATGGGTTAAGGCCAAATTACTAGTAAACCATCCACTAAGCATATGCATGATGTTTTTAGCTTTTCTTTTACCAAGAAATGTTTTAAAACCTAACTAAATCATGAATTTCCATTCTTATCCCAATCACAAGGCTTTATAAATGCTCATTATTCAAGGCTAAGCAATCTAAGCAAAACCCCACAAATTAAACATAAATCAAGTAAAACCGATGCATGCTAGATGATCAACACAAGATATGAATTTATAACCTATCATGACATGCTTTCAACCTCAAATTTAAACCTTAAGAGTTTATTCCAAGACATTAGTGAATCATATAAGATCATATTAAGACATTTCATAGCTAAAAATTCAATCCAAAGCAATTTATTCCATCAAAACACCAAATCTGACCCGGTTTGCATCTTTCATGCTAAACCTTAATTAAGCCCAATCAAAATCTCATTCTCATGCCATAAATTAAAACCTAACATGTCATTCTAATACTTAACAAAATATGGGGCAAGATTACTTACAAAATCGTGGCCCTTTGAGCTCCTAAACACAACTCACTTGAAGAACAATCTTAAACCCACACGGTTTGACTCTATTCTCACACTAAGAGGGAATGACTTTCAATAATGATAGATGAATGCTTTGATGAGTGGTGTGAGTAAGTGAGGAGTGAAGGGAGGTATTTATAAGATTCATTGGAGGGATGAGAGGCACGACAATGATAAGGCTTGGGATTGGTGGAGGTGGGCAGTGGAGTGTGGAGGTGCAAAATTCCAGCTTGTGTCATCCTTGTGCAGGTGAGTAGTGCCCTATAACTTCATGATTTCATCAAGGCTAGGTGATACAATATGTCTATAGATGCAGGGGCCGGATTGGTTTAGAAATAATAGCAAAAAAACAAAAAAACAAAAAAAACAAAACAAAACACAATTCCAAAAGGGAATCATGCTAGCCAACGGGTTGAGGTCTTCCAAGCTTGACCAGTTTTTGCTTATTTGTTTGTCTTATCTTTGTGGTCTGTTTAGTAGGTATGATGACCTACATTTAAAGCCTTTTTAGGTGAGGAAGGAAGGCTTGATTGGCTACCATGTGATCATACATGAGCAGAAAATGGAAGGAAAGCAAAGAGATGAGGGTAGCCAAGTGACATGCGGGATTTACTACCATTGCCAATTGGTTTGGCATATCTTTGGGGAATTAATTGTCAACAAGCTCATGAGTGCTTTGAGGGACCTCTTAGCGATTGGAGGGCAGGGGTGGACGCATGTGGAGGTGGCTCAATAAGGAGCAGAAAATCTATGAAGGAACTAAGGGCATTCGGTTGGGACTCAACTACACCTCCAAAGGAATTAGTTGGGTTTTGGTTTGGTTTCTTGGAGCCATTTCACCCAATGCCAAGTCTAAACCTTGAGTGATATGGTGAGGTGTAAATAGAAAAATTTTCCTTGAAAATGTGGTGGAAATGGCATGGGCTAGGATTGGTTTGATGAAGTGCACATGGTGGTGCACCTAGGTGTTGATTAGTGGTTATTTGGGCATTGACATGGTTTGGTTCCAATTGGCATGTGTTGGGTCATTCCTAACCTTCTAGGTTAGTCTAAGAACAATACAAATTAATAATAAAAACCAAAAATTTCAGATCATAAATGTGACAAAATAATTTAAAGAAAACTATTCAGAAATCATGGTTTTGAGGTTACTATTCATGTGTGGGATGAATAGTACTTCTTAACTCAAGTTAGAAGCTTAACCATGGTTGGGTAGGAACCCTAGGGGCATGTGGTTTATCTTGGGATTAAGGAAAACTAATGGTATGTTGTATGTGGGCCTCATTTGGAAGGATGAAATAAAAGGCAAGGCTTGTTGGGCCTTATGGGTTGGGCCATTTGTGTAGGTCTTGGATGTGGGCTTTCGTGTCAGTAATTATGTGGACCTTATGTCTGGATTTGTGGGGCCTAACTATGGACTCAAATGTCTACTAAGTTGGGTCTCAATCTTTGATCTTTCTTAGGTTGGGCCGTTGGCCTTTGCTCTCATTAAGTTAGGCCCAATGGCTTCTACCGATCACATATTGGGCCTAATTTCTAAGGTTCTTCAAGAAAGGCCTAGAACTTTCTAATTTCCAAATGGGTCTAGGGCTTATGGTGCCTATTCTTAGCCCATCTCATTCTTAGTGAATTAAGGCCCTAAACAAAACACTCTTGGGCTATTTCTACATCCATCCAACACTTAGCCTTTTAGCTTAACCCATCAATATGCCATGTGTCATACCACTATTGGCCTCTTGGTAGTCATCCTAAAAAAAATAATTTTAAAAACACTAAGTTCTTCCAATAATTCTAACAAATCCCAATGTGTGAATCTCAAGCCAACTAAAATAATAATAATAAAATAAAAATAATCACATCTTAAGCTAGTTAGGATCTTAGGTGCTAAACTCAAGTCCTAAAGTGATTTTTAAGCAAGGTGTTACATCCTCCCCCCTTAAAAGAAGATTTCAACCTCGAAATCGGATCTTAGTTAGTGGAAACATAATAGGCGTTCACTCGCTTCTCAATCGCCCTCCGTTGCACAATTTCAATGCTTTTGACTTCTAGAATACCTTCTTATCGGTCGCACACTCACTCATCGAAGAATCAGACATCTTTGAAGTATCAGTGGAAGGGGGAGTAGGATACAGTCACTCTTGCTCTGCTTGGCGAAACTCTAATGCCTAAATAGACTTACTTCGAGCTATTCAACGGGTCCTAGTCTCACCAATCCATCTAGTGGGGTCAAAAGGTTGATGCCTTTCATGGGGTAGGGCTCTCCTTTTCTTGATGTTGCCTCTCCTATCGTGATGTAAAATATGAGTCCGATGATACTCAAGTCTTTCTTGCTGGGTCCAATAGGTATCAACCATATGGTTCAGTCTTCTTCTTTGGCGCTCGGATCTAAGTCTCCAAACTCGACTAGGTATCATGGAGAATCGTTGTGCAGCTCTTCCATTTCCGGCCATGGTGATGCTATAAATAACGAGGGAGTTCGTGTTTCATGTGCAAAAGAAATGGATGCCATGAGTGCATGAATAAATGTGGATGTTATGATGCGATTTGATGCCACACAAATTACAATCCAAACAAGTAAGGGTATTTGGTCTTCATATCGTCTTCTTTCTCCCATGTAGCTTCTTAAATGTCATGATTCCACCAAAGCACCTTAACCAGAGGAATTTTCTGATTCTTGAGTTCCTTCTCCTTCCAATCAGTAATTTGAACAGGAATTTCCTCATAAGTTAGGTTGGGTTATAATGAAATATCTTCCGCACCTACGATTGCTAGCGTTTGCTTTCCAAAACTTTTCTTAAGAGAAGATACATGAAATACGTCATGGATTCCTTGGAATTCAGCAGGAAGATCAAGTCTATATGCAATTGATCCCACTTTTTCTAATATTTCATACGGTCTCACCTATCTTAGACTTAGCTTACCCTTCTTCCCGAATCGAACTACCCCTTTCATTGGCGATACTTTGACATAGACCCAGTCACCAATTTCGAACAAAATGCTCATCCTCCGACGTTTGGTATAACTCTTCTGTCTATCTTGAGTAGCTTTCATCCTTTCTTTTATTAACAAAATTTGTTTCTTCATTTCTTGTAGAATCTCCATACTATAAATTTTTCCTTCTCCCACTTCATCCCAGTATAAGAGAGATCTACATTTTCTTCCATACAAACTTTCATATGGCGCCATCTGAATGGTGGCCTGGAAGCTATTATTATAGCTTATAATTCTATTAGTGGCAAGTGCTTTAC
The DNA here is from genome assembly GCF_004785595.1 of Juglans microcarpa x Juglans regia. Taxonomy (NCBI): domain Eukaryota; kingdom Viridiplantae; phylum Streptophyta; class Magnoliopsida; order Fagales; family Juglandaceae; genus Juglans; species Juglans microcarpa x Juglans regia. Next base: position 28,137,541 of record NC_054598.1, on the reverse strand, counting down.
CTAGTCGCCCTTCCCTTGTAGGACATAGGCTTTCAACATGTCTTCTAGAGTCTGGATCGTTCGTTCAATTTGCCCATCAATTTGAGGATGATAGGCACTACTGAATTTCAACTTGGTGCACATTGCGTCCTAAAGACCTTGCAAAAAATGAGAGGTAAAATGTGTATCCCTAACTGATACAATTGTTTTTGGAACTCCATGTAGTCATACTATTTTTGCTACAAACAACAGAGTTAACTTCTCCATAGGGTTAGTATTCTTTACTGGAAAAAAATGAGCACCTTTTGTTAAGCGATTCACCATGACCCAAATAAAGTTATTACCCATTGACGTCATTGGTAATTTGACCACAAAGTTCATTGAAATATCCTCACATTTCCATTCTAGGATTGGATGTGGTTGTAACTCACCAACGGGTTTTTGATGCTCTACTTTGACTACTTTACAAACACAACATTTATTTACATATTCGGCCACATTCTTCTTCATACCTTCCCACCAAAAATGTCACTTCAGATCTTGATACATCCTTCTACTTCCCTGATGAATTGGTTTACGAAGTTTGATGCACTTCCCTCAATATGTTCTCTTTGATCTTAGGATCAATTGGGATTACCTTTCGGTCCTAATAGTATAACAACCCATCATTCCTAATTGTGAACCCTTTTGGTCCTTCTTTCTTTTCAATATTCTACCTGATTTTTGACTATTTGGGATCTTCCATCTGTTGCTTATTCACTTCCTCTCATTCTATAGGTATAATCTCTTGTATTGCACTGAGAGTTGCATCAGGATGGGGATCTTTAATTAACAAACTTCTCATACTATGTAGAAGTGACTCCATCTTCGAGGTGGATTCTAAAGAATCACCCTTTTGTGCTTTACGACTTAGCATGTCTGCCACAACATTAGCCTTTCTAGGGTGAGACTTGATTTCACACTGGTAGTCGCTAATTGTTTCCAACCACTTTCTTTGCCTCATATTTAGATTCTTTTAGATGAATAAGTACTTAACTCACTTATGGTCGATATAGATCTCACAAATTTCTCCATACAAGTAGTGTCTCCAAATCTTCAAGGCGAAAACTATAGCAGCTAGTTCTAAGTCGTGGGTGTGGTAGTTTTTCTCATGGTTGTTCAATGGATGTGAAGCATTGGCAACAACTCATTCTTCTTGCATGAGCATGCATCCAAGCCCTGCTTTAGATGCGTCGATATATACCAATCCATTTCTCGACATCCATAACATCAGTCTTTCCATCTTTGTTGGGGGATATCCCCGTAACATTCCTAGCACCCATGACTTGACCGTTGGCAATGGCCTCAAAGAAGCGTGTAGTTGAGACAACAAGGGCTTTTGAGTTCTCTAGTAAGAGTCTGAGGATTCCTTGTGATATGCCTGGCTCTAGGTTGTGGGTGCCATCTCTGAAGTGTGTTTTAGTGAAACAAACATTTAAACATAAAGCATATGAGTCCTATACGAATCCCTAAAGCATGCCAGGGCACACCTTTGTCCTAAAAAGTCTTTTCTCCTCTCTTAATATGAGTCTAAGTATTCTCTTAAATTTGAGTTTTCGTACCAAACTTCTAACACCTCCTTCCATTAGGGTTTGGTCATAACATCAGATAGCATCAAGTATAAGGGATCGATAATTGCAATCCAATAAAAAAGAGGATCAATAATTAAAATACCTCAAACATAACTGAAACTCCCTGTTTGGATAGTGAAAGTGTTTCGTTTCTTTTCGTTTCGTCTCATCTCATCTCATCATTACAACTTTTTCAAATTTTCAAATTTCTAGTGCTAACACCGGTGCGGTTGTGAGCCTTTCCTTGAGCTTGAGAAATCTTTGCTCACATTTCTCCGTCCAGACATACTTGGCATTCTTCTTGGTTAAGGTAGTGAGCGGTCTTGATAGCTTAGAGAAATCCTCTACGAACCTTCGATAGTAACCGGCTAATCTTAGGAAACTCTGAATCTCATGCACATTTGTCAGATGCTTCCAATTCACTACAACTTCGATCTTGCTTGGATCAACCGCTACTCCTTCGCTCGAGATTACAGGCCCTAAAAATTTCACCTCCTTAAGCCAAAATTAACACTTGATGAATTTGGCATACGATTGGCCTTGTTTGGATAATGAAAGTATTTCATATCATCTCATCTCAAGTCATCTCGTCATTACAAATTTCTCAAATTCTCACACAAAATATGATAAACAATTCAATTTTTTCAATTTTCAAAATAATAATAATATTAAAAAATAATATTCTAACAATATTATTCAACTTTCAACTTTAATCTAAAACCATCTCATCTCATCTCACTATGGGCCTTAATGTTTCTAATGCCAAGCAGAGATGTTGCTTATGCTCTTCCTTGCTTCTAGAGTAGATCAGTATGTCGTCAATGAAAATGACAACAAAGCTATCCAGGTAGGGCTTGAATACTCTATTCATCATATCCATGAATGCGGCAGGAGTATTAGTTAGACCAAAGGGCATTACTAAGAATTCGTAGTGCCCATATCTAGTTCGAAACACCATCTTAGGGATGTCATGTTCCTGAATCTTGAGATGATAGTACCCCAACCTTAAATCTATCTTGGAGAACATCGATTCACCTTGCAATTGATCTAATAGGTCATTGACACACGATAACAAATACTTGTTCTTTATTGTTACCTTGTTCAATTCTCTATAATCCATACACATTCTTAATGACCTATCCTTCTTCTTTACGAATAGAATTGGCGCATCCCAAGGTGACAAACTAGGGCGAATAAATCCTTTCTCCAGAAGTTCCTCTATCTGTTCCTTTAATTCCTTTAACTCTAACGAGGCCATACGGTAAGGGCTCCATGAATATAGGTTGTAGTAGGTTCTAGCTCTATTATGAATTCTGTTTCTCTTTCGGAGGGTAAACCTGGTAGGTCGTCAATGAACAACTCAGGATAATCCTAAACTATGGGTATCCCCTGAATTTCCTTATTTCTACCAGAATCTTCTACTATGAATGCCAGATATTCCCACACTTCTTACAAGTAGTACGTGGGGCTGACATGATACCTTTGAACTTGTTGGCTCCTTGTATTATCTTCCTTTTGGCATTATTCCCTCCTGCAGTGAAGGGAGAAGCCCTCTTCTGTTCTAGGCTAATTTGGACTATAATGCTTCATTGCTTGCTTCCGTTATAGCGGCCAATTAACTAACTCCTGGAAGTTACTAATGCAAAATCCGGCAACGTAACTGTGAATCCGGGGTTGTAGTCCTCCTTGAAACTTCTGTGCCTACATCTTCTCAGTGGCGATCAGGTGTGGAGCAAACCTTCCTAGCTCCATGAACTTTGCAAGGTATTGTTCAATCATGAAGTTTCCATGCACTAGAGTGGCAAATTCTTGGGCCTTCTATTGTTTCATCGATTTTGGGAAGAATCAATTGTCAAACTCCTCCTTGAAACTTTCCAAGGTCAAAGCTGCGATGTCTCCTAGTTCTCTTATCAGCAGCTGTCTTTTGGTATCCCACCAGAGATCGGCCTCCTCTTGTAGCAGATGTCCTGCATACTGCACCTTCTGCTCCTCAGTACAACCACAGATCTCAAAGGCCCTATCGAGATTGAGTAGCCACTTGTTGGCCTTCATGGATAATTTGATTCCTATGAAATTAGGGTATCTATATATTAGAAACTTCTTATACGAGTAACCTTTGTTTTCCACCCGCTCCAGCCTTTCTGCTTGAGCGCGTAGCTGTTGTTGGTTCTGCCTCAGGATAATCTATTGCTGTTGCTTCATTGTTTCCGTCATTTGGCGAATTGCATCCACTATGTTGTGTCCTCCATCCAACGGGTGTTCTTGTTCTCTACGAACATTGGATCCTTCGAGGTTTCTTTCCTTTCTGTCACGTGCCATTTCGCTTCAATCGTCCACATCCTAAGAGGCACGTATATCAAATCTAGCTCCAGCTTCAAGATTCACACCTATCCAAACCAAAGATTCAAACCTACACTCTATCATATCATTCCTAAGGACATGTGGTTTTACCCAGAGACGTAATTGCTCTTATTCCGCCCTATGATGCCTCCAAATCACCATTTGGGATGTGACGGAGACTTGGAGCATCGGGACATGAAACACATGGTTACATATCCTCGTTCATGACATTTAATATGTAATGCATCCTTGTATGCAACTAGTAGTATGCAAAAATCATGGAGGAATAAAGGTGACTAAAATAAAATTCATGCCAGAATGAACTAAACATCTAAATTGCTTTAATAACCATCATAAGTTCGGACTAAAGGACAACACATCGTTAATATAAGTACTTAAAACCAAGTTTCAACAGTTAGATCAACTCTTCATACGCTCTAAGGTATGAAAAGTTAGTGCTATGAACATCATAATCAAATCTAATCTCCGCTCTAGGTCTGGCTCCTCATCAACCAATCGTATCCATTGGTCCATCTTGGTCGGTCTCCTCCTATCCTGAAACAACTTCTACCATTCCAGGGGGAATGGTAGTGGGACAACCACAATGAGATTCTTTGAAATCTTAGTAAGTTAACAACCAACATGCACAAAGATAAATTATGCATGACAGATGATAAATATGACATGTATGCATGCAGGGAAATTTCTATTATTCTCCCATCCAGCTTTTCAAAATTTCTTTCAAGTCACACGAAAAACATTGTGATGCACATTTTCTTATAGAGAGCATTTTCCAATTCATCTTTAAAAAATATAACCTTTCATCATCATTAAAGCCATCATTAACATTACATTAACATCATAACGTATGATATTATCACAGTTCCCCATATGTATTGTGAGTATCTGCTGGTGACCGTAGTACAACTCATGTTGCAACTACTTTGTCTGCAGACTCGTTCTCAATGCATTAGTAATATAACATTTCATCATAATATCATTATTGTAACATCACAACATCATACATACGCACCCACCAGTCTTAACTGCCATAAATTTGACTTCACTTTAGGATTCTTTAAAAAGAATCAATTTGAAACCCGTTGACCGTTCTTTCTCAACCCAAGGGTTACTACTCCATTTTTACTCACTATAGAGTGGATAGAGGAGTTCTAGTTTTCACTAGGATAATTCTCCATCCTAGCCTTTGGGCTCATAACAAAATTTCTTTTCATGCAATGCTTGAAAATATTTTTCAACATGTGCTCGTAAAGTATGCTTTATGTGAAAATGAAAATTTCATATAATATGCTAAAATGGTTGAAATTACACATGTTATGTAAGCAAGTAACCAATATTCAATGTATCATATAACATGATGTTTCATATTCAAAATGACATTTATATCATGAATGTGGCATTTATCAATAAATCATAAATAAATTATCAAAGTATAAATTAGATGCAAACTTACAAACTTTCCGAAGTTAGAGGATCAATGCAGTTGTAATCAATGTTATTTTAAGTTAGGATTTGAACCACTAAGAAAAATGTTCATAATTAAAAGGGTTAAAAAATTAGTATTTACAAAACTGTCCTTAAACTTTCCAAAATTGCCACTACGGTCTTAAGTTTTTACTATTTGCAATCGAGCCCCAAAATTAACCAAAGTTTACAAATCTCATATTTCTATGTTCTAAAATCATCTATACCCTTAGAATTGCAAGATTCAAGTTAAAACTATGCCAAACATACCCAACTCTCTTAAGGCCTATATTTGATTTCAAGTTTAAAACCTCTATTGATGCATGTATGATCAGATTTCATCAAGTGGCAACTATAAATATAAGGTTAGGGACAATTTAAAAACTTAGCTTCAGGTCATACAAATTCATCCCAACACTTAAGTATCGATTAAGGCCAAATTACTACTAAACTATCCATTAAGCATATGCATGATGTTTTTAGCTTTTTTTTTTTTACCAAGAAATGTTTTAAAACCTAACTAAATTATGCATTTCCAATCTTATCCCAATCAAAAGGTTTTTATAAATGCTCATTATTCAAGCCTAAGTAATTTAAGAAAAACTCCACAAATTAACTTAAATCAAGTAAAACCAATGCATGCTAGATGATCAACACAAGATTTGAATTTATAACCTATCATGGCATGCTTTCAACCTCAAATTTAAACCTTCAAAGTTTATTCCAAGAATCAGTAAATCATATAAAATCATATTACGACATGCCATGGCTAAAAATTCAACCCAAAGCAATTTATTTCATCAAAACCCCAAATCTAACTCGGTTTGTATCTTTCATGCTAAACCTTAATTAAACCCAATCAAAACCTCATTCTCATGCCATAAATTAAAACCTAACATGTCATTCTAATACTTAACAAAATATGGGGCAAGATTAGTTAAACAATCGTGGCCCTTTGATCTCCCAAACGCAACTCACTTCAAGAACACTCTCAAATCCACTCGGTTTCACTCTATTCTCACACTAAGAGGGAATGACTCACAAGAATGATAGAGGAATACTTTGAGGAGTGGTGTGAGGAACTGAGGGGTGAAGGGGGGGGGTAATTATAGGGTTCATTGGAGGGCTGAGAGGCACACCAATGGTGAGGCTTGAGATTAGTGGAGATGGGTGGTGGAGTGTGGAGGTACAAAAATCCAGCTTTTGTCATCGTTGTGCAGGTGAATAGTGCCCTATAAGTTCATGATTTCATCAAGGCGAGGTGCTGTAATGTGTCTATGGGTGCAGGGGCTGGCTTGGTTTAGAAATAATAGTAAAAAAATCAAATCACAATTCCAAAAGGGAATCATGCTAGCTGACGGGTGAGGTCTTCCAAGCTTGACCGGTTTTTGCTTATTTGTTTGTCTCATCTTTGTGATCTATTTTGCAGGTATGATGATCTTCATTTAAAGCCTTTATAGGTTAGGAAAGAAGGCTTGATTGGCTGCAATGTGATCAATCATGAGCAGAAAATGGAAGGGAAGCAAAGATATGAGGGTAGCTGAGTGACATGCGGAACGTACTATCATTGCCAATCGGTTTGGCATTTCTTTAGGGAATAAATGGTCAACAAGCTCATGAGTGATTTGAGGGAACTCTTAGGCATTGGAGGGTAGGGGTGGTGGCATGTGGAGGTGGCTCAATAAGGAGCAAAAAATCCATGAAGAAACTAAGGGCATTCGGTTGGGACTCAACTACACCTCCAAAGGAATTAGTTGGGTTTTGGTTTGGTTTCTTAGAGCCATTGCATCCAATGCCAAGTCTAACCCTTGAGTGATGTGGTGATGTATGAATAGTGGAATTGCCCTTGGAAATTTGGTGGAAATGACTTGGCCTAGGGGCTAGTTTGATGAAGTACACATGGTGGTGCACCTAGGTGCCGATTGGTGGTTATTTGGGCATTGACATGGCTTGATTCCAATTGACATGTGTTGGGTCAATCCTAACCTTCTAGGTTAGTCTAAGAACAATGCAAATTAATAATAACAACCAAAAATTTCAGATCATAAATGTGACAAAAATAATTTAAAGAAAACTATGCAAAACTCATGGTTTTGAGATTACTATTCATGTGTGGGATGAATAGTATTTCTTAACTCAAGTTAGAAGCTTAACCATGGTTGGTTAGGAACCCTACGGGCGTGTGGTTCATTTTGAGCTCAAGAGAAACTAATGATATGGTGTATGTGGGCCTCATTTGAAAGGATGAAATAAAAGGCAGGGCTTGTTGGGCTTCATGGGTTCAGCTTGTTAGGCCATTTGTGTAGGTTTTGGATATTGGCTTTGGTAAGAGTTATTATATGGACCCTATGTCCATATTTGTGGGGCTTACCTATGGACTCAAAGGTCTACTAAGGCCCCGTTTGGTTAACAAACTCAGCTGAGATCAACTCAGTTCAGTCTAATTTTAAATTGAATCTAACATCTAAACACTCGACTCTTAAATTATTAAACTCATTTCAGCTCAAAACCTTTTTACACGTGAGACTCACAACCTTTTTTAACTTTTCATAAATATATCTAAACTTATCTTAACATCTAAATACATTTAAACTCATCTTAGGTGGACCCCACAAAATTCACTCTACCATTTCAACTTACCACTATTCATGAAAAACTCAATTCAATTCAACATTCAAACGCAGCCTAAGTTTGATGCCAATCTTAAGTCTTTCGTAGGTTGGGCCAATGGCCTTTGCTCTCATTAAGTTAGGCCCAATGGCTTCATGCCCTTCACATATTAGGCCTAATTTCTAAGGTTTTTCAAGAAAAAGCCTAGAACCTTATAATTTCCAAATGGGTCTAGGGCTTATGGTACATATTCTTAGCCCATCTCATTTTTAGTAAATTAGGGCCTTAAATAAAACACTCTTAGGCTATTTCTACATCTATCCAACTTTGATTAACCTCGTTTGTTTTTGCAGATGAGATGAAGTGAGATGAGATGAGTTGAAATAAAAGTTGAAAGTTGAATAAAGTATTGTTAGAATTTATTTTTAAAAAAAATTATTTTTGTTTTGAGATTTAAAAAAGTTGTATTGTTTATTTTATTGTGTGGAAATTCGGAAAAGTTGTAATGATTAGATGAGATGAGACGAGAATGATTGTGAAAACAAACGAGACCATGTGTCATACCACTATTGGCCTCTTGGTCGTCATCCTAATAATAATAATAATAATATTAAAAACTCTAAGTTCTTCTATTAATTCTAACTAATCCCAATATGTGAACCTCAAGCCAACTAAAACTAAATAAAATAAAAATAATCACATCTTAAACTAGCTAGGATCTTAGGTGCTAAACTCAAGTCCTAAAGTGATTTTTTTAAGTGGGCTTTTACAACCTTCTGACCAGCTTCTCCCTCACTTTCTCTATCACCACTTCCTCTTGATACATGACAAACTATTTTACTATTTAATGATGTTTTAGAAGAGTGAATTAGTGATCTACAAGTTGTAGTGTGTCTAATTACAAAATTAGTACTTGAGTTCTTACTATATTTTTTTACAAATTGAGATCTAGGTCTTCAATTTTTTTTTTAAAATTTATATTTAAACTTTAAAAAATATGCAATTGGGTATGATAATCAATCTCCTATTGGAAAACTAATATGAGATTGCCACGTGTCATTAGTGTGCAACGTGCCCGTCATTGATTTGCTGACGTGGCATACAGATGTCACATGTTAGACCTATAAAGACTGATACGAGGCATTAGTATGCCACGTGAAAATCTTCTATTAGTTTTCTATCAAGAGATTGCCACAGATACTTAATTACAATTTTTTTGAAATTATGGTATTAATTTTACAAATGTTGAAAAATCTAGGTCTCGATTTGTACAATATGAAAACCCAAGTACTAATTTTATAATTAACTCTAAAAAGTCGTATTTGTTGTATAATTTGTTAATGTCTTTTTATTTTGAGTGCATTTTTTTGTCGGAATGGGGTGACTTTTATACACTCGACTTGCAAGATGTCAAGGATGCACAACGTTTGAAAAGAATGCACCACACATGATTATTTAGGCCTTTTTTTTTTTTTTTTTGAAAATAATACCTCATTCTTTCATTCATTCATAGAACAGTGTCTACAAAGCCTTCCATGTCTTATGTAAACAGGAAGAAATACAAGTTGGAGCCTCTTCTATCCATACTTGCTCTACATTTGATTGTATAGCTACATTAGCCAAATTGTGTGCTACTGTGTTTGTGTTTCTGTGTGTATATTGAATTGCCCAATTGGACCAAGTAAATAAAAATGACATTGAGTCTTCAATGATACTTCCATAGCAAGACAAATCTTCACCTGGGTTATAAACAACTTTAACAATGTTCTGAGCATCCCTTTCAAATGTCACTTTATTGAGTCCCAAATCACTGCAAAGTTCCATGGCTTTTCTGAGTGCCCTCTGCTATTACTGGTTGATTCATATTACCTCTTGCTCCATAGTAAGCTGCTATGACTTCCCCATTTTCATCTCTAATGATGACTCCTATCCCCATTTGCCTATATTTGATATCACATGTTGCATCCCAATTGGCTTGGAAGCTATTTGCTCCTGGTGGTAACCATTTCTAGGTAACTTCAGTTGAAGTTCGATGGTTAGGCATGCCGGTATCTGCTGTCCCCTCCTCTACTGAATGGTATTCTTCCAAACATTCTTTGGTAGTTTTGATGACACTACTCTGGCTAGAAAATTTATTTTCAAAAATGAATATGTTCCTTCGCATCCACACACCCGTCATGATGACTACACCTTCCTCTAATTCATTCTTATTAAGCTTCCCCGACAGATCCTCCCATAGCTTTAGCAAGTCAGTTTCATTAGCACACCATTTCTGAATTGCTCTATGAGACTCAGCCCACACATCACTAGCAACAGGACAATGCCAAAGAACATGCATAACAGTCTCATCACCTCTCAAGCAGATGGGGCATAAAGGGGTTTCAATAACTTTTTTTGTACAAAGGTTACCTCTGGTAGCAATGAGGTTATTCCCTGCCTTCCACATAAAAAACTTTACCTTTCTAGGAATTTTCATGTCCTCTATGGTCTTCCACCTACTATCCATCTCAGCCTCCCTTGAAGACTCTCCCACCACTGCCTTCTTTCTATTTTCTTCCAAAAAGTATGCATTTTTAACTGAAAAAACACATTTTCTGGAGGGACCCCATATCAGTTTGTCCCCCACCCCCATTGTACTAATAGGGATACTACATATGTGCTCAGCTTCTTCTTTGTTGAATACTGACTTGATTATGTCTTCATTCCATTCCTTTAATTCATCATCAATCAGGTCTATAAACTTTGCATTTGCTTCTAGTTTCGAAATAGGGGATTGGACACAAAAAGTTGAAGGGGTTTGCAACCATTTTTGTCCCCAAATACTGATTTTTGCTCCATTCCCAACTTTCCATCTTAACCCCTCCTTCAGTAACCCTAATGAACTCCAAACACTCCATATAAGAGAGGTGGCATTCTCCAAGCTTGCTTCTGTAATAGAGGTGTTCCTGAAATATTTCTCTTTGTAGATCTTGGCAACCAATGAGTGAGGACTTTGTAACAATCTCCAAGTCTGTTTAGCAAAGAGAGCTAAGTTAAAATTGGCTAAGTCTCTAAACCCCAAACCTCCCTTACCCTTAGCTTTCCTCATTTTTTCCAACTCCTCCATTGAATCCCATTGCTTTTCTGTTGATTTCCCCACCAGAATTTAGAGAGCATAATATTGATCTCCTTGCAAAGTTTTTTGGGCAACTTAAACACACTCATTGTGTAAGAAGGGATTGCTTGAAGTACTGCCTTGATCAAAATCTCCTTGCCTGCTCCCGACAGGAAGCAATTCTTCCAGATATTAATTTTCTGCCACACTCTCTCCTTGAGACATCTAAAAGTATTATACTTAGATTCACCAACCATGGTGGGTAATCTTAGGTATTTTTCACAGCTGCCTTGTACCAGGGACCCCCCTTCACTTAGAATTAGATTCCTGTCTGCCAAAGGAGTGTTTGAACTAAAGAAAACTTCTCTCTTATCTTTATTTAGAAATTGGCCAGAAGTTCTTTCATACCTTAGTAACAATTCTTGCAATCTCCTCCATTCCTCAACACAAGCTCTCCCAAATAAAATGCAATTATCTGCAAAAGGAAAATGATTTACTCTATTCCCCCTGTCACAATTGTGACCCTTTTGGTATTCTCAATCAAATCTAAATGGTTAAACAGTGAACTTAGTCCTTCAACACACATTATGAATAAATAAGGACATAATGGGTCCCTTTGTCTCAAGCCCCTCGAAGGAAGAATTTTTGCTCGTGGCTTTCCATTGATTAGCACAAAGTATTAAACTGAGGTGATACAACTCATGAATAGTTCTGTCCATTCATCACAGAAACCAAGCTCTTCATAACTGCTTTCATAAAAGGCCACTCTATTCTGTCATAAGCTTTTGACATGTCAAGCTTAATGACCATATTCACTTTCTTCCCCTTCTTCCCAACCTTCATGGTATGCAAGACCTCATAAGCAATGATGATGTTGTCAGTAATAATTCTTCCAGGTATGAAAGCACTTTGATTGCCTGAGATGATTTCTGTCAGTACTCCTTTGAATCTGTTAACTAGTACTTTGGAAACAATTTTATAGAAAACGTTGCAAAGACTAATGGGCCTGAACTTAGTAACTACTTTTGGGTCTTTCTTCTTGGGGATTAGAGCAATATAGGTGAAATTAATAGGTTGGAAAGGAGTGTTACCATTTAGGTGGTCAAGCACAGCTGCACACACATCATCTCCAATTGTTCCCCAATGGTTTTGGTAGAAACAAGCTCCAAAACCATCGGGACTTGATGACTTCAATGGTGCCATGCTCTTAATAGCTTCCTCAATCTCCACCTTGCATAATGGCTTGAGCAATTTGCCATTTACTTCCCTTGTAACTCGAGGTTCTATATGTTTCAAATAGTCTTCCATTTCTTTTGTACTTGGCTGAGTTGAAGAGAATAGGTTCTCAAAGTAACACTTGAAAACCCTATCAATTCCATCCTGACCTTTATAGATCATCCCTTGCCCATCCTTAATCTGTTTAATGTTGTTGTTATGCCTCCTCTAGTTTGCACATGCATGGAAATACTTTGTGTTTTTGTCCCCCAATGCATACCAGTTTCCTTTAGCTCTTTGTTTCCACTTGATATCCTCCTTCTCAAGCAAAGCTCCAACTTCTTTTTGTAGCTTCTTTATCTCAGCTGAATTATGACTACTCTCTTCATCTTGTAACCTCTTTAGTGCCTCAAATTTTACCTATATTTCCTGGCTTCTATCCATTTTGAAATGCTTACTTCATTCCATAAGTGCCCCTTTGTAGCTTTCCAGCTATTTTGTTATGGATTTTTGTAGCCCTCTCCTTCCTTCATTTTTCCTCCATGCCTCTTGAATTACTTCTTCACATCCCTTTTCTTTAAACCAACTTGCTTCATATGTAAAGATTTTACATGCCTTCCATATGATTATGTCCCTTCTGTTCATTGTCAACAAAATTGGCCTGTGATCAGAACTATTGCGAGTTAACACTTCCACCCAGCACTCCTTAAACAGTTAAACCCAGGATGGGTTAGCTATTATCCTGTCAAGCCTTTCTTTAGTGAAAAAAACATCCATGTGCCTGTTGCTCCATGTGAACTTGCTGCCCTGACAAGTTCCCCTTCTCTAATACCCTTCTAAAGTTCTCCATAAGTTTATCTTGTCTAGGTCTGCCCCTTCCTTCTCATCTTGAGTTGAAATTTCATTGAAATCTCCTAGCACACACCACCCTTGAGAGCCTCTTAGATTTAGAGATGAAAGTAAATCCCAAGTTTCAGCCCTTTTGTGAGTTTCAGGATGACCATAATAATAGGTCAACAACCACCTCGAACTATCCACCTCACCTGATATCCATGCATTTATCTATCTTTGTGGGTTGAATCTTCTAACTGGACCCTAATGCTCCATAAAAGTGCTAAATTTTTGTTCCACTGGTTCTACCACAAAACATCTTTCACACTTAAGTCTCTCCTTCAAACCATTACACTTGACAGCTTTTAGTCTAGTTTCCATTAAGAAAACAACATCGGGTTTCTTCTCCTCCACCATTTGGTAGAGATCGTGAATTGTTCGAGGGTTCCCAAGCTCTCGGTAGTTCCAACTTAAGATTTTCACTGGGAATACCGAGGCTGGTGACTAGCCTCCGCCAATAGTTGTTGAGAGATGTCCTCTGATCCTTCACTACACAACTTCCCTTTTTTTTATATTTTTTAGTACTGTTTCTCCCCTCATCACCTTTTCCTTTTTTCTTTTTCAAGTGATATACCCTCCACCCTTGTTTGTATCCTCCCCTTTCTCTTTATCTCTCCTTTTCCACCCTCCATTCATCCGAGTATTAAACTTTTCCTGGCCCTTATCAGATGTGACTATTTTCACAGTCTCTTTTAGCTCCAAAAACCTATCTTCCCCACTTACTTCCACCAACCTTCCATCTACCCCTTCCATTCCTTTATCAGTTGTGCCTTTAGTGTAACTACTCCTTCCTTCATTGCTTTCTTCCTCTCTCCTATCTGCAAACTCTATATTCTCCCTATCATTGAACCCCTATTCATTGTTTTGCTCTCCCTCATCCTTTTTAGTATCCTCTCCCTCTACCTTGTTCTGGTCTACCCTTACCCACCCAGCTCCCTTACTCTCTACTCTCCACTTGCTATCTAAGCCATCTGCTTAATTTTCGACTTAGACCCCATTTTTGTTTCAGCCCTTAACCACACTCCATATTGCATCTTCTCACCCACCTTCCCAAGACATCCCTTTGTGCCATGTAATAAGCAGCCACATTCAAAGCAGAATCTGGGCAATTTTTCATACTTAATTGGGATCTATAACTTTTCACCTTTCATCGTGATTGTCCTAACTCTTGCTAAAGGTTTCATAAGATCAATGTTGATAAGGACCCTTAGAAACTTGCCCCACCCACTCCCATTTTCTTTCATGTCCACCTCTTCTACTCATCCTATTGTTTTCCCTATCTGTTTACCATGTTCTTCATTCATGCATGCGAGAGACATATTATGCATTTGGACCTAGAAACTTTCCTTCTCAAACCTCATTCTTTGTGGGGGTGTGTATTCATCAAACAGTTTCAAAGCTATTAGATGTGAATCAAATAGCCATGGTCTTCCACTCCAAACACGCTGCTTGTTTGCTTGGTTAGCAAAAGTTATGGTAAACATGTTACCACCTAGCTTAACGAACTTAGCATGCTGGCTAACTCTTCAGACTTTCTCCATTGTATCCTCAAGAACCATCCTGCCGATATTCCTTTCCAGACAAAGCTTTCCTACTACACTGCAGTCACCTTTGAAACATTTTTCCTCATTGACATCATCATCAATGGCTATAGCATCCCCTTCCTCCTCTGTCAGACAAAACCTCCCCCATTGTTCCCTTAGGTCATTCATCATGGAAGGCTCTTCTTCACCTTCACACCTAAGACTGCCTCTGCAGTTTCCTCCATGTCAAGCAGCTCAATGAATACTACTCCTCCGCACCCCACCGTGCTCTTCTGCATCACTGCTATGTAACCACTCTCCTGTTGTGTACGTACCCTCGTCCCACCACAATTTCGTTAGGAAAAGTGTGGTCCCCCCCCCCCTCCCCCCACTTCACCTCAGCCTCCCACTAGGAAGGACAAAAAGAAGAAAAAAATACCTGTGAAAGTTACTTTTTTTAGATCTAAATTAAAATACTATAATATAAGTCATAAGAGCTAAAACCCTTTGTCCCTAGTTATTTAAGACCACCTCCTGCCAGAGCCTCGGTCCCATCTAGAGAGACGGTTGCAAATTTGACGGAATTTGGTTGGCGGCAGCCTAACAACCACTTATATATATATATAGAAAATAATACTCGCACCATTGGTTCTTACCGCTCGATGTTACCGCTGAAATTTTTAATTTAATTTTTTAATTTTTCTTTTTACTTAGTAATTAAAAAAGTATTTTTTAATAATGTTGTGATTTTTTTAATTTTTTAAAAAATATTTAAAAGTATTAAAAAATGCATGTAAAAAAAAAAAGACCAATTATGCCTAACTGTAGCTCCCAGCGGGAGTTGGGAACGATGGATTTAGCACCGTCCCTATATATATATACACATATAAATTTAGAAAAATAATATTTACAGTTGTAAAGTGTGCAAACGTCACACAATTTTTTTAAAAAAGTGAATAAATATAGAACTCACATGAAAAGAACTAACTTTAAATGCTTTAGTTTTTAATGTATAATCTAATGTGAATGTGTATTTTATCATTCAATAGAAGGGGGGTAAAAGAGCAATTTAAACCAAGCCATGATTGAATCTAAATTATATTGTATTAGTCATGCAATAATCTAGAGTCTTAAAAAACGCAAGAGGGTAGTAAAATTAAAAATAAATACCACAGTTACAAAAAAATCAAATAAAAATAAATTTATAAACTCACATGATTTTATATATTGTGTAAGATCTATTTTATAATAAAATTAGTTTTACAATCTAACGTATTACACAAAATCACGTTAGTTTGTGAATTTATTTTTATGAAATCTTTTTTTATTATTTAAGGGGTATCAAATCGTATTAACAGATCGTATTCGTGTTGTGTCAAAGTATGTATATTATACTATATAGGCCAACTCGAACATGACCTTAAACTCATCGTGTCAAAATCTCAAATCTACAAAGTTGGTCGACCCGACCGTTTTTTACTCGTTTATGTAAATAAGTTGAACAGACTCAAAACTAATTTGTTTGACCTGATTAAGTTTAACATAATTTTACATAAATATTAAAATGACAATATCTATAAAAAATATAAAACTAACTACAAGTTCAAAATCACAATCTAAATAATAAAAATATCGAAATTAAAATCTCAACAATTTTACTTTTAGATATAAGGGTATAATTGTAACTTTTTTAACAGGTCATGACGGGTTGACCCATTATCAACCCATTAAACAATCATGTCTTAACGGGTCAATCCGTTTTAATCTGAAACAGTTAAGACTAAATCCAAACCCAAACCCAAACTCATTATTATCGTGTCGTGTTCATATTAAATCAATGAATTATGTGACATATTACTACCCCTTAAACAATTCTAACCCAATTGATTGTTTCATTTATTTTACGTTTGAAAAAACTTATTTTGAAGTTTAACTATGGAAGCTTATTTTTGAATTTCAAAGAAAATTTCAAAATTCAGCAATAAAATTAATTAAATAGTTGCTAACTTGCTATTCCATATCTTCTCCTACACTTTCTCGGCATCCATACATCATATTTATGCAATTGGCCAAACTATCTAAATAATGTTAAAGAGAAGTCATTGTAGCAGTACACACTTTACACTCACTATATAGTTACTTCTAGTTGATTATTCCTAACACTCACTTAAAAAGATGTGTAATCTAGATAATGCCACATCATGTATACAAAATAGATATTTCCCACTAGTAACTTATATCTATATTTCTTCGTAATAATAATAACAATTACTCGTAGTCATATGGAAGTATATTGAACAAAATACGGGAATCACATATATTCACATACGAGACCATCGGCTCGGTTTCACAGTTTGATCGCCAAGCCACAGACACACACACACACCATGGGAATCATCGGAAACCTCAGTCCCGAGCAGCTCCAATCCTTCAACTCTCAAGGTCACCAAAACCAGTTACCCAAACCCTGGAAAGCTTTTTTCGTACTGTTCAACAACTTGTAATGTTTTTATTTTTCTTGTACAGGTTTTATTGTGATCGAATCGTTTGCGAGCCCCGAAGAAATGGACGCCATGAGGAAGAGAATGGATCAGTTGCTGGATGAGTTTAACTGCTCCACCGCCTCAATTTTCTCTACCAGGAACCAGGTTTTTATTCAAAATTGATTCAGCTTCTGACTTTCAAATTGGTATCGTGTTGTTTTCGAATTATAGGAAATCAAACGAAACTATTTTTGAGTTCCTTTTTTTTTTCAGCAACAGTTGACCGACAATTACTTCTACGAAAGTGCCGAGAATATTTCTTTCTTCTTCGAGGGTATGCATGTACTTGTTAATCTTGAGCTATTTATTATTAGAATTATAATTTTCCTGCCTTTATAAATCCTGAAGGACCATTTTGATACTCCCGGGGGGCTTGTATTAATTTCCTTTTGTCTGTCTGAGAATATTGCAAAGAAAGTCTCGTAGTCTGGTTTATGACGTTGGGTATTCTGTAATAGTTCAAAAAGTAGATCCTAATATTTTAGTGAGGAGAGAGGTTCATGTGTTAGTTGATGAATTGCTGCTTTATAAAAATATATTGGAAATTGCTTTTTCCTTTTTCTATTTGTAATTTGGTACGAGCGTATGACTACTTTTGGTGTTTATGAGATGCCATCAATAGAGTGCTGTGCTCATTGATACTTATAACTCTTGTCAGAGAAAGCTTTTGGAGCTGATGGAAATTTAAAGCAACCCAAAAAACTTTCCATCAACAAAGCTGGCCATGGTTAGTTGTGAGGCATTGTGACTTCCACTACTTAGGAATTTTTTTTGAGGGTTTTTTTTTTTTTTTTTTTTTCTTTTTACATATTTTCTCTATTAAAGTTTCCTGCACACTTTTCATTGACAAGCAATCTTGTAACAAACTGGGGTATATATATGCAGCGTTACATGAGATTGACCCAGTATTTAAAAAGTTCTCGTGCTCTGAGAAACTTTCAAGTTTGTTATTCTCCTTGGATTACAAGAGGCCAGTGATCATTCAGTCCATGTACATTTTCAAGGTATTCCTTTTTCTTGTTCAATGATTTGTCGTTTCTTTGACATAATGTCCTAATGAAAACTCATTTGCTTAGCTGAGATATTGGGAAAGCTTAGGTCATAGAAAGCATTTAAGTCCAATATTAGTTTCTCATAGTGGCTTGAGTGTAACACATTGTGTTTATTAAAAGTTGATGGATTTTTTCAAAGATGTTTTTAGATGTATGCTACCTGTAAAAGAATATGAACTTTAAGCATGTGAAAGATGTGCCTTCTTTGTGCAAGCATTTTGACGATAAGGTATTGAATACATGATTCACCTATCAAAACAAGGTATTGACTACATTAATGATGATATGTTATTCTAAGGGAATACTTAGCATGATTGAAAATTGGAGATGCACCTTGATACTCACATATGTACATGCATCTATGTTTTTTTTCTTTTTTTTTTTTTTTGATAAGTAAAAAATATTATATATCAAAGGAGAAACCAAGTACACTGAATGTATACAAAAAAACACCTTGTCCAAAATGACCCAAAAATCCCATGAAAAGAGCAACCCAAAATACACCAGACCGGTCCCCAACCCTTGTTTCTCATAGAACTAAAACTCTACCCAATCACCCAACCCCAAACCCTTGATTCCCCCCGTCTTCACAATATCCTCCTTTAGACTTCCCTTTAGTTGAGCTACCACCCTTAGCGTCGTAGTTGATTGCCCAAGAAAGATGTTGTAACTCCCTACTTTTCTTTAAACTTTTGGTTTCAAGCGCGTGGCTTACCTCAATCGCAGTAACTCGTTCATTGAACTGTCTTCACATTCTCCATTTGAAATTCCCACAAACTGCTGAATCTCGTTAACTTTAGGCAGAATCCAGTCCGCTATTGGTGGAAGAGACACCGGGGGAGCAACGTTATCCCCAGACACAGTATCCAATTGCACTCCTGACACTAGACATTCATCTACACGAGGCACCAACGCCAAACCCTCTGGTTCTCCAGCAAATGTACATACATCTATGTGTATAAGTGTATTTTAATTATATAGGAAAGAGGGAAAAGGTTTGATTTTTAAAAATTACGGTAATTCTTCTACACACTTTTTTTTGGACTTGGGGTTTAGAGAATTTGTGGATTTATGGTTTAGGATTTGTAAGGTAAAAAAGGTTTGACGAGTAGTGCCAAAATAGCTATTTCTTGGGGGCAAACATGTTGTTTTATGGCAGCAGCAATATACAATGGTAGCTTGAATCTGACCTGCATATGAACTGTACTTGTGAATGGTAATTTGAATAGTACACCGAGAAGGAGGAAAAGAAAAAGAAAAGGATAAAGAAAGCACTCTAAACATACAAGCCTTCTATAAATCGAAGTAAAATCTTATTACTCAACCTTAATTTGTATCAGTACAAGGGCCACGCTTATGCCTCTAATCTAAAATTTTAAGAGGACTAGAACTTCTACTTTGACCAGTAAACAAACTCCTTATTTGAATGGACCATTATATAAAAGCCAATAAACTAGAAAAAGACTTGGACTTGAGGCTTACATTGACACTCTAGGTCCTGACACTTCGTCTACCATTCCGGGGGAAATGGTAGTTGGGGCTACCAAGTGAGATTTTTACAAATCTTAGCAAGTAAGCTACTAAGCTACCAACAATATACATTTGCAAGCATGACAATAAAATTAACATGTATGCCTCAAGATATAGACTTGAACATACGTGACGTGACTTGTAAATAACATGAATGAACATAACATGAATTGACTTGTACGTGGCATGACTTAACATGGACATGAACTGAATTGACATGAACGTGGCGTGACTTGACATAAACATGACCTGACTTGACATGAACATGACCTTGTTACATACACATGGTTGTTTAACGTGAAACTGCTGATGCTCCACGATTCCCCAATGGCCATGTGCTCCTACCGGTATCGCATCACATCACAAGGTCTGCACTAGCTGTGAGTACGTCAAGATAACTGAACTGATAAAACTGTTAAACGTGTAGTTGGCACCACTTGTGTTGGGTGCCTAACTTCGCTCCGGTAACCAATTAGTTAGGTTCCATTCGAAACCTATTGATTGTATTTTGTCAACCCAGGAGATTCCACATTCAATTTAAACACTCCAGCATGGACAAGAGAGTTCCACTAGGATAATTCATCATCCTAGCAATTGGGGTGGTGATAAAGTAAATGACTCATGCATGACTTAGATGTGACTCATGACATACTCATATAACAGATGACATGACATTCATGACATGTAACATAATCATGTTTAATAGATGACATGGCATTCGTGTAACCGATAAACGTATAACAGGTGATATGACATTCGTGTAATAGATAATTGATGACGTGGCATAGTATATTATCACAGTTGCAATTAGCATAAATGACATGAATATAACATTAGCAATCTTTTTTTTTATAAGTAATAATCTTATGTATATATATATCAATAGGAGTAACCAAGTACACTAGATGTATACAAGAAAAACACTTAGCCCATACAAGAAAGCCCATAATGACCCAAAAGCCCATGAAAACCTATCCAAAATACACCAAACCCGAATTAGAAAACTATCATTACACCTCCCCGACCCCATCCCCTAGATTCCTTAAAACTAATCCTCAACCAGAACATCACAAAGCCCTCCCTTTACCCTTCCCTCGACTTGAGCTACCTCCCTTAGTATCGTAGTTGATTGCCCATGAAAGATTCTTCAACTCCCTGCTTTTCTTAAACTTAGATTTGGTTTCAAGCGCATGGCTCGCCTCGATTGCAGTGAGTAGTGTTTTAAATTGGTCTTCATATTCTCCCTGTTCTCCATATGAAAGTCCAATCGGATGTTGACGCCGCTATATCGTTGATTGGAGGAAGAGAAACTAGGGGAACGGCATTATCCCCAGCCACAGTACTCGACTGCGCTCCCGAAACCTTCCCCCACACGGGGCACCAACGCCAATTCTGAACCTTCCCCCACACGAGGCACCAATGACAAATCCTTCCCACCCAATGGTTGCTCAACATCTATATGGTTGTTGTCCCCTCCATCTGTTACCATCGCAAATTTCTCCCCTCCATCAACATTGTGTGTATTAGCTCCACCCCTCGACGATCCTTGCCGTGCTACTTCCTCAAGAGGGGGAAGCACTACCTTCTGTTGCCCCGTTTGCATTTTCAAAAAGAGGCTCGACTGTATCTTCCAAAATACTCGAGACCTTAAAGGGACCCCCATCTTCAACTACAAATGAACCCTGGACAAAAGGACCAACTTCATCTGCAACTGGTGCCTGAGACCCTACAGCTCCCTCAGAAGGCATAGTGACATTGGCATGAACAAAGATGCCAGCGTCCAACGACCCCATCGCCGACACACCCTTTGCTTGCACACTTTCCGGCACACTTGGTAGCACACTTGTACCCACAATTAGGTCCAGCCCCTTATCCACTTTAATCATTAGATCTCTTACATAATCTATAACTCCCTTCAATTGGGATTTGACATCCCACAAGACTCCCTCCAACTCACCCAATGTCACCTGAGATCTTTTGTCTCCTACAAGTGCATTGCCCTTTCTTTCTACCGCTGAGCTGATCTCGGCCTGACTACCCGCCAGTGACCTCAACACCGCTACGTACGAAGCACTTTTGATTGAGGAAGGCCTTCCCACTGTTTTTCCATCAATAAACTCCCCACTTTTAGTAGTGGCTTTAGATTCAGTGACACTTAGAATGGATTGCAGAAAGCCTTTCCATCCAATGACATTTGCGCCCTCTGGAATCACCAACAAACCTTTCCTCCTTCCATTTCGGAATTCAGAGAGCTGGAGAAAACTGCCCCTTGCATTAACATGATGTTGAATGCTAAAAACTCCATTACCCATCCTTAACTCTCTGAAGAAACCTTCATGGCAGTTAAGTTCTAAACAATCCTCAATCCCCTTAGCCACCCACGAAGCTGTCGTCCCCCCTAGATACATGAACTTAGCTATCCTTTTGCTACGTTCCGAAATGCGAAAAATATTACCTCCCTCTTTCGTAAAAACGAAAGTTTTTGATTCAACTTTCAACCACCTCTCTCCTTCCAATGGGGACGAAACCGCATCGTGCTTCGTCGTCATTGTCAAACCCACTGCAAATTTGTTCCCACTGCTTCCTATTGTTTCTGCTTCATCCTCTTTTTCTAAAAAAAATAATAAAAAAAAAAAAGATCTGAAGGAGGCCCTGAGTTAACGGATTTTTTGCCAAAAATCCCGGAGTTATCGGAGAAAACTAACAGTCACCGGAGGATGATCTGTGTCGAAGGCCCACAAGATGGTCGCTGGAGTCTGTCGAAGCAGTTTGTATCGGTGGCTAGTGGAAAGGCTCAAATCACAGTTTGCCGGAGGAGGTAACGGAAGAGTAGCAGCAAAATCCCAGTCGCCGAAGAAGGACCGACATCGGAGACCCACAACGGAGTCGTCTGGGTCAGTCGATCAAATCTGTGACGGAATCAAAATGCTCGGTGGCCGACGCCGTCAAAGAAACACACAGAAAGAGTTCGTCGGTGAGGAACCGATGTTGGCGGCCCTCAGCGAGGACGCCGGGGCACGTCGGCCTCGTCTGTGACTGCGGCGTCCCTCTCAGATCGATGGTGGGTGGGGGTGGCAGCAGGAAGTAGCGTTAGGGTTTCTCTCAACTCACTGTTCACACAAGGGTTACGGCTTCGTACGGAGAGAATACAAAATACCGGCTTTAGATGGATTTTATAATACACATTAGCAATCTTCCACCATACGTACATAAATACATTGAGAGTAAGTTAGAGGCTAACTTACAGGTATGACGTGTAACGTAAAACAAAGTGTAAATGAGTGCGAACTGAAATGAGATATTTTTCTAAGGTTATAATATCTCATTAAATTCTTATAAACATAAAACTCAATAACTTATGGCTAAAATTGCAAAGTTATCCCTCTACTTGTGGGAAATTACAATTTTGCCCCTAAAATAAAGATTTTACATATGAACTTCAAAACTTACTAAAATTTATATTCCTTGTGTAAATTTTTTCCTAAATCCAAATATCAAATTAGAAAAAAGTAAAACAAATCGAAACTATGTCAAACACTCCAGGCCAATTCACCCTTGGCCAAAAATTACACTTTTGTTACTACTTGACCATCCAACATACTATCATGCTTAAACCGAATTTAATGACACTCAAAAATCACATCCTATGTTCTAAAATCATGCTAAGACATCCGAACACGCATTTCATAAAAACTTAAACTCATCATATCAAGGAAAATGCCAAAACATCAAGATTAGGTCAAAATGAACCAACTCTTGATGTTCTTGGTCTAACAGTTTCAAATCAACTCCAAGGACTCCAACAGTCCATAAAAACTCTCCTAACATGTTCATCATTCAAACCTAAGTGATAGCATGCATGACTAAACAACCAAAAATCACTAAATACAACCTAACACAATTGGTTTGCATGAAAACTATAAAACCATGTATAGCATCCTTTCGACTTGGAAACAAAGTCACTAGATCCTTGATTTTTATGTAATAAATCTTCAAATAACAAAATCATATACCTCATATTCAAGTTCTAATTAGATCTAAGCATTAAAACTAGCATGTCATGGCAAAAATTTCATCCAAACAAGTCATCACACCTGAGAGCCTCTCAATTGAGTTTAAAAACCAAACTCTTGCATGTTCATCAACACTCCATCAAAGATCTAAACCATAACTCTTCAAAAGTAAACTCTTAACACATGATCAAAACTCTTTTATAAAAATAATAACTTGCTTTGAATCCAATCCTAACTTGCATATAAAATTGTTAACACTTTACCATAGCAAGATCTACCCATCATTTCACCAAAAACTTCACAAAACTTTCAAAGTTTCACACAAACATCAAAACTGTCACCAACGAGACCTTTGCATCATCATACTTAACTTTCACCAATCAAAACTCCATGAAAAATTTTCCAACACATGCTTAAGTAAACTAGACTCAAAATAAAACAAAATACAAGAAGATTGAGCCACAGAAAATACTCACAAAGGACCTGGAATGGAGAACACAAAAGCTTCAAGAAACTTTTCTCTCAACACCCTCTCGGTTTGCTCTTGGTAAAGGAGGAAAATGAGCTAAGTGTGTAGGCAAAAAGGCAAGGGGCGTGGGGTATAGACGGGGGACTGACATGGTGGGTGGATTGATGACCCTTGGATGAGAAGGTGGCAGCTGAAAAGGTAGAGAAAAGGGGGCTGCACAGCAGCTGATTTTCTGCTGCTGTTCTGGCTGAGTGATGGGGGGCTGATGGGGGTGGTTTTGGCTTGCCATCAAGCAGCTATTTGTGGTCTATCATGAGGTGGCATGACACCCTAAGTATGGCCTTGTAAGAGTGGGGAAGCTTGTCCAAGAAGCTTGGCCAAAAGGGGTGGTCCCAACCGAATGGGGTCTAGTTTGGGGTTTAGTTAGGGTTTCGGTTATTGCTTGGCTCAAATCAAACTTTTCTTGGTTAAATGAAATTACCAAGATGTAAGGGAGTGGTTAAGGGTGTAAGAGTGTGTAATTTAGTGGTTAATTGCATAAGAAAGTGATTTAACCAAGTGATAAAACACTTGGGGCTCGTTTGGATAGTGAGATGAAATGAGATGATTTTAGATGAGTTGAATAAAATATTGTTAGAATATTAATTTTTAATATTATTATTGTTTTGAGATTTGAAAAGTTGAATTGTTTATTGTATTTTGTGTGGGAATTTGGAAAAATTGTAATGATGAGATGAGATCGTCTCTATCCAAACAAGCCCTTAATCAAAACCGAGTGGTTTAGGGTTTTGAAACCAAATTTAGGGTTTTGGCCATCACATGGGATTTAGGATTTCGGTTGGATTCTAATGATTTGGGGTTTCATTAGGGTTGAAACCCTCTTTTGGTTGACCAAATAGTGTTTTGGTTGGATGGAATAGTATTTGGTGTAAGAGGCATGGTGGCATGGCTTGAATCACACTCCATTTCATCACATTTGTCCTCTATTTGACATGTGTCCTAGGTTTTCCAAATGAATGGCTAGGATTGTGCCATGTGTCCAACCAAAAAGTAATCCTAGCTTTACTATGCAGATTAATCGCAGAAACTGATTCCGGTGGTTTTTTATTTTATTTTTTCACCGCACCATATCTAGAATTCTTAACCTGGTTACTTTCTTCCGAACGTGCTCAGCTTTCTTGTAGTTTTAATGTACAAAGAAGCATTTGGTATTTTATTTGCAGCAACCAGGTATTGGTGGTGAAGTAGTGCCACACCAGGATAACTCGTTTCTTTTTACTGAACCACCAACTTGTACGGGGCTGTGGCTTGCTCTTGAAGATGCGACAATAATAAATGGTTGCCTTTGGGCTATTCCTGGATCTCAGAAGAGTAGAAACTTGCATCCATCTAGCCTTTTTCCCTCTATGGAACAGGAAAAATTGGCATGTTCGGTGTGATCTAACTTTCTTCTACGCTGTGTGTTTTCCAGATGGGCTTGTTAGAAGGATGATTAGAGGTGAACAGGGGGTTTCCTTTGACCGGCCTTCTCCAACATATAACCAAAAAGATTTTGTGCCTATTGAAGTCAAAGCTGGGTCTTTGGTTGTGATTCATGGTGATCTTATTCATCAAAGGTTGGTAGAAGAAATCCCTTTTGTAGCTCTTTCTGAGACAATGAGGAAGAGTTTCTTCGGTAGCAAGATGGCCTCAAAACTTGCTTTTTCCTTATGTTTGCACTGCAGTTTTGAGAACCAGTCCTTACAATCCAGGCACGCCTACAGCTGGCATGTGGTCGATACTGATGGCTGCAAATGGGCCCCTGATAATTGGTAAGCATCCAAGAATTTCGGTATTCATTATAGACTATAAATTAAATGATTAAATTCCCTCCTTTCTATTAGCTTAAGTTTTTAGATATAACATTGTATAAGAGTTGAGATTTTAAGTTTGAATCCCTCCCGACTTCACACTGTTCTCATTTTAATCAATATTCCATGTCTTGGGCTCATTTATTTACAGGTAGCCTTACCCACACGTGATGGGGTGTTGGAATATAAATTAAATGATTAAGTTCATCTCTTCTTCCTATTACTTAAGGTTTTGGGATAAGTGGTGGTATAACACCTTATTCATATTTATCAATGGCTTATCCAATCCACACACAGCACCGGTTCATAATGTATGAATCAAGATTTGAACATACTCAATATACTTCCTTATGATTTTTTACCGAACTTGTCTGAATGCTCTATCTGTCTTTAACTTTCATCTGGTCAATTGAATTGAAAAGATCTGATTTTCTTATTATCAAAGCCTCTATTAGGATTTCTGAGTTCTTTATCTTTGGCTTTGATGGGAGAGAGAGAAAGAAAGGGGGTGGGGCTGAATAACCTTAATTAGTTTAAACCTGATTTGTTTCTTTGTGGTTTATTGTATCCATTTTATTAGTGAATTAAATATACGTCTTTCTACTAGCTTAAGTTTTGGGGACAAGTAGTGATTGAACATTATATTTGAGCAGAGGTTTTGAGTTTGAACTCACTCCCATTTAATTTAATATTTCACTTTTTAAACTCACTTTTAAGGGGAGTTTGGCCCACACACGATGGGTTTGTTAGAATGCAATTTAAATATATTGGTCTTGCTGCCTAAAGGAAAACATAGGCTGAAACAATTGTATTAAAGAACTAGTGTTCATGTTCTGATGCTAGAAATGTTCTTGAAAATTCTTCTTCCCATTGGACTATTTGTATCTCTATGGAGAGAATTATTGCATTGCCGGTGACATGCTTTCCTTAAACTGTATTGAGAAAAGAGGAAAAAAAAAAAAAAAAAAAAAAAAAAAAAAAAAAAAAAAAAAAAAAAAGAAAAAAAAAAAGAAAAAACTTCAGTAATGCCCTCCACTCCAGTTCTATTTTCCTTTCCTCCTCAATCGACCTGGTTACCAAGACAGGTGACCTTGTTCTGTTGGATTTTAAAGGGTTCTGAATGATATACTTCCATATTTCTCTATCTTGAACTGCTTTATTCTAAACAAGAAATATTGATCTTAAATTTCCTTTTCAGGATCAGAAGAAAAGTGGAGCCAGAGCCCCTCTATGTATCTTAATATGTCCAGACAATTCATCAACAGTGTTTTACAAATGACCTACTTTTGCATCTCTTTTATATACCTTCCATCGTGAATAATCTTATAATGTGTATGTAATACATATGATTTATGCTTGTCTTGAAATAAATTGAGGTTATAATGGTTGGTTGTTAGAAAAGTAGAATTTTAATACTCTTAGATTTTTCTTAGTGGAGATGGTCGGCTGTTTGGTTTTATTTTTGCTTCCTTTTTGAATGCCTAGACACAGGACTGGCTCAATGCCTAGGCCAGTTAGGCAATTGCCTAAGACCCCCACTACTCAAGGCCTCTTAAAGAAAAAAAATATTTTAATAATATCTATTTAAAAGCCCTTAAAATTCTCTAAGAAATTATATTGACATTAAAATTATTTAGGAAATAATATTAAAAGACCCCCAAGAAATAAATTCTCTAAAAAATAAATGAGAAGATTATTAAGAAATAAAAACTTCTAAGAAAACTATTACTGATTAATGAGTATAAATAATTATTAACCTTATTAGTTTATATAAGAGAAAAAATTGTTAGCATAATTAAGAAAAAAGCTAAATGAAGACAAATGGAAGCAATTCCAATGGTTAAAATGTAATTATTAGAAAAAGTAAAAAGTTGTAGTATTTATATTCACATTATAGTTTATTATATTATTATATTAAAATTAAGAACGCCTTCTGAAACTCTCGCGTTTAGGCCTCAAAGCTGCCCCTTGCGAAGCTGTATCTGCATGAAAGTTGTCGGAATAAAATGTCTTTCCTGAGCTGCACGTATTATAATGTAACGTACTTTTCCAAAAAACTTATTTCCTTCCAAAGCAACTACGTTTAGTCTCTTATTTTTTTAAACTTTTTTTTTTTTGGCTTTATTGTTACTAAATTAATTGAGTTTTTTTACTCATAATTTATACACCATGGATTTAGTAAGAGAAAAAAATAAGGTGGTTCAATGGTAGTGATTGACGGTTGAGAGGTGACCAAAAAATAAAACAATTAAAGGAAATTTATAAAAATAAATAAAATAAAAGAGGTTGGCCGAAATTTACAAGGATAAAATCAGTATTAAAAATATTTAGGGTTTTGGCTAGGTTTTTTGTTTTTTTTCCTAAAATCAACTGCAAGGAAATTTTCACAGATAAATCATGGTACAGAAAACAGAATTATCATTGAAGAAAAATATCGAGCTAAGGGTATTTTGATCCATTGCACACAAAGTATACATGATTGCAAAATGAAACTGTTTTAGAGTTTGACATGTCACTATGCAAGATGACATGAACTAAGACTCAATAAAAAAGTGCAAGTATGGCTGATGAATGCTAGAAATGGATGATCAAGGAAGGAAAATTTGAATCAAAGCTCAAAGAAAGATATCGAGCTAAGCTTGCCTAACGAAAGTCAGTATTCTTCTAATTAAGCGAGCTATCCTTCTAAAATCTAGGGTTAACTTAAGAGTTAACCTAATAGAGTAAGGAAGTGAGGTGTTATAACTTGCACCCAGAATACTTAGGAAGCAAACAAGATTTCTTTTAATGTTGTGCAACAATCAAACTCTTCAAGGCATATCGACATCCTGTCAAAAGACCATGATCTCCTACCTATCACTCTAGCCTTGTCTTGCTCCTTCTGAAATTCCAAATGAACCTCCAATCTCCTTGAAATGAATCCACCCCTCTAATCTCCACACTTTTGACATGGTGGACCTGAATGCCTCCCTGTTGACAACTTTATCTGCAATAACCTGTGCTAATAGACAAAATCTCCCTTTTTTCATTGACTCATGAAAATCTAACGTTAGCATTACCACTTCTTGTTTCTCTTGATCAGTGAGAGAAAAACCTGCCACAACTTCTCTAGTTCATCCTTTATGATACCCTGTACAAACCACTGTATAAGAGACCAACCTTTGCCAAAGAAAAGAGCAAAATCCCACCCTTCAAAGAATGAGAGGACTTATTGATATTGTGTTTTACGGCTTGGACAACTCCACGTTGTTGGGCTCAGACCTGGTTCCTGTTGAGATTAAGATGCTTTCAAGGTAAGAGATGAGGAGAGAAATAATCTATCAAGGAGAATGAGAGTAGAAATATTCAAGAATGTGAACCTCTCCCTGGCCGTGGGAGAGGGGTCTACCTGGCTGGTTGGCCTTTAAGGTAGGGGTAGTGGGCGTGTTGTCCGTACGAGGTCAGGTGTCCCTGCCACTTAGCTGCCTCGCCTCAGACTAGTTAGACCTGTTACGGCTATCTCTAACACCACAAGAGGCACGTCGTGGCTTGCCGAGCCTCGAGACGCTTTAAATAAGCCGTGGCTCCCCTTCTTGGCATGGTCTCCTTCATTCCATTAATGTGGTGTGGTCTCGGTCAGGTATGTCCACCTCTCTGACCAATCTGGGCACCGAGATTCAGGGTTAGGGGATGTCCCTGACTGTCGGCCAGTAATTGTGTTAGATAGTCCTACCTTTCATCCTCTTGTCAGTGTACTCTGCCCGATTGCTTCTCTTCTTGGGCTTCCTAGGCCGGCTCGGCTCAGCCTAGGCCTTATCCTTGAACTCGGGCCCGCGGAGTGCTGGGGATTATTCCCCTCATGGTACCCCACGAATTCCTAGCGCACATTTGCGGTGGAAATTTAAAAGATCCCTTCTTTTCCCGCTGTTAATGCGCACGGGTTCTTTTTCTCCTGTCGTCTGTCCAACTTCCTAACCGTTGGGTTCCGAAGGTGCCTTTTTCATCCTGAGCCACATATTGCCCCGTGATTGTCACACGCCTAACATGACTCCCTCTTGTCTACGCTGCCCTGCACTGCTTGGGCTCCCCGAGGCCACCTACTCACGTCATTCAATGCTAGCATCACCTCGATTTTTGCGACCTCTACAACTCTCGACAGTTGAACTTGGCAGTTTAGCTTATGGAGGACACAACAGTTCGAGATGCTTGGAACGACCCCGTGAAGCCTTGGTTTCCCTCTGAGTCATGCCGACCACGGGTCCACTTGGAGGTTGTTGGCATCATCTTGTTAGTCTGTTTACTCCCCCAAGGCTGTCTCGTCCCTTTGGCTTCTGAGCCGCTATCGCTTCACTATCCGCTGAGCACCAACCGTCACCTACCCTCTTATTTAAACCTTCCTTCCCCCTTCAATCCTTCCATTTCTGTCTCCAAGCTCCCAAAATTTTCTCGTTCTTTCTTCTCCAAGCTTTCCCAGAGTTTCTAAGATCTTCTGTTCTTCCTCATTTCCTTCGCAAATTCTCTCATGGCTGCTTCCAGTGAGAACGAAAGCCGGCTCCTTTCCTTCACTGGGAGTCGTCCGTCATTGCTGACAACCTGCAAGCGTGGCGAAGGTCCTACAACATTCCCTCTGATGTGGTTATGGAGATTCCTGGTCGCCGTGCTCTTGCCATGAATGCGGATGAGGGCAAAGTGTGTGGCCTTGTTTCCGTTGATGTTTTCCAACGGGTTATGGCTGCTGTTTTGTGGTTCGATCCAGGACATCCTTGATTTTCTAAAGCTGGCTCTCGCGCAACTCCACCCCAACGCCTGACAAATCATGGTGGCGAGCTGTGTAGCTTTTTGTCAGGTGCTGAGTGAAGGCTCTGAAGACTATCTCGACCTGATTGCCCGATAATTCTTGTCTGCCTACGGAATCTTCCAACTCTATGGGAGCTTGTGCAGCTTCTCGTCATGCTGGAATGGTGCTTTTCTTCTATCAAGGAATGACAACGACGCTTTTTCTTTGTCTCATGCTCGGGTTGGGAGTATCCCTAGGGAGAGGAAATTCACCAAGAATTTCCCGTTTGGGCCGTCTGGGAAAATGTGCCAATGAGTTAGGCTCTCTCGATCAAACTGTCCGAGAGAGAAGAGTTCTGAGTGGCGACTGTTCTATCTTGGGTGGCTACTGACTTCTCCACCCAGGAGGGATGATTGGGGCAAATTGCATTAGGCCGAAGATAGTAATACTGGGGTCGTCCCAGGGTTGGGGCCAGGGTCGAGGGCTTAAGGCCCTTGTTCCCACCCCAACTCTTCCCGCTCCGTTC
Source organism: Juglans microcarpa x Juglans regia (assembly GCF_004785595.1). Classification (NCBI taxonomy): domain Eukaryota; kingdom Viridiplantae; phylum Streptophyta; class Magnoliopsida; order Fagales; family Juglandaceae; genus Juglans; species Juglans microcarpa x Juglans regia. The sequence goes on along the minus strand of NC_054598.1, from coordinate 28,106,055 downwards.
CACCGTCCTCCTCTCGTGAGAGCTCTGCGAGTTCATCACGACAGCCTCCACTGGAGTCTCCCTTCTATGAGTTAGGCCCTGCTCCCTGTCCAGTTCCTTCGAGCCTTCCTCGGGGTGCTTCCCACGGCAGTTCTAGCCCAGTTCAGTCAGGCCCTACTTAGGGTACCTTTGGCAACACTTCTTCTCCAACTCCTATGAGCTCCTACCGGCAAGATCGGCTCAGCTCTTCTTGTCAAGTCCCGATCACCGACACTGCCAACACTTTGCCCCTGCAGCCTGTGGTCCCACCCTCGATGGCCGCCTTTGGAGCCGGTGAGGATGAGGGGGACGACATTGACCTCAATGTCATTTTCCTTAATGCCTTTTTCAACCCTGCTCCCCACGGGGCCAGCCCACCAGCCAAGCCCTTGCCGTCCTTCAAAGCGGCCCTAGCTAGGGAGACGGCTTCAATCCTTGCCTGAGCCAAGTTGCCCCCAAGTACAAGAACCTGTCAATGATAAGGCTTCCAGCCCCTTGTCCTCGCTAGGACCTTTCTTCGAGATCAATATCGATTCCTTCTTAGTTTTGGATGACTAGATGCAACAGGCCGCCTCCCCAACTCCAGCGTCGCCCCAGGTTGGAGCGGCCGCCTCTGTAGTGGAGGAAACAACCATGGTGGTGGAGTTGTCAAGGAACTTGTGTCTAACTGACTGCAAGAGGGGCAGAGGTCGGGAGGCTCTGACCCTTAGCCAATGCATCATGATCAGTCTAGAGACTGGGCTTGTTTGATTGAGGCTTTCAGACACAGGAGAATGGAAATGAGCTCATAGGCGCTTTTTCATTTATAAGTTGTTAGTTACATTGTCGGGTGACATCATGGCCCTTATACAAATTACTTTCTCAAGTGCTTGGCATTCCATGGGTGGGGCAACTTGCGACCTTCTTGGTCTTTTAGACGGTAAGAGTCGAGCCTTCCGCTTGCGGTTACCACAAACGACCTTTCCCATCTGGGTCTGAGCTTTCCTTCTTCCTGAGTGGTGATGCCTGTTTGCTTTAGGACCATGTCTCCTACCTTGAATGCCCGAGGTCGGACTTGTTTGTTGAAGTATCACTCGACTTTCCACTTGTTACTCGCTGTCCAGCTTGTTGCCCCTTCTCGTCTTTCTTCCAGGAGGTCCAGGTTCTCTTTTAATCCTTGGTCATTGTGGTTTGGGTTAAAGTGCTGAATCTGATATGTCGGCATTCTCACTTCTGCTGGGATGACAGTTTCGGTCTCGTAGATGAGCGCAAAGGGTGTTTCTCCCATGGGGGTCTTGATGGACGTTCGGTAGGCCCACAGCATATCGGGAAGGTCTTCGACCCATCTCCCCTTCTGATCTCTCAGCTTCTTCAGAATATTCAACAACATATTGTTGGTGGCCTCTACTTTTCCATTTGCTTGCGAGTGCCCCGGAGATGAGTACTTGGTCTTCATCTTGAGTTTCGCACACCATTCCCGATAATGGGAGCAATCGAACTACCTGCCGTTATCTGATATGAAGCTTTGGGGGATGCTGAACCGACATACTATGTTTTTCCAAAGGAATCTTGTGATGGCCTAGGCTGTAAAACCCAAGCCTAGACCAGTTCTCACCAAAGGAGCATTACGGCGTTATCAGGTAAGGCTTTAAGCCTTTGTTTTCCTTTCTTTTTTTTCTTTTCCTCAGACAGTTTCTTCCTCTCTCCCTCTCTGATTTTCAGTTTTTGTTTGTTCCGAATCTCACTCCCACTTTTTTTTCTTCAACTTCTCAACTGTATCTCGCTTTCTTCACTTTCAGAAATTTCACTCTCATTAGACTCTCTCCCTCTCCCCCACATTAGTTTCTCACCCTCCCCCCCAAAGCCCTCGGACCCAGACCTTAAGGCAACGCCACTGCCGCAAACCCACCAAGCATTGAAGCCCAACCTCCTGCCAACCAGCCACCTCCCAACACCTCACCAGACCACCACTAGAAGCCACCAGTCGTGCCTAGCTACAGTAAGATGGGATAGCCCCCACGGCCCAGCCCCTCCGTGTCCTCAAACGGAAACCAACCCAGGGCATGCTCCTCCATGCCAACAACCCCATTTCCGTCGGCAGACCACCAGCCACGTTGCGACACCGTGAGCCACTGCCCAGCCCCTCGAGAAAATTGCTACCACCTTGTCCCCTGCCATAAACGGCATCACTGCCCCCATCTGGCAGCACAACAACTCCGAGTGGAAGCTCGCATGACAGAAACCGCAAGCCCACAACCTAAACCTCAGCCCTTCACCACCACGCTGTCACCTTGAGACGCCCCTGTAGACTACCAACCACCATGGTTAGCACCACCGTGAGCCGCATTCCGTTCGGTAAACACCCAAAGAAACAGAGCAACAAGCATGGACGTGATACTCCACTCGACAACCACGCAGCCAACCACCACCGTAGACCCCAGTTCAACCACCAGTGAGCCCCTCGCTGCCTCCCTCTTAGTGAGTTTCCTCTCTCCCCACGCCGTGTTCTCTCCTTCTCTCTCGGAGTCTCTCTCTCTTGCCCCCTCTCTTTCTTTCTCTCTCTCTCACTCTCAGTGCGTAGACGCCCAGCCTGCCGGAGTTTGCACCTCAGCCGCCCAGTCACGTCGCCTCCTTCTCTCCCGGTGAGCTTAGTGCTGTCATGGTTATGTTTTGTATTTTCAGAAGTTCATTTTCATAATGTACTCACCAAAGCATCCATGCATTATATGCATTTTTCCCAAAATAACCCTAGGGCTTGGTTTTTAATTTACTATGTGAAGGCTTGGTTTTAAGTATAAAATATTATTACAGAAGATAATTAGGGTTATAAAGTATAATATTTTTATTATATTATATAGTATTAAATTTTATAGTCTCATTTCTATAGTAAATAAGTTAGAATTTAATATCTTAGACAATGATATTATGTGGATATTGAGAAATTTTGGAAAGTGATGGTATTTTTGGGGTTATGAGAATTTTTAGGTCATGAGGTATTAAAATAAGTATTTCAAGTGTAATTAGGAAGTAACTGTTCAAATTGGAGATTTATTCAAGTTACATGAATTTTCTATAGGTGACAATTGATATTCCTTTGGCATTATTGTTAAGATTTTCTGAAAAGTTAAAAAGTCCAGATAAGCGGGGTTCCTATGCTAGGTTTTATATGAATTATTGAGACTGAGGTTGACTTTCTGAAAACTTTGCATATTTTGTGATGAAATGAGAACTTGGGAAAAACCAACATCGGTAGCTTATATGCATTACTCATGAAATTTGTACGAAGAAGGAAAAATAATTTCTGACATGCATTGTGTAAACATGAGCTAAATTTTGTCATGTTGCTTCTGAAATCTGAAAAAAAAGCGATATTGAGAATCTGAAAAATTGTGCATTGATTTAAAAAGATGCTTCGACTTTTGTTTTCAGTATGTGAGAAGGATTTGATTATGTTTTGGTACTCTGTTTTATTTTGATATGGCATCTGAAAACCTTTGGCATGGTGTACTGATTTTGTATCTGACTCTGTCTCTGCTCTGCTTTGTTATGCTCTACTATGTTTGGGTTGGTACCAACTTCTCTGTCTCTGTGTGCACATTTGGGACTTCGAGAAGAATAAGAGAAAGATTTCACCTCTGTCTCTGCCTGGTTTGGCCACCGAGGTTAGTACAACCCTACTATGAGGGTGAAACATGGTCTCTGCTCTATGCGATGCTCTGTTTTGATATGATGATAATACTCAGTTTATGTTATCCAAAAGTACTATGGATTTTATATATTTTAAAATCATCGCTTTGTTACGCTTGAAAACATGTTTTGTACTGCATGATAACTCTGAAAAATATTTTGTACTGCATATTGTACTCTGTAAATGCTTATGTTTGCACGCTAGTATATGTCATCTGCTTACTGAGTTGTTGATAACTCACCCCTTATCTCTACAACATTTTTTCAGAGATTTTTGAATATTTCAGCGGAGGTTCAAGAATAGGGAGCATGGGTAAGGCTTTGTGAGCATAGTCTATTAAATCAAAGAGGGTACTTGTTATTGGAGAATTTTTATTGAATAGTTTCGTTTTGCTTTGTTAACTTAGTACTTTGGGGAAGTTGGCTTTTATTTTGAGATTTCGTCGTAATCTTAGTTATTTATTTTGGAGTAGATCGTTTAAAGCAATGGGGTCTATGAGTAAATGAGAAATTGGAGTTTACATTTGTACAATGAGATGTGATTTTAAGTGATTAGAGGTAACTCTCCGGACCTCCAAGAACGGGGCGTTACATGGGTCGTGATCATTGTCAGTGCTTTTGCTTCCACCCATTTCATGAATAGTCGATTGCCACCACTACAAACTTTAATTCTCCTTTGCCCTCGGGAAATGGGCCGATAAGGTCGAGTCCCCATTGTAAGAAGGGCCAAGGGAAGACAATGGAGGTCATTTCTTGTGGTGGACTAGGGGATCGACGCATGATCTTGGCACTTAGAACATTTCTTCATGAAGTCATCTGTATCCTGGAAGGAGTTGGGCCAATAGTACGCTGCGCGCATGACCCGTGAGGCTAGCACTCTTCCGCCAGAGTAATTTCCGCATACACTCTTTCATGTATCTCGCCAGCACGTACTAGAATTCTTCGGGTGAGATGCATCTCAGGAGGGGCTCGAAAAAACCACTCATATATTGGACTCATTCCCTCAACGTGAAGCGTGCCGCTCTGTTTCTAATCTTCTATACTTCCTCCGGATCATTCAGGACCAGGCCCTCATCAAGGAACTTTATGATGCCGACGGCCCATTTTGGCTGTGACGACTGGACTATGGACATGTCAATCTTGATGGCCAGTGTGTCAACCATTTGAGCTATGGTGTGATCGGGAAGGGAGGCGTGGTGCCCCCAGCCTCTGCTTGGGATTGGACGGTGACTGAGAAGCCGGGACATGTAACACAAGACTACACACTCTTTGTACATGGGAGATAATATGCTATGCACCTAAGTACACTAGTAGTATGCAATAACGTAGCAGCGGAAAAATAGTAAAGGTCGGATAAACTAAGCAACGCAATAAGTAATTGCAAAGCACATGACACCGTTCTAATATCATATCCCAAACATTGCCCAAAACGTAAACATGTATCATAAAGATATAACATCCCAAATCATAGAGTATAATTTAAAACTCCAAAAACACGGGACCTTCTCAAAATATAGTTCCACAAAAGTTAAGGTCTAAATCCATAAGTACTTTTTTTTTTCTTCCACAAAATAACTTAAGTTCCCGTACTCTTCATAACTATTGTCCCATCGGGAGACAAACACTAAAAGACCCCATAGGATTGCTGAGGCTCGGGCGGTATCAAACCTAAATCCTTTGCCATTGCCTTTACATCAGCTAAGATCTTTGAAGCTCACTGTAGATAAGTAGATAGCTGGCTCAAATTCCACCAAAATTTTAGATTCTTAGATGGTTGATAGATCGTAGCATCGATATCTGTCTCACTAATACTATTTAAGATCTACTTGAGAAGCTTAGCTGTATGTTTTAATGCATAAACAGTATAGTCATGATGAGCTTGAACAGTGTACTCATCCTCTATCAAGGAATCATCTGGGTTCATGTTTCTTGGGTATCCGGGGTATCTGTAACAACTTCTACCATTCTGGTTGGGGAATGGTAGTGGAAACTACTACAATAAGATTTTAAGAAATCTCAGCAAGTAATCACACAACATATCGCAGTTAACACAAGCATATAAAAGGTATATCTTGAAATGCGTGCATGGACATGTACTTGACTTATGCCTTTGACTTGAACTTGACTTGTGCACTTGACCATTTTCAAAAGACTTGTAACAGAGACTTTAGTTTTTCAGAAAAACTTTTTAACTTTTCTTAATCACGTGATCTTAATCAGAACTTGTCTTATCAGAATATATCACAAGATTTGCATCGAGTAATCCTTAGCACGTAAGCTCATATTCTTGTTTTGAGGGTGGACACAACATAGTTCCCCTTAGCACTACGTGTTCCTGCTAGTGATCGTACCATTAACGGTTCGTACATAGTGATGAATATGTCATACACAGAGATTCATATTAACTCGACCTTACTTTGTCGGGTTACATGCTTATGCACTCGCTAGCGTTAGGTGCTTTCTCGCTCCGGCATCTTTTGAAAAGAATCCATCTAAGACTCATCGATGGTACTTTGTCGACCCATGGGTTACCACTACATTCTTAAACACTCCAGAGTAGACAGAAGAGTTCTACTAGGACATTCCTCCGCCCTAGCACTTGGGATCGTAATAAAACTTATAAACTCTTTTGTTTGAAAACGTTTTTTTTTTAAGAACACTTTCTTTGGAAACACTTTTCCCCAAATGCATGTGACATGAGACTTATAACATTCGTAATTACACTTGACATATGACATGTGAAATTCCATGCATGAAATAATCAAGCATAACATGTTCATTTCATAGCATGATAACATAAACCATATGATATATTAAAACACATACATGGAATCATCAGAACTTGCTTAGGCCAAAACTCATAGGCATAAAAACATGAAGAATCACCACTTAAACTTGTTCCAAACTTCAAGAAGATAATATAGAAATCAAAGCATAGTGAAACAAAACATGAAATCATAGGTTTTGGACCAAGATCTGAAAATTCAAGACATGTTCAAACCGAAATATCATGTTGCATAAACCATCAACCTTAACCAAGTAAAAAACCGAAACTTATAGGAGTATTTCATGGCATTTCATCACAAACCGAAGCATATAACTCCTTCCATAGATTTACTCAAGATCATATTAGCATATTTAAACAAGCAATCAAGAGATAGCAAACAAGGCAAACAAAACGATGAAAGGATTTACACAATCATATACAAATATTAACCAAAAGTATATTGAGTATATACTTACAAAAATCTGCGTGAAGAAATACTAGCAAGCTGTAAATCTGAACATACTATATTAGAAAAAGTAACTAAAAACCCTATCTCATGTTCTTGAGTGTGTGAGGATTTCTAGGGCATCACTTGATCTTAAACCACTCGGCTTCTAGGATTTTTGGGTTAAAGCCCCTTCATTTCACTCATGAAGTAAAAGAAAGGCTAAGTTAAAGCATAAATACATGTGGTGGTCGAAAACATGAAGGATGAACTCCCCCCAATCAACTTCAAGGGTTTCTTGAAAACCCCAAGTCATTTTCCAAGAAATCGATAGAAAGTGTAAGTGTTCTACTATTCTCGAAGTCCAATGAGATTTGAATCTCATTTTCGGGTTAAGAAAGTAACATATGTGTGCAAAATTAAGAGAAAACCGATCCTCACCTTGTCTATCCTTGATGGTGTCAAAATCATCTTTCTTGAAAGGATCCTCCTTGTTTAGTTGGAAAGAAAATACGAGAAAGTGAAAAAACCTTCAAGTGAACATGTGAGAATTGTGTAGAGAAGGTGAGAGTTCATGCAATTTTAGAAAAATGGCAAGGAAAAAAACCCCTTGGCATGTTCTCCTTCCTTTTAATAGAAGACTCTTCACTTCTTTCCTTGGTTGCTTCCAAAATCCTTGCATGGATGACAAGTGACATAGGTTTCTTCTTCCCCTTTCTCCTTTGCCGAAAATGCCTCTTAGAATTTCTCACTTGGATTGCATTGGGAAGTGACATCTTGGGGGTGGCGTATAGGGTTTCTCCTTCCTTGGCCGAAATTCCCTTATTTCCCCTTTATGCCATTCCTTTCCTTAAGCAAATGAATATTTCTTTAAGGGTAGCTTAGTAAAGCATCTCATGCCTCTTCCTTTTCCCAACAAGTAACCTTTAGCATGGATGACAAGTGGCATTGGGCAGGTGTCATACTAGCCTTCCACTCCTTTTTTTCCCAAGTTGATGCTTCATCTTCCTAGTACTCTTTCCCTAGGTGACCTTTCATGTGCCATTGGTTTAAAATAATCTAATTGACAAGTGGCAAGTGAATGGGGTGCTTGGGAGTGTGCTAGCCGAAACCCTAAGGGCATATTTGTCATTGATACAAAAGTTCCTTCATCTATTCTTCTAGAAGCTTAGTGCATGCTTGACACTTGGCAAAAACTGACCAAATTTGAAATCCTTTGTGCCTCCCTTCGGTTTTCCATGCAGATTTCCTAGAAAAGCTCTATTTTACTTCCCTAGGCTTTCCTTCCCAAGAAATCTACCTTGGAACTTGAATTTTGAGCAAGACAATGGTCTAGGCATGTAGGAAGATGGGCTAGCCGAAAATTACTTAGTCTTCCTATATTCCTTTTGCCCCTTGATTCATCTAGAAGGTTTCTAGTAAGTTGACAAGTGGCAATTCTTCTAGGTTAGGCGTGCCAGCCACTTCTTGGTGCTTTCCTACACTTCTCTCTCCCCTTTAATCCACTATCAAGACTAGATTCTTAGTGTAATATTTTCATGACACATGGCACTAGTGACTTAAGATCGAATGGCATGGTTTTGAACATCTGGTTAACCAGTCATTGATATGTTGCAACTGCATTCTTAAGATCAAATGGCATGGTTTTGTAGCAGTAGAGTACTCGGTCGGTGATGAAGGTTTTCTTCTCCTCATCGTCTGCGTTTATCCTGATTTGATTCCATGAAACTGAGTAGGAGGTGTCTGGCTGTTGAATCCACTATTAGATCTATGCACAGCATGGGGAACTGTCTTTTGGGCAGGCCTTGTTCATGTCGTTGAAGTCTACGTATATCCTCACTTTCCACTTGCCTTCTTTGCCAAGACCACGTTGGAGAGCCCATAGCTAGGAGTCGGTCTACTTCTTCAACGATTGCTACGTACTTCTCCGCACTGAAGTTGCATCGTTTTTGCTTGATCTTCTTTGCCTTAGGGTCTACATTGAGATGATCTTCAATGACAGACATGCCGATTCTGGACATGTCTTCGTGACTTCAGGAGAACATGTCTAAATGCTCAACGAGGAGCTGCTTCATGGATTGGCTCAGTTTGGGGGCCACTATAAATTGAGAGTGCATGATCCAAAACTTGTTCTAGAGATAACTGCTTATTCTCATAAATCAATTGATTTCTTCTGTACCATAATCTCCAAGCACATAAAAATAGTTTCTCCATTTCACCTGATTTGTTTCTTCTAACCAATGGAGCCACAACCTGAACAAAGTCTATCAGAAATTGACTCTCCACCTTAACTTCATTGCTGAGTCAGCAGCTCCTTAGATTTAGTCCTCTTGAGACTAACGTCAAGCTCCTTGACATCGCTAGTGAACCTACTCGAGATATTACTCTCCACATGCAATTGGTTTGTAGTCTTATTTATCTAATTGTCGCACAACTAGATATTTTATATGTTCTGCATTTGGTTGCTAGTTTATTAGTGCTCCTTACTTTACCCATTATGTTTCTATTCATGGCGTAGTCAGAAACAGTTTGTAGTTGCTCTCACGCTAGTACAAAATATGAGTATCGTGCTTTGGTTGACACTATATGAACTTTTATAGGTGCTCTCAAATGATTTGTTCTTCCATCTATTGTGACAATCAGAGTGCTATACATATTGCTCATAATGATGTATCCCATGAGCGCATCAATCATTTTGGGATTGATTTGCATTAGACATCAACTTCAACATGGTACCTTATTCCTTCGAAGACTAGATTGATGACAATTTCATGAAATCTCATCCACCCGATCAATTCCGTGATCTTCTTTTCAAATTCAAGTTGACTTCAACATCTCGAGTTTAAGAAAGGGTGTTATTAATGTATGTCCAATTGCCTTATTTTGATCAGAATATCTTCTTTTTTATTTTATTTTATGTATTTTCTTATTTCACTTGGTTTCCTATAAATTGGCCCTTTTATTGTAAGAAATACAAGTTCCTTTCGAATCCTCTCTTTGCTTATTTTCATTAGAGGAGAAGATCACAATTAGGTGCTTGGGCTATATAACAGAATTCATTATATATATATATATATATAGAGGAGAGAGAGAGAGAGAGAGAGAGAGAGAGAGAGAGAGAGAGTGAGAGGTTCTATGTACCAATTAAATAATAGAATAATTCATTTTCTTTTATAAAGAAATATAACGTAGGGCTGTTGTTAAATGACCAGTTTGTTGCCTTGGTCGATGTCTGCTTAGCCCACTCTAGGGCCCGAGGAAAATTATGAGCATTTGGAAGATGGGCCTGAAGGGTTATTTTCCATTTTTTCTCTCTTTTTCTTTAGTGATTTATTTCATCATATGATATATATATATTTATTTATTTTTATGATCCAAACTATGTAAAGATATGATAGTTTTAATTTACATAAGAGATCATAAGTTAAAACAAAAATTAAATAATTTATACATAAACCAAAGTAATGGAAAATAAAATAAAATCCTGAATAATGCAGAAAAAATTAAAATCAGAATATAAGGGCCAGGACAAGCCATTTTAAGTAATATTAATTGCCCAATATTAATGAGGTATTTATATTTTGTTGACAGGCCACGTGATCCAATCTGTATGCATTAATTTAAAGAATTTATGAAGATTTGACATTGGCTAGCTTCTTATAATTTCCTGCGCGCATGAACATCCTTCCATTGATTAATTAGTTGTCAATGGATGTCATGGTTTATATATATATATATATATATTCGATTATGCATGTCATGGTTTTTTATTATTGATAATTTATAACTGTAAATACCGATATCTTATCCCATTTTAAAAAATTCAAGATTTTGAAATTTGTGAGCCCTGCCGTCATCATCATCAATTCATGATCATTTCCTTTTATTTTTACTACTGAAACTGAAAGACGTTTCTATCACCAATATAGATGTCATTATGCCGTTTTTCAGAAAACTATTTCTAGCTTCTTGTGGAAAAGAAACTACTGGATCCACAGAATCTATTAAAGATAAATCGATTTTAATTTGTACCAAACGCATGTATTTTCTTAAATTGGGTTGGGAAAAAAATTCTACATTTTTTAAGAGTTTTGCTATATATATATATATATATATATATCGATATTTTAACACATTACTTATAGCAAGATCTATTATAACTTAAAAAAAAAAATATTTAGTATTTTTTGCATAGATGATGTGGAAAGCCTTCACATGATTAATAGTGTGTTGGGTGTGTAAAAAATATGACTTATAAATAGATTTTTTTTCTTTTAATTAATTAGTTAAAAGAAAGTGTTTTTTAATATGATTACCGGGGTTAACCTGTTGTTTATAACTCCTTATCTTTAATATATAAAAACTCTTAGGCCTCATTTGGATAATAAAATAAGATGAGATGAGATGATTTTAGATGAAAGTAGAAAGTTAGATAAACTATTCTTAGAATATTATTTGTTAATATTATTATTTTTTTAGAATTTGAAAAATTTGAATTTTTTATTATATTCAACGTAGAAATTTGAAAAAATTATAATGATAAAATGAATTGAGATGAAATACTTTTATTATCCAAACGGGACCTTATTTTTTCATTGCATGCATATAACAGTACTACTGTTAATGCTAAGAGTATTTCATTTGATTTAATTAATTTGGAGGAAATTCTTATTTATAATAGATAAGGTAATTAATTAATTTAAGTACTAAGATAATAATTAGAGATCAGAGAGTATATATATACTCCGACCAAGCCACGCTTGAGTGCGGATATTAACATATAAATTAAAAATAAAATTTAATAAGTTTATATAAATACGTACCAAATAACTTGAATATTGCAGCAGAATTACTCCCAAGCAGACATGACTGATTGCCTGATTGGTGCTGTACGTAATAAGTCAAAGCTGAGCTTAGCAAGGACAAGGCTGAGACACTGAAATGGAAGAACAAAACGAAAAGGGGCAATTCAGTCAGATGATCACGAGAGAAGAAACATATTGCAATGAAATTGATCAAATGATGAATGATCATACGATAGCAGATCTCTGCCAATCAAGTAAAAAGACTACCCCGCCCTCCCTCCCTTGCTGTCAAAAAGCCAGAAATGGTACATACTATCTCCAAAGTTATTTGTTTACCCAATGCATGCCCTCTAGATTTGAATATGATCCCGGCCGGGGACAACGGCTATTAATACTGGGCAGTCCCACACACCCTCTTCTCTCCTGATGATCTCTCCTCCTCTCCAACCCAAACATGACACAAAACTTTCTTATATAATTATGAAAGAATAAAAAATAAAAAATGCAGGAACTAACAAAGAGGTAGAAGAGAACCAGAGATGCTATAATATTGGGAGAAGAAAACTCAAAGCTGAGGAGTTTCGACCGTGTGAGTCAAAGGTGCAAATTTCGAAGATATTTCAAAAGTGGAAAATAGATATAAGAAATATTAGAAGGTTCCAGGAATCAAGGGTCAAGCTCATGTGAGTAGGCCCTTAAGTTGAGGAAGCAGCAAGGCTAGCTGCTGGTCTTTTCTCTCTTGCACGCACTCTCAGAATAATCATCCAAAACCCACTTCTATTTACTCTCTAGCTAGCTAGCTTAGCTACTCTCTGGTTTAGAGATCTGACTTTTGAACTCCTTTCTTATGGTCCTGCTCCTTTAATTTTCTGTTCTGAAGAAGCAGAACTGTTACAGCCACAGTTAATGCAATGAATACAGTTCCGTCACAAGGTCTAAGAGCAAGAGGGAGTACTGCCAGGCATGCTGGAGCTTCTACTGCAATTTTCCTCTTGTGGGTCGTATTAATTTTCACCCAGATAAGTTTGTCTTTCGCTGCTGCTCATCATGAAGATGCCGGAGGCCGGCTTTTTAGGTCTCCGCCGGGGAAAGAGAGGTTTTTCGAGACGCCGACGAAGACGTTGTTTCATGCACCTTCGAGTACTACTAGTACTACTCCATCTCAGGTTGTGGCAAATAATGGTGACCTGCGAGAGACTCTATATGGAGACGACAAGAGAATAATTCATACAGGTCCAAATCCTCTTCACAACTAGTGAAAATCCGAGGGTAGGTTATTCTAGCTGCAGTGTTTATGGTAGAGTACTTATTAATGCTAGGAATTAATTAAGATGGGAAAATGACTGTAAGATCTTTCTGTTATCTGCTTTTGTTCCCCTTTCTCACTTTAGTATTAGAATGAGAGCATACTCTAGCCTTTTCAGTCAAGTTTAATGAGGTTGTGGTACAATGTATCAATGGTAACCAGAACGAGGAAAAGAGAAAAGAAAAAAAAAAAGGAAGATAGTGAGCAGGCTAGTGTTAATGCTCTTGTTTCTTTTGCAGTCTTCTTTCTTTCCGTACCTTCTGTTAAAAAGCTATCAAATTTAATGGTGTAGTTACTGTTTCATCGTTTACTTTCTTTAATTTATTTGTTTTGCCAAAAATTTATTCAAGCATTGCATTGCATGCATTCAGCTTGGGAGAGTTGCCACGTCATAATTAATTTCCTTAACAGTAGAGATGATCATCATAATTTTGGTTCTATCTACCATGAAATTGTCCCTAACATCACAAACTGAACAGTCCCAGTACTACTAATGACTCTGGTTAACTTCAAGCAATGGTAGCCCACTTCTGCATTTCATTGAGAGTGCATGGCGTACGTTTTATCAAAAGTGAGAGGAGCGCCCTCTCTCTGCCTTTATCAGTACCCAAAAAGGAAGCAAAAAGAAATGAAGAAACATGGCCAATATATAAGAGAGACTATTGAAGCAGATTCCTTTAGTCCTGCAAAAGAATAGATTCTTCACAGCTAATTAGGTGGCTAGCCAGCTAGTGTAGAGTCCTGATGATTGAAACTTGATTTGTAATAAAATTTCTAACGGAGTTCCGGCTGTCTTAGGGCAGGTTTGCAGCATGGGATGGGATGTTGAGGTATCAAAATTCTTATTTACTCTCATTTTATCTTTTCACACCTTATTTTAAAACATAATTCAAATATAAATTTTTTAAACTAATCATTACGACTGTTTTAAACTTTAAATAAAAAATTAATAACAATTATAATTTTTTCAAATCTCAAGTAAAAATAATATTACAAAACTATATTTTTACAATATTTTTAACTTTACAATATTTTTTATTCAATTTTTTCTTTCTTTTTTTCCAAAATCCAAAAAATACTCAACTCAAACTATTTCATTACAATTCAAAAACTATCTTATTACTATTCACAAAATTCTCATTTCATCTCACTCTCGAAACAAGCACTTACCAGTTTTGATTAATGTTCATACTTCATATATATATATATGATGTTTTGCTTAGAGCCTGTAGAATGACCCTCCAGCGATGCCAAGAGATCAATGAAATCTGGAGTAGTTTATTTTGATCATTAATGCTATATTAAGACTTAATTTTGCAAGCACAGCAAATTTTTTTTGAATAAAAGTAAGACTCGCTGTAAAAATATGGGTTTTATGATACTCACTGTAAAAACTATTTGCCAAAGTAGTAGTACTATAGGTGGGCAGAAGAGCACTGATCAGCGTGTGTAGTTTCTGTGTTTTATGAGCAAGAAGGTGTGACACACTGGCCTGGCCTGGCTGGCTGGTTGGCTGGCTGGCTGGACCGCTTTAACTATTGGTTGGATGTAGTTGATTGATTATTCCTAGAAGTCCTATTCTACATATGTTTTGAGTTAAATGCACGCATATTTCTTTTTTCTTTTTCTCTATCTCCTGATCTTAAAGATCAGAGGATGCCTGTCTCAAGGGCCAACACGCTTTCTCAAGATTTAGAACATGACTGTAAACCAAAGCAATTATTGGTGCATTCCCATGTGTCGAACTCAAATTCCCAAGCTTACCCTTGCAAGGGAGAGAAGAAATTATTAATGTGATCATTTGATTAACAGAACCTCTGACTCTAACATTTATTGTCTTTGTATCTTTACTCCAGTACCATTCAGTTCTTCAATAATATTATTAAACTGCGCTAGCTACTACCATACCATGCATATATCAGCTCACAGAATGGAGGAGTACAGCTTGTGGTTACTCTCTCTCTCAAAATATATATAACTTGTTGTCTCAGTGTCACTTATGGGGCGAAACAAAGAACACGAACCGAAGGTGAGATCCATAATAAATTAAGAAGCTATAGAAACTTCCTTGGAATTAATGATCAGTTTTGTCAACTGAACCCGATAAATTTCCGTAAGAAATGGCCACCGTTTGTCCTATATATATATATACCTTGACTAAACTGGGAAATATATATATATATATATATAGGTTTGATAAACCCTAAAGATTCTGTAACAAGAAACGAAGGCTTTATATATATATATATATATTATGTATCTTGGCGCAAAGTCGGTATCAGTAGTATTTCCCCATGCATGCATGATGACATATATGAATGTTTGCTTGCTTGGGGGTGGCAATTCTGGAGCTTATAAATGTGAGAGTTAAAGCGGGTGTCATAAGAATGCAACTACTTCCATCTCTCTCTCTCTCTCTAAGATATTCCATAAAATTACTCTTGTTTATTGCTTCCACCTACCTCTTATCCATGTATTTGCTGGCTCTTGCATCTTGCAGTTTCTTTAATTTCGAAGAAAGATCTGACTACCCTAGCTTCACGGGTTGTTTTTATGCTATATATATATATATATATATATATATATATATATATATATATATATATATATATATTTGCAACATGACCAACATATGGAAGCAGCAATTAATATTTGTAATTAACTGAAAGGGGTCCCATACGAATATGGTTTACAGAAGGTGGTTCCAAGGCTAATAAATTAATCATGATGATCAACCACTCAAACATACCGTATTTATAATTTGAATCAATGCATGTCGCATTCATATAATATATGCAATATCTTGACTATCATGTTATAGTGATGATGCATGTTTGGCTTCAAAGGTATGGCTCGTTCACATGATTTGCTAGCTCTTAGATATTAATGATGGTAATCATTTAGTCAGTTTTACCATTGATATATCACTTGATCTTTAGAATTTTAGGACTCTTGGGGACGGGGATCGTGTGAGTTTAATTAGGGAATAAAGGGTTATCAATCTTTAGATAATTGAAGAAATGATGTATTTTTCTAAGGTGTAGAAGTGGCTTTTACACATTTAGGTCAATCACACACCATGATTACCTTATGATTTCACTAATTCTACATTAATAGATGTCGGCCTCATTTGTTTTCATGATTTGTTTTAACTTATCTCATCTCATTTCATATAATTATTATAATTTTTTAAAATTTTCACACAAAATAAAATAAACAATTCAACTTTTTCAAATCTCAAAACAAAAATAATATTAAAAAAATAAATTCTAATAATATTTTATTCGACTTTTAACTTTAATCTCAATTTATCTCATTTCATCTACGAAAACAAACAAGGTCTTCTAACTCAAGCGGAATGATGAAATCCAAGCGATAGCTAGAGTGCCAACGACATCCTTGGATTGAATAAAATATGTGGACTCTGGCCTAGCAGAATTGATTGAATCAAAATAAATGTTCTT
Source organism: Juglans microcarpa x Juglans regia (assembly GCF_004785595.1). Taxonomy (NCBI): domain Eukaryota; kingdom Viridiplantae; phylum Streptophyta; class Magnoliopsida; order Fagales; family Juglandaceae; genus Juglans; species Juglans microcarpa x Juglans regia. Next base: position 28,089,584 of record NC_054598.1, on the reverse strand, counting down.
TGATGATGAGAAGATCAGATAGAAGACTATGTGAACGTGTAAGTAATTAGAAAAGGACGAAAATGGAAACCTCATGATGGAACGTGTTATGCTCCCTGAAAACGACATGGCTGGAAATTAATCAAACTTTGGTGTGGCATTGGATCAGAACATCGTTATTCCACCCCGTATCTTAGAAAGACGTACATGATCATATAATTAGGAATAAGGCTCCAGTTTTGTTCGCTTATGGGGTTGAAGTAAATAATAAAAAGAAAAGTTAAAATGAAGACATAAATGTCACTACAGCAAATAATTAAAAGGTATTTTGAGGCCAATATTATTTATATGACTCAGGTTTAAAAATTACATTTTGCGACGAGAACATGTTGTCATTAGATGTTGATACGTGGCTATGGAGTCAAAAAGTCCCTCCTAATTAAAGGATTCAATTAATAAGGAACATGAACTAGATAATTACGGCCTGTTGATAGTTTGGATAGTTGTGCGTGCATGGGTGCTATCAGAGTGACATATTTACTGAATTCGGTGTATAATTTCATTATATTGCTAAGGATATTTATACACAGTTTTGTACAATTTTCTAAGGTATCAAAGGAGAATAAAATCTGTTATACAACTTGAGAGAAAAACTGACCAAGAAATGCTTACGGTTCCTATGCAGTAACCTTTGTTTGGGCATCAATATTATATATGTTAATACGCTCCCTCGAGTCCAGGGTGTGTCAACAACATTGAGACTCGTTCTTAGCTTGAAAAATATGTTAGCTACTAATGGCTTGGTAAATATATCAGCTAACTGATCTTTGGAACTGAGGAAGGTGATATTTAACGTCTTGGCAGCAACTCGGTCTCTAACGAAATGGAAGTCAATATCTATATATTTTGTCCTTGAGTAATAAACAGGATTGATAGCCAAGTAAGTAGCTCCAATGTTGTCGCACCACAATGTTGGAGCTTGACTGAAAGGTAAGCCAAGTTCAGAAATGAGTGTTTGAAGCTAAATAAGTTCAGCTCCTGATGAAGCCACATACTTGTACTCAGCTTCCGTACTTGACCTTGCAACACACTACAAGAAAATTACTTATTTATGGTCAGTTAATTCCAGCAAAATGACTATTTACAGCTAAAATGAGTCTGTTTTGGTCACAAATAGTCTTTTCGCCGCAATTAAATGGCCACAAAAGCCTGTTTTTCTTGTAGTGACAGTTCTTTGCTTCTTTGAGCTATAAGAAATGAGATGTTTACCTAACTAGATGCAAAATCCACCCATAGAATGCCGATAATCACGACATCCAACCTAGTCCACAGCCAAATAGGCTTGTAATTTAAAAGATGATCGAGAAGAGAAAAAGAGGCCATGGTTGATTGTGGCTTTTAGATAACATAGTATGCACTTTACTACAACCCAGTGTGGCAATTTAGGTGTGTGCATGAATTATTACACCTTATTAACCGGATAAGATATGTCGAGTCGTGTGAGGGAGAAGTATTGTAAAACTCCAACAATACTTCGAAAGAGAGTAACATCATCAAAACTGGGTGAATCAAATTTGTACAGCTTTAAGGAGGCTGCCATAGGTGATGCTATTGGCTTTGCATGCAAGATTTTACTCCTAGTGAGTAAATCTTTAATATACTTCCTTTGAGAAAGTAATAAGCCATTGCTCAATTGCGTTATTTCAAAACCAAGGAAGTAGGACAGAGCACCTAAGTCTTTAACAGGGAAGGCCAAACTCAAGTCACTAATAAAGGTATCAATGCCAGAAACTTGAGAAGCAGTTATTATGAAATCTTCAACATAAACTAGAAGATACATGCACAGGTCACCATGATTAAGAACAAATAGAGATGCATTAGCTTGAGAGGCCAGAAAACCATAATCGGACAACCAAGAGCTCAACTGGGCAAACCACGCCCTCAGGGCCTGTTTAGGCTGTAGATTGCTTTTTGCAATTTACAAACAAAATTAGGATGCTAAGGATTGATGAATTCTTGAGGTGGATGCATGTATACCTGATCAGAGAGTGTTCCATGGAGGAATGCAATTTGGATGTCAATTTGGCACAGGGGCCACCCATGGGCAACAACAAGTGATAAAATTAGCCAGATTGTAAGAGCCTTGATCATCGGACTAAAGGTCTCATGAAAATCTAGGCTAGGCTGCTAATGCTAGCCCTTGGCTACAAGCCGCGCCTTCCTTCTCTCAATAGCCTTTGTTGGGTATACACACCTGCAACCAAGGACATTAGAGGAAGGATTAGGAGGGACTAAGGTCCATGTATGGTTTTGAAGTAAGGCTTGGTACTCCTGGTTCATGGTGTCACGCCATTCCAAGTGTTTGGAGGCTGCGGAATAGCTGGTAGGTGTTTTGGGAGGTGTCACCATGGTAGTGAGACATTTTCGAGAGGGATAGGAAACTGTACCATCCATTCGAATACGAGGCCTAGAGGAGTTTGTTTGTGCTCATGTGATGATTGGGGAGCTAGGCGGAGTGAGGATAAGAGGAGCAGATGTAGCTGGGGAAGGGGAATTAGGGGTTTGGGATTTGGGAGAAGAAAGGGGAATTGGGAAATATGCAGGTGATGGGTTTTGAGATGGGAAGGGTAATGGGTTTGGGCCTGGGCCGAGAATGGAGGATAATGGGTTCAAAAAGGGCAATTGGACGTGTGACGTATTTTGAGTATGATCTAGATTAGAGTGAGGAACTGTAACGGGCCGATGGGTTGAATATGGAAATTTTTCTTCATGAAAGATAACATCACGGGAGAAATAAAGCCTATTGGTGTTTAAGTCCAAGCACTTGTAGCCTTTGTGGACTAAACTATAACCCAGAAAAGACATGAGGTGGATCGGTAATTTAATTTCTGTTGATTATAAGGATGCAAATTTGAAAAAATTCACAACCAAACACATTTAAGAAGTGACAATCCGGATCACGATGATAGACATGATAAAATGGTGTCTTATTTTGGTGAGTTGGTGAGGGTAAAAGATTTATGAGATACACAGACGTATCGAAAGCATCGGCCCAAAAGGTAAAAGGGAGAGAGGCTTGGGCCGAAAGGGCAAGCTCAGTTTCGACTATATGCTTATGTTTTCTTTCAACAAGCCCATTTTATTGATGGGTATGTGGACAAGAAAAACGATAATGAATCCCAAGTTTGTGGAATATCGGCGTAAGTGATTTGAACCCACCACCCCCATTTGTTTGGAAGGTGATGATTTTAGTATTAAAGAGTCGTTCAACATAAGGTAAAGAACTAGAAAATATATTTCGAACATCAAATTTTAATTTTAAAGGATATAACCAAGTGAACCGAGTGAATTGATCTACGAAGGAGATACAATACTTGTAACCTTGTCTAAAAACAGAATGGGTTGGGCCATAAACATCGGCACAAACCAATTCCATAGGTTTATGGGAATGGCCCAATTGGAAACAAAGGGGAGTTGGTGGATTTTAGCTAGAGGACACTATGCGCACTTGAAACTGGAGGTAGTGGGAGAAACCTTCAAACATGTGGTATGCAGAATGCATGAGTGTTGTGTGATAAGGATGGCCCAACTGACGAAGCCATTGAGCCACATATGTTTTGTCACCTAAGTTAGCAGATGGAGAGGAGAAAGAGGTGGAAGAAGAGTCCAATGCTGAGGGAAAGACATAAAGTCCATCACAGATTGGCCCTGTGAGGAGGGTCTTCCCCGTCGAGATGTCCTTCATAGAAAAGAAAGAAGCATGAAATTCGAAATAGCAAGTGTTATCACTACAAAATTTGGAAACAAAAATGAAATTCTTGGTAATGCTAGGAACATGAAGAAGATTTTGAAGTAAGAAGGAAGTAAGAAGGAAGAAGAGGGAGAAGACAGAGAGGAGCCACTCGTGTTCTGAATGGAGAGGCCTGAACCATCTCCCACTTAAATTTGTTCACTACCACAATACGGCTCAGAGGAGAGGTTGAGATTGTTTAAATCATGGGTTATGTGGTGGGTTGCTGCCAAGTCTGGGTGCCAGGTGGAATCAGAGAAATTGCTTGGCCGTGTGAAGTTTTTTGAGAAGGAGGTTGGAGCTCCATACTGATAGCCATGGTCAAAGAAATGTCTGCACTGTAAGGCTACATGTCTAGCCTTGTGACACACTTGGCAGGTTGGGCATTGGTGATAGAATAGGTTCGGTTGCGTAGCAGGGGAGAAACTTCGACCACCATAATTTGGGTAGCTAGACCTGCCTTGCCCATTATGGCCATTTCGACCACCATGATACTGGTTGCGACCACGACCACCAGTGTTCTTGAAATTAACAATAGGCTCAAGGGAGATAGAACTTTGTGCATTATGAGCAAACCTACTTTCACGAACAAGACGCAATTGATATAGCTCATTAGAGGAAATGGGCTCAGCCTGTGTAGTCACAGAGGTAATAAAGGAGTCTTATGTGGAACCAAGTCCAGTAAGAAGATATGTGACAAATTTTGGGTTAGGTAAGGGATTACCAGTGGCGGTGAGTATATCGGCAAGAGATCGAACGTTGCCAAAGTAGTTAGTGATGCTTTGGTCACCTCGAGTCAGATTAGCAAGTTGAAATCGGACTTGAAACTATTTGGCTTGAGAGTGAGATGCAAACAAAGAAGAGAGGGAAAGCCAAATCTCACAGGAGGTGTTTGATGAAAGAACATGGCCGATGACTAATTCAGAGAGGGATGAAAACAAGATGCTGAGAACTAGTTGATCATTGCATTTCTAGGAGGAATAATCTAGGTTGGGCAGGGATGAATTTGATAGTGATTCCGTAGGACATAAAAACGTTCCATCAACATATTGATAGAGGTCTTGACCTCGCAAGTAGGCAGAAATCTGCACTTTCCATAATGGGTAGTTTTCTGTGGTCACCTTGGTTGTGACTATGTGAGAAAAGGAGGACATGACTGAAGGATTTGGAGAGGAAAGGGAAGAAGATAAAGCCATGGATCAGAGGGACTGTGAGTTGATTGCTCTGAAACCATATCAAAGTGACATATTTACTGAATTTGGTGTATAATTTCATTACATTGCTAAAGATATTTATACACAGTTTTGTACAATATTCTGAGCTATCAAAAGAGAATAAAATCTATTATACAACTTAGAGATTTCATCTGAAAAATTACATCCTCTACTCATGAGCAGTGAGCTCCTTGAAAAGATTGTTATTCATTTCTACAGTCACTTTGGTGTTCATGGAACTCAAGCATCCTTCAATGCCTTATGGCTGGGATGTTGTAAAAAGATCTTGGAAGGCTGGAAATACCCTTGGAATTGGGCACTCATCTCCTCTGTTGTTGTTACATTACCATTCCCATATGAAATTTTGTGAATTGTATTTATTTTCCTTCTCTGACTTGCGCACTGGTGGAAAAACTTTTTATTTCTTTCACCTTCCTTTAACAATCTCTATTTGGCTCCATTTCATGTCTTCCCCTTCAAGAAAAAAATCGACTTCCTTCTGTACAACTTTGATTTTGCTAATTAGATTACCTTTATATAGACTTTTGAAGCTTTGAGACCTGGTTCAGTTTGGAGTCCATAAGCCTTTTAGAATTCCCAAAGTTCTCTTAAGTCCATGCCATCAATTTTGCTTTGCATCTATGTAGCCCACGGCCTATAGTAGTCATCATCTTATTTGCTGTTAACATTGGTTTGTTCCATTCTTCCTTAATTAATAGGTGACACTCCTCTCAAATGGTTTGGTTATGAGATCAATGAAACTCATATTACTCTTATTCCCAAGATAAAATCTCCCATCAAAGTGTCTAAATTTAGGCTTATTAGTATCTGTAATGTTATTTACAAAATCATATCAAAAGCTCTAGCCAATAGACTAAAAACGATCTTACTAGAGATTATCTCACGTACTCAATCTATTTTTTTTCATGGGAGATTAATCTTAGACAATATAATTTTAGCTTATGAAGCCATGCACACTATGAATAGCAAATTGTCAAGCAAATCTAGTTATATAGCCTTGAAACTCGACATGAGTAAGACATATGACTGAATAGAATGGAAGTTGTTAAAAGCAATAATGAGGAAGTTGGATTTTTCTTAGAGATGGATCGATCTAGTGATGAGATGTATTAATTTGTGTCTTATTCTATCCTGGTTAATGGTTTTCCGTAATTTTTTTTCAAACCAACAAGAGGGGACTAGACAAGGTGATCTATTATCACCCTACCTATTCATCTTATGTGCTGAAGCATTGAGTTTTCTTTTTAGTTGTGCAGTAAAGTGAGTCTCTATCACAGGTGTTCCACATGCTAGAGGCAAAACTTAGATGAATCACCTCTTTTTTCCATGAAAGTTGACAATTTTATAAAGCTAATTCTCTAAAATGGATCGGATTGATTAGTATTCTAAGCATTTATGAGAAGACATCTGACCAAAGGTGAATAAGGAGAAAACATCCATTCGGTTTAGTAGGAATACCTTAAGAGAATCACAAGATATTATTTTGAGCATTACTAGAGTTAGATCTAGAATGTCTTACAAAAAATACGTTGGCTTGTCGGCTCTTGTTGGAAGATCTCCATCAAGCTCCTTTAGAAACATTATGGACAAACTAAGGCACATGATTAGCAATAAAAAAGTGAAAACCCTATCTTAGGTAGGAAAAAAATTATTCTTAAATCAGTAGTGCAAGCCTTACCCACTTATAGCAAGAGAGTTTTTAAACTCTCATGTAGTCTCCTCAGAGACATTAATAAGGTTATAAAAAACTATTGCTGGAGACAGCAAGGGAATAAGAGGAAGATACATTGGATTTTTTAGAGCATAATGGGAAATGCCAAGTCAGTTGGGGGATTGGGATTTAGAAATTTGGAAAGTTTTAACCTTACTAGCAAAGCAAGGTTGGGGATTGATCTAGTGTCTTCATTCTTTAGCTTCTCAAGTTTAAAACTTGAAATACTTTCCATATGTTAACGTTTATCATGCTAAGCTTGGAAACAAACCATCATTTATTTAGAGAAGCATCTTTGCAGTAAGATCTTTATTAGATAAAGGCACAATTTGGAGACATAAGGAATTGGAAAATATTTTCATAATTGGAAAGACAAGTGGATTCCCAAACCCATTACTTTCATAATCCAAAGTGCACTAAAGTCATTAGATGAAAATGTAAAAGCTCAAGAACTCATTGATTATGATATTAAGCATTGGAGTACCTCTCTTATTGAATGAAACTTCTAAGATGATGAAACTGAAATCATTACAAAGATACCAATAAGCTACTCCAATAGTCCAGATAAGTTAATTTGGAAATGATATTTGGTTAGTTTACATTGAGGATTGCTTATCATTTGCATAAAGAACTACAAGAACAGTCCAAGAGATAGATCTCATATAGTATTAATCGAAGGAAAGCTTGGTCAAAAATTTTGAAGCTGAAAAGCTCCCCAACAGAAAACGTTTTCTTGTGGAAAGCATTTCTAGACGCTCTACCCACAAATTTGAATCTATTTAGAAAGAAGGTTGTGGATAGTCTAAACTATCCAATTTGTTTAGAGGTGGAAGAATTAGTGGTTCATAGATTATGGAAATGTACTGCAACACATGATATTTAAGGCCAGTGTTCCAAAAAAGTAATTTTTGTAAGAAGACTTTTATGGAACTTATAGAAGCTATGTGTACTCTATTTGAAAAGGAAGAGCTGTAGGAGATGGCAGTGGTTGCAAGAAGAGTTTGACTAAGAAGGAATGGATTTGTTTCCAAGTAGAATTCACTCATCCAAATGCAGTGGTGCAATAATCAAAAGAAATTTAGAGGGCTTGCAGGCTATACATGCACAAAGATATAGCAAGTCAGGCACTTCTAGTAACATGGCACAAAAATGTGATCCTCCTCTGTAGAACACTTTTAAGATAAATTGGAAGTTGTTGTTGATAGAAATTACAGCAAAATTAGTATTGGTATCATAGTGTGACCAGCCGCTACTTTTTCTTTCTATTGATCACGAGTCTCGCCTTTGCGTTTTAAATCTTGAATCATTTTTTAAATAGTGTAGATGTTTTTTAAATTGAACGATGTGTTTTAAAATATTCCAAATATGTTAAGTGTCTAAAATTATTTTAAATGGGGTATTTTAGTATTATTGAATCAAACCGAATTTTCAAGTAAGCTTTTTTTATATATTGAAGTCCCGAAAATAATACAATTTTAACAAATCATTTTATTTAAATGATTTTAGTTTTTTAAGAGTATTATTGAATATTCATTATTTTATTTTATGTTAAAAACTCTATTTATTTAGATGGTTTTATTTCTCTCAAAAATATTTAGTAAACTTCATTATTTTATTTTATTATGAAAAATATTTTGGGATTAATAAAACAAGGCTGGGTTTTAAATTTGGTCACATTGCATTTCTATCACATTTTCAAATTATTTGGTTAGTTTAGTTCCAAGTGTTAAATCTCCACCATTGGACCTAGGTTAAGATCCGCTAGATGTAGGGCTTAGATTAAATTCCCAAAAAACCCTAGTTTTCCCCTCACTGCGTCCCTCCCCTCTCTTCTCCCTCCCGCGTCGTCTCTCTCCTCACGATTCCTCTTCCCCTAATGCCTCCACCACAGCCACCCACCATTGCCGCCGTCGACCAACTCACAACTTCTTCGACGACCCCTCCACTTTCGATCACCCCTCATCCCGTGGATCTCCCTTTCTCCTCTCGGAAGCGCATGTTCGTAGCCCTTCTCTCCCTCTTCCCTCAATTTCTCTCCACGGCACCACCAGTCGTTGCCGTGGGTAGGACCCCTTTATGTCTCTCTCCGTCGTGCACAGCCAACGAAGCCCAACTTGGTCGCAACTTCCATGGTTTTCTAGCCACCTAGTGGATGCCTTCTCAACCGGCAGTGCACAACCAAATAGCTCCACGATGCCAATGTAACTCGCCTCCACCTCCAATAGTACCTCAGACCACTGAAGCTGATGCTCAGCTCCTTACCTTGTAATATAAATTCTATCCCTATGTCTTAAGGTGTATTATGTTTAGGTAGTTTGTATGAATGTTGGTGTTGTGTTATGTTATTGGCAGATTTGACGTGTATATATCGATTGTGTAGTTGTTGTGTGGGGAATTCAATTGGACTTTGTATTGTGTATGTAGGTGTAGTTGCATGATATGGTGTTTGATTTCATGGACTAAGGAAGTTATAGTTGAGCTAGCAAAGTTTTGTAAATGGGTAGATTGTTGTATATGGGGTTTACATGCGCAAGAAATTGATAATATGGGCAACAACCATGTTTTATAAATTAAGTTGTACTCATGGGGACTGAAGTGGGATGATGTGAACTAGTAATAATTATTGAAGTGATAAATGATTATAGTTTTGTAGAGTTATGATTTGTAACTCATAAGGATTTGTAAATGCGTGGTGTATTTTTATAAATGGTATATGTAGATTGCACGTATTGGGTGTGTTGGTTTGGATTGCAAGGGAGTGGATGGTTTGTATTTGGGCAGAGTATGTACTTTGAATGTATTATATATGGATGTCGTTTGTTGATTTTAGATAGATTATATGTTGATCTTAGGTGATAAGATGGGTATGGCACGTGTATGTTTGGTGGGTTGTTTATACATGTTTGGGTTGGATCTTGTGATATGTCATAGGTGAGGAAGTGAATAAGAACTTGAGTTGGTATGGGATTGAATTATGTGTGGGGGAAGGGTATTGTTTGAAGAATTGTATTGTGATCATAGTTGCGTTTTATGCTGAAGTGAGGTTAAGTTGTAGGCTCATGAATAATGGTTGAGGATTTAAGTGAGGAATAGGTGCTCACTTTATTAGTTACAAAATGTAATCCCTTAGGTTCATAGTCTAGGCTTAGGATTTATGAAAATGGTTATGCTTCAAGGACTGAATGATGACTTGTATAGGCGGAATGAAATGGATATTATGAATACCTAGATGTGTAAGTTTGTACAATTAGGGATGTCATGAAAAAGCATGCGAGTAGATAGTTGAAGGAGATTAATCTGGTGTATGAACTTTAGCAGGGGTGGGGTCCTCTGTTGGAGAGTCCTCGACTGGTTCCAAACTTGCCGGCAGAGTAACATTTCTTCGTTGTCGTTTTGATGACATCCTTCAAAATCACTCTCATTGTTAATGAATTAGGGTACAAATAATCATGAAAAATCTATACCACAATCTACTTAAAATAAAACATTTACTGCATTTATTCTCCATCATCTTCAAATGTATTGTCCATGCTTATTTTAAAATCTCCTTCAATAACATCGTTTGCAACATCTGCCTCATCAGCGGGATCTAGTTCATCATCGTTGTTGTCATCATCATCATCATCGTATTTGTGCTGCTCTTCGTCTCCTTCCTCATCCTCTGGCTCTTCTTCTTCTTCTTCCTCCAATTGGATAATCACTTAATACCAATACGTCAAGATGTACGGGTGGAATGTTATCTCTACATAATGGGAACGGTACCAATGCACCAAGGTCAACAAAGTCAACAAATAAATTAATACCATATCCATTGTCTTGGTAGGCCTTTATACTCAGAGTGTCATCTTCTTCTCTCTACTATCGATCCTGCATCATAAATATTTCGAGGAACAAACTTCTGTATGACTCACCAGCTTATCCTTCCACTATCTTCATTAGCCTATTTCATTGGATCAACCAAGTAATACACTTGGGTCGTTTGACAAGCTAACACAAATGGATTATCTTCATACCATTTATATGTAATGTTAACACTCATGAAGTTAGTATCCATATGTATCGATACCCGACCATTGCCTAGATACCACCAAACATATTTAAATAAATATGTAACATTCCTGCCTAGGTATTTCAGTTCAATAACGTCATGTATTACACCAAAGTAGTTAATATCCTCTATTGCATGACTTCCCTAGACCAACACACCACAATTTTGAGTCTTCCAGTTATGTTCATGGTCCATGGTATGGAACCTATAATCTCGAACCGTGCAACCAGTGTATCGAAGTGCAATTCAGAGGATACTAATTATGTATCATGATCACATAGTTGTAAAATCTAACATGTGAAATAGTACAATCGTTACTGTAAAGTAAAAGGATACAATTAACACCTTGTTTGGTATTTCAGTAGTATGTAATGTAGATAAAATGTACTTTGAACAATAGGACATACCTGAGATAGTCATCAATCTCAAGAAAATTATTCAACACGTACCACCGAGTTTTATAGAATTCTCTACCAATTAAGTCATAACACATTTGTGCACCCAAGGGTTTTACATTCTGGGAGAACACAGATAGCTCACGAGGATAGTGGTTGGTAGCAAAATCAACATTCCGTTCTCTCGATTGAAATACATCTCAACCCTATAGAGATATTGAGAGCAAAATATCAACCATTCATCGTTTCTATAAGTCTCTACTATTAACTCCTTAGCTCGGGCTTTATTCCCGATTGTGCGTTTTAGCCTACCCAGAAATCTCTCAATTAGATACATCCAATGAAACTACACCGGTCTACCTAGTAGTACCACTCAAGGTAAATGCACTACTAAGTGAACCATTAACTGTGTCCTTCGTCTTTTTGTTAATGCTTATCAATGTCTTCAAAATGTTATCACAAATATTCTTCTTAATATGCATTATAACTAAACTATGTCACAACTTACATGAAGACCAATGTGGTAACTCCAAAAAAATACTCCTATTTGTTTTATTCAATTTCGTTGTGCCTTGTTTTTTCTTATACTTTCCCCAACCCTTGTCAAACTTCTTCTCCCCAAGTTCCATTAATTTTTCCACTATCTTGTCCCCACACAACTCCTTTCGGCAAAGTTCTATCCTTCACTTTCCCATCAAAATTAATACTTTGCAATCATCATTCTTGATTTCGCGACAAATATTGTCGATGGCCTATGAAACACATATTCTGTGAATATTTTAGCTACTCACTTGTAGTTTCCTTATTGCATGTGGGACACACGAACTTGCTTTTAGTGCTCCAACCTGAGAGATTGCCATATGCTGAAAAATCATTAATTGTCCATAATACTGCAGTGTACAATATAAAAGACGTAGAAGTATATGCATAAAACGTTCGAACACCATTCTCCCATAGCTCTTTCAACTCTTCAATTAACGGTTGCATGAATGCATCAATATCATTGCCAAGTTATCTTGGGTCAAGGATAAGAAAAGTTAAAAGAAAGTTTAGCACTTTCATTATGGGTGTAAAAAAAAGGAAAAACCGGTTGAGCTAGACCGGACCGAATCGGTGGGTTCGGTTTGTTTTTTAAGCAATCTAGTGTGGTACCAGTTCTTAAGATCCAAAACCGGTCCTAAACCAATATAGTACCAGTTTTAATATTTTGAAATTTGGTTTAAACAATATGAAAATCGGTTTAAACCAAACTAGACCAGTATATATATTTATAGTTTTTTATATTATATATAATTTTTTATATTATATTATATATATTATATGCTAAATTTTTAATTAGTGTAACATGAAATTCTAATCTTATTATCCAAGTCTATAAACCTTATAATATATGACTAATATAACATGTGATATAACAGAAAATTAATCTTATAGTTTTTAATATAACATTTGATATAACATAGAAATTTTAATCTTATAATATAAAATTAATATAACGTAAAATTTTAATCTTAAATATAAATATTAATATTAAGTTATTAATTAAAACTTACTTTTGATGTATATATATCATTGACAAATACATTTTTTACATAATAAATTATAATATATATTCTTTTTTAAAATACTTTTTTACATATTTGATCATATATATTCATATAAAGAGTCTAGAACTTATATAAACTATAGTTAAATTCAATACTATACTAGTATGTGTTAATTATTATAAAATAATGTACTTATACTATAATATAAATAGACTAATAGTTTAGTATATGTAAACATCATATTATTATTAACATAAATACTCCATAAAACTGAACTGGACCGGATTGAAAAAAAAAAATCAAAAGTTCTAGTTTTTATAGTGAATCGGTGCAATGTCACTTCTTAAAATTTTAAAACCAATGTATATCGATTCAATTCTAAAAAATATACAAAACCAAACTGAACCAGACTGGTTACACCTCTAGCCTTCATGCACTTCCATTGGGGTAGATTTTATATATGGAATCAACACCACAAGCCAAGTGTTGTAACTTGTACTGATATTATCAAATAGATTGAATCCATCTATTGTAAGGCATAGACGCACATTACGAGCTTTGCTTGCAAACCGAGGATAGTTATTATCAAACTCTTGCCACACACTTGAGTCAGCTCAGTACCTCATATATTTGTTATCCTTAACTCTTTTTGCCTTGTGCCACCTCATATCTTTGGTTGTTTTGCCATATATAACCTTTGCAATCTTGATTTTAGTGAAAAATATCGCAAAATTTTCACTGGAACATTGTGCTTACCCTTCCATCTCGACTCTCCATGTCCAAGACAATGTTGTTTTTCCTCACACTCATTCCAAAATAACACAATCATTTTTACATGCATGTATCGACTTGTGGTAAAACCCTAGTCCTTTTTTCAATTGTTTACTTCTTAAAAATTCTTGGGCAATGTCAAACCTTCAGAAAGCACCTCATTAAATAAATCCAATACCATATTTGTAGCTTTCATCGACACCCCTCACAACAATTTAATGTGAAGTAGACACACAATAAATGACAGTTTGCTGTGTTTTCTACTGTTACATAAAGCTCATGCTTGTCAACTTTCCACATTCTTGAAAAATTCCCAGGCTCAGTTGCTTGGGTACTTGAGGCATCCTCATCACTTTCATCCATAAGCATCTCAACTCAATGTCACCTAACAACTCTTTCATCTCATCCCTCTCATTATGATCATCCAGTTGCCTTATTTCAAAATTATCAGCAAATTCAACATTCGATGATTGATATGGCTCATCATGCAATACCCATTGAGTATAGCCCATATCTATGTCATTCACAAATATATGACTTTCTATATCATCCAAAGGAAGAGTACTCAGATTTTTACACCCTCAACATGGGCACCTTATGTAACCTCGACTACCAGCAGAAACCTGAGCAAAATCAATGAAGTTCTTCATGCCATGTGCATATGAAACATAGTCTTTTCCAAATCTATCCGCAAGACTCATCCAACTTTTGCCCATTTATGAATTAACCTATGGATTATTAATGGCACACAATATCACATGCATCATGATCCAGAATCCACACATTGTTAACAAAAAGATAGTTGATCCTATTACATTTGAGATTATGTTATTTATATTGGACAAATATTGTTACTATTATACTCTCTGCGTTAGTAGAAACTTAGGCAGCACTTTCCTATAGTTCTCCAAGTATACATGGTAGTGGAGGGATTGTCACTCTGTTGACCTTATACCCAAAGAACAAATGAGGAGGATACTGAAATTTCTATTACTAAATGTGGAAAACAAGAGTGAAAATGATGTGCAATACAGATAATATAATCTTAAGCTATTAACACTGGATACCCCAAGTGTACTTTAATTTTCAAACGGGTCTAAGGTTATTCATGCAATGTCATGCACAACATATTGCACATATAAGCCAAACATGCAACCTTATACATTAAATGTGTTGTGAGCTATTGCTATTTATCAACTTAAGTTGTGAGTTTACAACCTAATAGGTGTGGGGTATTTTTTTAATTGATTTTCCTAACTTTAATCAATTTTTTAATAAATTTGTGTGGTGTGGTATTGCTATTTATCAATTTAAGTTGTGAATTTACAACCTAATAGGTGTGGGGTTTTGTTTAATTGATTTTTCTAATTTTAATACATTTGTGTGGTGGGGTATTGCTATTTATCAACTTAAAATATGAGTTTTGAAATTTAATAGGGTGTCGCATTTTTTTCATAATTTAAATTAAATATTTGTGGTGGGGTATTTTTTGAATTGATTTTCACAATTTAAATGAAGGGATATTTGTGGAGAGTTATAGAAATTGCTATAAAATTTGAGTTCCTCCAAGTCCTTTTTTCCAAACACAATATATGTTTCTAACAATATATATTCAACACAGTTCAAAACATAATCACATTAAATTTAACTTTCCACAAAACCAAACACCATATAAAGTTTAACTTTCCAAAAGATGAGAAGTGTGTGATGAAACATATAAATATATATATATATATACATATATCTATATAGCCTATTTTTAAACCTTTTGGTGGCACTTGAACAAAGAATTTGCACACAAAATATTATATTTATGATCACACTACGTTTTCTTACTGCACTTGTTGCTATTTGTATAAAAAAAAAAAAAAATAACTGTATAATAATAAATTATGTCACCTCATTTTTTTGTTATTTTTTTTATGAAAAGATAATGAATTTGAGAATGGAAAATGAAATTAACTTTGCTTAAATTTTACTACTAGGACGTGGCCTTTATGTGAATCGATCGACATTATAGATGATGTTTCTAGTGATTCTCTCGTTTCAACGTATGAACATCTAACACAACCGTGTAGTTTCTTTTGGATTGGGGTCTCTGCATTGTTTTTATTTTATTTTTTTCCCTTTATTTTAATTTGTTGGCTTCTTGCATGTGTTTTTAATTAATAGTGATTGGTGAGTGGTGACCTTAGGTATTTTCTGAGTGGGTCATTGATTTGACAAAGCAATTATGAATTTATGAGAGAATTTAAAACCTTGTCCTTCAGCCATTTTTTTAGGTACATAGTCGAATCTCTCATTATTTGGGGTCAGAATTCTAAATCGATCCATCAATGTCCAAAACTTCAGTATACCCAAAAATGTCTACTTTGCAATTGAGGAAAAAAAAAAAAAAAAAATCTATAGTGGAAGGTTCACATGTGTGGGAGCATTTTTCGGTCACGGAGGCCTATAGTATGCATGGTCGAATGATCATCTCTTCTGTATATGGTGGTGCTAGGTGATGAAGTTATGAACACCTATGGCTTTCAAATATAAATAAAAGGCTAGAAATAAAGATGAACACAAATATTTACGAGATTTTACACTAGACTTATCTTTATAGATCTTAAGTGCAAAATCTGCGCCTATAAATAAATTAAATACATGCTCTCATATCCAATATAAGTTCTTAGTTATAATAGCCCAAAATGGAAGAAAATATAGGTTGAAGAAGACTCCCTAGCTCTTCTGGCTGTGGAGAAATTAAAAAGTCTCCTCTCATGGTCGTCCCCCTATCCCTTTTAGTCAATGCCCCATTACTTTGTGTGTTGTCTTTTGGCTTCATGTCCCTCCTTGCTTCATGTTTAATTATGCATTATAGCCGGCAGATGATGCCTACTTTGTCTCCCTTTTTTTTACTTGGGCTATGGATTTCAATCCTCGATGGACTCTTGGTGAGTTTATCATATTTATCCATTTTATCTCCAACAACATGATACCTTTAGCCAAAAATATCAATCTTATTGTTGATGCGTGTTTTGTAGCCACTGGACAATGACAGTACTCTTGTACCTGCAAGGGTGGAGGAAAAGATGGCGGGCGGTGGTCGTGTCACATCTGATGCCAAAGTCAGATCTATTCTCTAGGGCCTAGAAAAGCTAAGAAAGGAGATACAGAAAGTTAAAAAGATATACTGAGTGTGTAACCCCTAACCCGTATCTCTTCTCCAGATCTATAGCTTTAATGATCATCTTCATCTCGGATGGCATGACTTCGCATTTAATGCGGCCGTTCTTGTCAGCTACAAAGGCCTAACCTAGGGTTGACCACTCAAAGTTGCATTCAATGCGGCCGATCTTGCAGGGGATGGAATCCCGTCCAGTCTAATCCCCATTAATGCATGGTGACTAAAGGAACCGTCGGCTCCTTTTACCCTTCCTCGAGGCCCTGGGTTCTCTTAGGCCTCCCCACATTAGAGGTCATGTGCCTCAACTCGATGGTTCTAAGCCCAACCTATTTGAATACATAAAATTCCTTTTGTCGTGTGGATGTGGTAGAAATTTAATTATCTAGCTCGCTCCTTCTTCCCCTTGAATTCACCGCATGTATGTACATTTCCCATGTCCTGTCGCGTTCCCATGTCCCATTAGTCCTCTCATTGGGGCTTCCGAACTATCCTCCTTATTTATTCCGCCTTCCTGCTCCTATGCGTCCTCTGTAACTCTTCCCATTCTTGCTCCTTTGGCCCTCTAGCTCTCTCGTTGCTTTTGCATTTTTACGCTTGATACCTTTCCAAATCCATCTATGATGGCTTCCAAGAGCACCTCCCACAACGATTCTTCTTCCTACGATCGACACAAGTGGTCCATGGTCGTTGACCCCGTTGTCCTTGATGCACTAGGTAGTACATACAGAATCCCGGAGTCAGTGGTCTTAGAGGTCATTGCTCTAGGCAGCGATGACGTCCATTCTAAGGGCAACATCGAGAGGGTGGCTTTGTACTCTGGGATGTTTGCACATGGTGTGAGGCTTTCCTTTTGCTCTCGGTTTGCAACGTCCTGGACTTCTTAGGTGTGGCCTCGGCCTAGTTACACCCTAATGCTTGGAGAATCTTGACGTCATGCTGCCTGGCTTGGCGTATGGTCCTGGAATCCATCAGAATGGAGTGTCCGGACTTGACTGCTCAGCTAAGTACAAAAGACCCCTTTCAAGTTATAGATTTTTTTAATTATAATCATTATTGCTATTTGGTGGAAAGGAAATGTAGAAAATGGAGGGCTTTAAAGTATGACAAAAAAAAAAAAAAAAAAAAAAATAAAGAAGAAGAAGAAGAAGGAGGAGGAGGAGGAAGGGCTTCCCAAATTTATAATGGTATACACCATGCTAGAAAACTTTTGGGCCAAAATAAACTAGCTAAAACATTTCATACTTGGGGCAACATTCCAAGAAATCTTTTAGACCTCTCTCTCTCTCTCTCTCTCTCTCTCTATCAATTGAGGTGAATAACAAAAGGGTAATACAAAGTTAATAAGGGAACAAACATTATGTACATACTAAAGGGCTTAGATAATTTGTTAAAGAAAAGTTCTAATTGCAAGCTTACTTATCGATACCAAAAATATCATTGACGTGGATGCATAATGTGACGCTCCCCAAGTCACTGCTTGGGATGCAACAGAAATTTGAAGTGTCGAGACATGCAACACATGGTTACATACCCCCGTTCATAACAATTAATATACAATGCATCCTGGTATGCAACTAATAGTACGTAGTAATCGCAGCGAAAATAAGGGTGACAAAAATATTTGATGCCAGAATGAACTAAACATTCCAATGATTAATAAACCATAAATAGATACTTCCTCACTTAAGAGGTCAACATAAGTTCAAAATAAAATGGAGATAGAATCTCCCTTAATATAGATACGACATAGTTAGATCAACTATTTCATCCACTCTATAGTTTATAGAGTCTACGCTATGAATGTTAATATCAACTCCAATCTCTTCTCCAAATTGGGCTCATCCTCAACCATATGAAGTAAGCGGTTCATCCTGCTCGTCCTAAGTTGGTCCCTGACACAACTTCTATCATTTTGGAAGAAATGGTAGTGGGTCGACAAGGGTGAGATTTACTTGAAATTTCAGTAAGTTAAACAACCAACTTGCACAAAGATAAGATATGTATAATTGATGATAAACATGAGATGCATGACAGAAAAATTCATATTTGTCTCCTATCGAGATTCCTCAACATTTTTTAGAAAAATTTTGATGCACATTTTCTTATAGAGAATATTTTTCACATTTTCTTTTCAAAAACATAACTTTTCATCATTATTAAAGCCATAATTAACAATAACATAATATATGGTATCGTTGAAGCTTCCATTATATGCACTGTGAGTATCTGCCAGTGATCGTAGTACAACTCATATTAAAACTACGTTATCATAACATTTCATCATAACATATCATCATAAAGCACGCACCCACTAATATTAGGTATCATAAATAACTTCGCTCATGCATTCTTTTATAAAGAATCCATTCGAAACCTGTTGACGGTTCTTTGTCAACCTAAGGGTTACCACTCCGTTATTACACACTCCAGAGTGGACAGAAGAGTTCCACTAGAATAATTTTTAATCCTAACTTTTGGGGTTGTGATAAAATTTATTTTCATGTTATGCTTGAAAAAATGTATTTCAAAACATGTGCATATATAGTAAGCTTTATAAAAAATGACATTTATTGATGCAATATGTTAAAATGGTAAGAATTTCCCATGTCATGCAATCAAATTCTCAATGATGTAAAATATGATGTATCATGCTTAAAATTATATTTATAAAATGAATGTGGCGCTTATACAATAATCATAGATAAATTATCTAAGAGTAAGTTAGAAACTAACTTACAAACTTCTTAGATGCTTAGAAAATTGGTGCGGCTATGACGAAAGTTATTATAAGTTAGAAATGCAACACCAAATTCACCAATGCAACACTATGAGAAAAACCTTTTTATAACTCAATCAATTCCTCATTCTCATGCCATAAATCAAAGCTTAACATGTTAATCTAACACACAACATGAGATAAGGAAATATTAATTACAAACATTGTGACCCTTGAGTTCCCAAAACTCAACTCACTTCAAGAACCTCACTCAAGCTATTCGGTTTCAACCCTTTCTCACACTTTGAATGTTTTACTCTCAAGAACACCAAAAGGAAACTAGATAGAGTTGTGTAAGGAAGTGAGGGGTGAAGGGAGGAATTTATAGGACTCCATGGTGGGGTGAGGGGCAATGGAGGGCATAGCTTGGCTGAAGGGTGTGGGAGTTTATTGGTAGAGGTAGGCAGTCTTCATGATTAGGTCAAGTGTTAGAAGAAGATCATAGGTGCAGTGGGCTGCAATGGTGTATAAAATAAAACAAAAATACACAAAAAGGCAAGGCCATAGCCGACGGCTTTGATCTCCAAAACTATCTAGATTTTTTATTCCCTTCTTGTCCATTCTTTTTAGTCTGATTTAAGGGCATTATTACCACCATTTGAAAGCTTTTTCACGTGAGGACATTATTACCACCATCTTTTTAGTCTGATTTAAGGGCATTATTACCACTATTTGTAAGCTTTTTCGGCCGAGTGCTTCAAGTGTGCCTCTCTTTATGACAATTGGTTTGGCTGCCTTAGGGAGGTGATTGGACAAGCTTGCACTAGAGAGTTTTGAATCACTTTCTAGGGACTAAATGACAGAGATGGTGGCGTGTAGAGGTGAGGCAAATAAGTGCAAAAAATCCTTGTAAACACAAGGGTATTCAGTTTAGTCAAGTCCTCAAGTTCCTAGGTGAATAGTTGGGTTTTTGGTTTTGTTTCTTGGAACTGTTTTTGGCCAATTGCTAGGTCTGATTCTTAGGTGACATCATGAGGATTTAAGGGGTAGAAATCCTCTTGAAAATTGGTTTAAGAGGTCTTGGTTTTGAGTGGTTTGATGAAGGATCACTCGATTTGCCTCAATTGGGCCGATTGGTGAATTTGGCTGGCATTGGCATGCCTTTGCTTCAAGTGATATGGGTGGGTTAACACTAACCTTCAAAGGTTTTCTTAGGGTGATGCAAAACAAGTGCATGAGACAAAAATTTCAGATTTAAAAGTATGAATAAAAATGTTTTAAGAAAACTATGCAGATTCATGATGCTTGAGTTACTATTCATGGGTAAGATGAATAGTGATCTTAACTCAAGTTAAAAACGTTACAAAGGTTGAAGGAGAATCCTAGGGGCATGTGGTTGGGGCTTAGCTAAGATGGAAACCAAAAATATGGCGTATATGGGCCCCATTTGGAAGAATGAAATGAAATAAAAGGCTTGGGCTTCAAGTGTTGGGTTTTTATTACTCATAAGAACAAGCATTTGTTGTGGGCCTAGATGTGGACTTATCCATGGGCTTCATGTACAGATTTATTGAGCTTATCCCTAGCCTCAATAGTCCACTAGGATGGATCCCAACTTTGGGTCTTTCTTCAATTAGGCCAATAGTCTTAAATTTCACTAAATTGAGCCCAATAACCTTATGCTTACTAGGTTGGGCCTTGTTGTGTTGAAAATATCCGCAAGTACACAAAATAGTAATAAGTAGTAAAGTGTTTTAAAGAAAACGTATGTCGAACCCACAAAGATTAATTATGCTATTGAGTACTGAAATTTTCTAAATTAATTACTATTTGGAAAACCGAAATTTAAAAAATAGATTATCTAAATTAAACTGAAGAAAATAGCATTAAAATTAAGATTTTAGATATAATAAGAATAGATCTAGAGCATTTGATTTCACCTAGCAAATCCCACACAATTTATTCTTCCTTGTTATAGAAGCTCAATTATCCCAAGTTGATGATAAAAATTCCTTAACTATTCAATATTTTTTCTCGAACAATACCAAAAATATCTCCAACTAATAACTTCATATCTCTATGTGAATTTAACTAATTGGAGACTCATTATGTTCTTTGAATTTTTCTTGAAAATCACACTGATCGCGATTAAGTATCTCTACTCTTGCTCAACTAATAGTGCTTAATCCTAGAGCACTAATCACAAATCACATCTTGGTCTCATTGTGATTCAATAGATTGATCAATAATTAGTTAGAAAATTGTAAGTATTAAAAACAAGGAATAAACACTCAATTATGGAAATATTGAAAATATAATAAATTAAAATATAAATTGTGTTCAATGCTAGACTATATCAAAACTCTAGAAAATAAAATTTGTTCATAATGAAACTGAAAAGAATAAAATTAGCCAGCAGATTGATTGCAAAACTCAGAAGGGTCCCACTGGGTAGATGCTGTGTGCACTGAATATACATGGGCTCCTCGACTACCAAGAGGAAAGACTCTCGACCGGGATGATAGAACTCTCTCACCAACCTACCAAGCGGTAAAACTGCTTGCCTTTTTTAGTTATTGCCCACGATGTCATTTAGGTTGGTTACTTAAATTGATTGTTTAGACTGATCACGGTTGGGTCTTTTACCAACCAAGAGGAAAGGCTATTCACCTACTGAGGGGTAAGTCTTCTGGCCTTTTCAGATCTCATCGCCTCTCATCGATCTAGCTCCATAGTCTCTTGTTTTGTACCAAAATGCTCTCCTTTTGCACTAAATCTTCTCGTTCCTTCAAATCCAAGAAAATAAAGAAAAATATATGTAAATAAAATAAAATCAATAGAATTGATAGAAAACTGACACTTTTCAAAAATAAAAAAGTAATAAAAATCGCATAAAAATAACACTTATCAAATATTCCAAACTTAAGCTTTGCTCGCCCTCAAGCGAAGAAGAAAAGAAAGACAATTAAAACAAGTTTTGGTCTGATTCATAAAATTTATTGTCTCAAAAATTGTATAAATTCTATAATTCAAAGGAATCATTCAAGATCAATCAAGTCTAAAAATTAATTCAAAACTCAATTCCACCACATTATCCATCCTCACATTCATGCATAACCATCATTCTTACTTCATCATTAGCTCCTCAGATAATTTTATACAAACAAGTAAATAAATAATGGATCTCTAAATACACTATAAACTTGCTTTTCAAGTCACTCTCTAGTAATGTAGAACAGAAACTATTACCAATGATCAATAGGTCTTTATTAAGTTTGTAATGTAAGGCTAGGGTGAGGACTACAAAGAAAAGGTAGGATTCAAATAAAGCAAGAGAATTTAAATTTGAAAACCAACAGAATAAATAGAGTATTCTCACTTCTAACACAAATATTTCTTCTCAATCTCAATCCTTGTGAATCTCTAGACATACCTATCTTTATTGTACTTTCAAGTATCTCTCTCTTTACCCCTTTATTCGGTAGGTCAGACATCTTTTTTTTCGTAGAAGTATTCCATACCTTTTTTACTGCCTTTGTGGATGACTCTCGTCGGCCTTTTCTTGTTGGCCACAAAGTAGACAAGTTAATTTTTCACACCCCCAAACTTATGATTTTGATAATATGTCTATAATTAAATTTACTTGTAGACCTTCTACCTCTCTTGCCTTTCATGCTCTTGTGAGTCTGCGACTTTGTGTAAACTTGGATCTCTTGAAAGGTAAGGAAATCAGTGTTTAACCTCAAATAGGGTAGGGAATATAATGTTTCCATGAAAGAAAAATATAAGACCAAAATATAATTCAATAAAGCTCAAAGGGGTGGTTAGGAATAATGATAATAAATATGTAAGCTTGAAAGGCTCAATCAGTCCAAAGAATGACTTAATAATTTTTCCACTAATATTCTATCTAGGATTTCGCCTCGAGTGTAATCAAACAAGTTCTAGAGTAAGTTGAAATCATACAAATTCACCAAATTCACATACAATTTCTCTAGGTATGTAAAACGATTAATGATCATGATAAGCATTCATTGAACATAGAAAATATCAAATTAAGCAAGATCAAGTAAGGAACTAATAACTAGACTTAAGCAATGAGATTTTTTCCTAAAAATTATAATCAATTTCAATCATATTCTTTTCATAAGTTTTTTATTCATCATACCATACTGTTTTTATCATTATTATACCTATTATTTTTAAATAAATAAAATAATATCATTTCCCCCCAAACTTAAATATCATATTGTCCTCAATGAAAAAAATGAAGAAAAATTAAAGCAAAGAATTAGAGAAGGTAAGAGATGCTCCCCTTGAAGGTGCAGCCGTCTACCCCTTGGAGATCTCTCCGGCCTCTTTGTTCCTACAAGCTGAAAAAGACTAATATTAAGCAAAAATAAAATAAAAAAACTTGGGTTGCTTCTCAAAAGTGCTTTATTTAAAATCTATAACTAGACATTATCCTTTCATCATTTATCACTAGCGAGATCGATGAAACACTTTTTCTAGTTAAAGTCTCCATCCACAAAGGGTTTTAACCTGTCCATTTACTTTAAATGTCTCTTTTAACTCGTGATCGACTTCAACTGCCCCATAGGGAAAGATAAGGGTAGCCACAAACGGTCCCGACCACCAAGAGCGTAGCTTTCCTGGGAAGAGTCAAAGTCTTAAGTTAAATAATAGAACTTTCTGCCCGAATTCGAATTCACTTATCAGAATATGCTTATCATGCAATCTTTTAGTTTTATCTTTGTAAATATGAGCATTCTCATCAGCATCATTGCCGAACTCATCCATCTCATTGATTTCCAGCATTCTCTTCTCGCCACCCGCTTGTAAATCAAAGTTTAGTATTCTCATCGCCTAATAGGCTCTCTGTTCTAGCTCCAAGGGTAAATGGCAGACTTTTCTATATACGAGCCAATAAGGCGACATCCTGATTGGTGTTTTGAATGTTGTTCAATAGGCCCATAGCGCATCATCTAACCTTCTGGCCCAGTCTATCTGAAAGATACTCACAATATTCTCCAGTATGCACTTTAGCTCTTGATTAGACACATTGACCTGGCCGCTCGTTTGAGGATGGTATGTTGTCACCACGTGATGGATAACTCCATACTTAGTCAATAGCGCTTCAAATTGGTGATTGCAAAAATGCTTGCTGCCATCACTGATTATGGCCCTCAGAGTGCCGAATCAAGAGAAAATATTCTTCCGCAGCAAATTCACTACAACCCTCACATCATTGGTTGGCAAGGTAACCGCTTCCACCCATTTGGAGACATAATCTACAGCAACTAAAATAAATTTATTAGAATATGAGGATGGAAAAGGACCCATGAAATCTATATCCCAAAAATCAAATAATTCAATCATTAAAATATTGTTTAAAAGCATCTCATGTTTCCTAGAAATATTGCCAACTCTTTAACAATGATCACATAAATTAACAAAATTAAAAGTCTTTAAAAATAGTTGGCTAATAAAATCCGCATTGTAAAACTTTCGCTGTCGTTTTTGCTCCACCAAAGTGGCTGCCCGCTTCTAATGAGTGGCAATGTCTGAGTGTGCTCTCCTTCTCCTCCTCGGGTACACATCTCCTAATTATCTGGTCCGCACAATGCCAGTACAGAAAAGGTTCCTCTCAAAAATAATATTTCAAGTCGGACAAGAATCTCTTAACACCTTGTGTTCCGGGTCGGCCATATTTAATTTAGATGCAGTGACCTCTTTCTTTTTCTTTTTATTAATCTGACATAAGGTTCTTTTAATCTCGAGATCGAAAAGTGTATGCTCTAATGATTTAGATCGAGGCATGCACTTCTAATTCCTGACAAGAAAAACCAAATTGAGATCTAATTTAAACCATTTTTTTTACAATAAAATAAGATTCAAAGTAGTAAAAATCTAAATAGTATAAATAGCAATAACAAAAAACTAATGCCCGACAACGATGCCAAAAACTTGTTGTGCCGAAAATATCTGCAAGTGCACAGAATCATAACAACTAGTAAAGTATTTTAAAGAAAGTGGATGTCGAAGCCGCATGGATTAATTATGCTATTAAGTACTGAAATTTACTAAATTAATTACTATTTGGAAAAACAAAATTTGAAGAATAGATTATCTAAATTAAATTAAAGAAAATAGCATTAAAATTAAGATTCTAAAGATAATAAGAATATATCTAGAGCATTTGATTTCACCTAACAAATTCCACACAATTTATTCTTCCTTATTATAGAATCTCACTTATCCCAAGTTGATAAAAATCCTTTAACTATTTGATATTTTCTCTCGAACAATACCAAAAATATCTCCAACTAATAACTTCATATCTCTATGTGAATTTAACTAATTGGAGACTCATTAAATTCTTTAGATTTTTCTTAAAAATACACTAACTGCGAAAAAATATTTCTACTTTTGCTCAACTAATGGTGTTTAATACTAGAGCTCTAATCACAAATCACCTCTCAGTCTCATTGCGATTCAATAGATCGAACAATAATTAGATAGAAAATTGCAAGCATTAAGAATAATGAATAAATACTCAATCATAGAAATATTGAAAATATAATAATTTAGAATATAAATTGTGTGTTCAATACTAGACTACATCAAAACTCTAGAAAATAATAGTTCATAATGAAACTGAAAAGAATAAAACTAGTGTTCCTTGTTGGAGTCGGTTGGTGAAGCATGCGGCTCTCGCCTCTGCCCTCCAGATCCACCTCTTTGAAAGAAACTTAAATGATAAACTCTAGACTATTTAAATCTTAAACTCAAACTCTCATCTCCTATTCATCCCATAAGACGGGATTAAATAGATGTCAAATTTAGAAACAAGATAAATGCGGCTACAATCTAGCATAAAGATCGGGAAAATAGTTTCTAAAGATAAATGTTAACATAAAAGAAAATATTTCAAGAATAAGGGAATTATCTAAAATTGAAGATTCAGTAATAAATGGCTTAATTTACCGAGTTCGGGAGGATTTGGTGGTCAGCCAGCAAATTGATTGCGGAACTTGGAAGGGTCCCAACGGGTAGATGTCTTGTGAGTTGAATATAACTGGTCTCCTCGCCTACTGAGAGGAAAGACTACTGACTGGGATGATAGAACCCTCTCGCCAACCTACCAAGCGGTAAAGCTGCTCGCCTTTTCTAGTTGTTGCCCACGATATCGTTTAGATTGGTTGCTTAAGTTGGTCGTTTAGACTGGTTGCGGTTGGGTCTTCTCACTACCGAGAAGAAAGACTATTTGCCTACTGAGGGATAAGTCTTCTTGCCTTTTCAAATCTTGTCACCTCTCATCGGTTTGGTTCCATAGTCTCTTATTTTGTATCAAAATGCTCACATTTTGTACTAAATCTTTTCATTCATTCAAATCCAAGAAAATAAAGAAAAATATATGAAATAAAATAAAATCAATAGAATTGAAGGAAAACTGACACTTTTCAAAAATAAAAAAGTAATAACAATTACATAAAAATAACATTTATCAGGCCTAATATCTCATTTCCAATAAATTAGGCTCATAGTCTTATGTCCAGCAAGTTGGGCTTAACTGTAGGTGTCTTTCCTTAGCCCTCATACCCAAAAGCTTGGACCCTTAGTAAGCCAATTTTTTGGGTCTTACCAAATCCAACAAGCATTTAACTTAAATTACTTAGCCCATTAATGTGGCAAATCTCAAATATGACATGTGTCATTCCCTTATTAGCTTCTTGGTTTCTTATCCTTAAAATTAATAAAGCACTAAAATCTAAATATGTTAACTAAGTTGACAATGTAAACTTCTTTGCCAACTCAAACTTCCAAAATTTGATCTTTCTTTGCCAACTGAAACTCCCAAAATTTGATCTTTTTCTCAAATAATCAAATTCTAATTAGCTAGGGTTATGGTTACTATGACCAAGACCTAAGGAACTTTTTAAGTAGGGTATTACACATAAAAATAGCACGATTTTAATTTATTTTAAAATTAATTTAGACCCTATAAACCGCTACTTCTTCCAATAATTTAAATTGATAGAAAGAGATAAATTATTATATTTATAATATATCTTACCAATTTCATAATAAGCGAATGTTAACAAACTAAATTGTAAGTTGCTTAACTCTCTATATGTTGGGAGAATACATTTTGTACCAATCACACGCGCACGCACACACACACACACATACACACATCGTCGTCATCATCATCTTGTAGTTTAAACTTAAGGACTGTTAAGCTTATATACTTAAGGCTCGTTTGGTTCCTTGACTGCACTCAGCTCCGCTGAGTTCGGTTTAGATTTTGACCTCTTATAATATCTAAACACCCAACTCTCAAATATCTAAACTCATTTCAACTCAAAACTTCCTTACACGTGAAACTCACAACCTTTTTCAACTTCCTATAAATACATCTTAACTCATCGTAACATCCAAACACATCTAAACTCATGTTAAGTGGGCCTCATAGAACTCACTCTACCATCTCAACTTACTGCTATTTATAGAGAACTCAACTTAGCTCAACATCTAAACATAGTCTTACTGTGTGTCCATGAAACCATGGTGAGTACTTAGACTTGCGGGGCATGCTTAGTACTGAGGTGGAACGGATATTTGGGCCCCCACAGTATCAAAGCCCACAACCAGAGCATCAATCCAAGTTATTGCTTGGGTCTGGGAGATCCATGGCCAGAAGACCAACTGCCTATGGTTTAACTAAGAGATAAAGTCAAGAGATAAAGTCAGGAGATAGACATAGACTCCTAACAGAAGATGGACTCAAAGTCCTAACAAGAGATAGACTCAAACACCTAAAAGGAAATGACTTCCAAGCCAAGTTGGACTCAATCACTTAAAGGAAATAACCTCTATAAATAGCCTATATGAGGTAACAAATGATGAACTTGATTTATTTGCTACCTTATACACTTACTCTCATATTGCTATTCTGATTTTGGCATCAGAGACTCTAAAGGGCAACTAGGGCCACCCTTTGTTCATTCCAGGTCATTTGTGGGGTTGGTGGTGTGAAACATGTCCTTTATAATGGCGCCATCCATGGGATCTACTTAGACCTCAACGTGATTTTCATATGCTAACTACTATGCAATTACGCAAACCGTGATTTCTTAATACTGAAAATGAGAGTAGGGGAATTCCGTGACTTACAAGATCCTCGTAAAAAAAATACTAGATAAGATCCCTTCAACTTTGTTATTTCTCTTGTTGTTTACACTCTAACACTGCAACAAATAATTAAAAAAAAAATGAGGCAGAGGGTACAAGTGTTGCATGCACTGTGCATGGGCACATGCACAGCGCACATAAAACGCTGGAGTTCGTACTTGCAGCCACCATCCCCCGTAGCACGATGAGGCTTGAAGACGTCTACCCTTCATGGCAGAGACACAACGATGGTGGAGCCTTCCGACAATTATTCACTACAGCAGAGCATAGTGCATGCCATGTACAGTACGGGCAGAGAGCAACAAGTGGTTAGAGGCTCACACACCGGAGTCCGTAAGCAAGCGGAGCCACCTCCAACCACCACCCACACCACTAGCAATTTCTGTTGTCAGTGGGTGGTTCCTCGACCATGGGTGCTGGTCACGTTGAGCACAACATGGGCAAAGCAAGCATGTTGTCGTGCAGCCCAAAGGGCCAACCACCACCTAACTCACTGGAGGTTTCTATCATTGACGATTTGATCTCCGACCACAGTGGCTTTTCTCGACGTCAACCTCACCACCACCACGAAAGCACGACATAGGAGCTGCTTGGCACCGAAGCCACAACATGCTTGCCATCCCAGCCGAATTGTGACCTTGTGGTGCCAACGCTTTCTTTCGTTGTCACAATGATCCTCGCCCATAGCCACCACCTAGCTCACTGTCAGCCTCACCACCACCATGAAAGCAAGTCGTAGGAGCTGCTTGGCATTGACACCACAACATGCTTGCCATCCTTACCCAACCATGAGCTTATGGTGCCACCCACAGACATGCCATGGAGCTTTGGCGCATTCTGTTGCTGTCAAAGTGATCCTTGCCCACAAGCACTACCTAGCTCGTCATCAGCCTCCCCACCGCCATGAAAGCACATCGTAGGAGTTGCTTGGCGCTGATGCCAACCCATCCATGAGCTCGTGGAGCCTTCCATGGCCACACCACAAACCTTCGGCGTCCTCTATTGCCTCCATGGTGGCTTTCGCAACCATCAACACAGCATGGGGTATGTCCACGACATATGCCATGCACAAGCACGTAATGTGCATGGCCAAGCACACCTACATGCCCCTCTACGAGGATCA
The DNA here is from genome assembly GCF_004785595.1 of Juglans microcarpa x Juglans regia. Classification (NCBI taxonomy): domain Eukaryota; kingdom Viridiplantae; phylum Streptophyta; class Magnoliopsida; order Fagales; family Juglandaceae; genus Juglans; species Juglans microcarpa x Juglans regia. The sequence goes on along the minus strand of NC_054598.1, from coordinate 28,059,902 downwards.
CTGTACATGTCCAGCGTGCTGTCAACCACCTATATGTGTGACGCCGCCCAAGTCCAGCCTCCCAGCTGACCAACTAGACGAACTATAGGCGAGGCCACGGTTCCTGCCACCCTCCCACGGTTCCTGCCACTCTAGTGGTGGGCAATGACCTCCACTACCTGCGACAACAGCCCTCGACCACTGTAAGTCCCCTCTGGCATTGAAGCTCACCCAGCCGCCGAACCAAAGATAGGAATATTTGGGCCCCCACAATATCGAAGCCCACAACTAGAGCATCAACCCAAGTTATTGCTTGGAGTTGGGAGATCCATGGCCAGGAGACCAACTGCCTATGGTTTAGCTAAGAGATAAAGTCAAGAAATTCAGACTCCTAACAGGAGATAGACTCAGACTCCTAACAAGAGATATACTTAGACACCTAAAAGAAAATGACTTCCCAAGTCAAGTTGGACTTAATCATTCAAAGGAAATAATCTTTATAAATAGCCTACAGGAGGTAACAAACGATGAACTTGATTTATTTGCTACTTTATACACTTACTCTCATATTGCTATACTGATTTTGACATCATAGACTCTACAAGGCAACCAGGGCCACCCCTTTGTTCTTTGTAGGTCATCCACGGGGTTGATGGTGTGAAACACATAATTTACATGAGGCTTGGGGGCTTGGAGGTCAAAGGACCCCATGACCCACTCAGTAATTAAGAAGGGCGTGGAGGTCAAAGGACCCCACGACCCACTCACCAATTAAGAAAAGCATGGAGGTCAGAAAACCCTATGACCCCCTCTCCAAAGTTAGCCACTAAAAGTCGAGTTACACACTCACGGTGCAATCAAACGGACGTGGAGGTTAGAAGACCCCACGACCCTCTCCAAAGTTAGCCATTGAAAGTCGAGTTACACACTCGTGGTGCAAGTCAAAAGGCGAGAAAAGTCAGGGACCGCCCGACCTCCCAAGTGCCTAACAGGCGGGCAACTCTCTATGTCACACCCCGACTCCCACGTACGGAAACACTAAAATCATAACGTTAGGATGATGACAACACGGGTCATGCATTCCAATGATAAGTGCTCAAGTGTGTGCAACGTGCAAAAGTGCACAACAAAAGTCGCAGCGGTTAATTAAAAGTTCGCCAATTAAGTACCAAAAATTTAAATACAGAGTTACCAAAATAAAAAGAAGTACATAAAGGAGTTATATAGTAATCCCAAAAAACATCATACAAAGGAAAAAAATACATAACAAGTGGAAAAATAAATCTCGATACACGAGAGCAACCCCAGATCACTCCTCTAACAGAGCCAAAGCCTAAGGCTCGTCATCCTTATCTGCATCAAAATCTGCGATACCATATGGTATCGCAGGTAAGTAATAATTCAAACAATCCACAAAATGAAAATGCATTAATGCAACCAACAATCATCAGTACATGATGAAACACAAATGTGACCCCAAAATCTCATTTTTTCCGAAAATGATTATTTTCCAACGCATGCCAAAAATCTCATTTGACCCAAAACACATCATGAATAAAATCCGCTATTTTCCCAGAAAATGACCTAATATAATCATTTATCGGACACTGTAGGAGAGAATCACAGGCGGGACTCTATCACCATCCCTACCGCATGCGCTGTAGGCGAGAATCACAGGCGAGATTATACTACCATTCCTACCACGTGCACCGTAGGCGAGAATTACAGGCGAGACTATACCATCATCCCTACAGTTCATTTTCACACATGAGGTACCTATCAGAGCACTATAAGTGGAAATCACAGGCAGAACTCTATCACCATCCTTGCTTACTACCATCCCTACCGCATGCACCGTAGGCGGAAATTATAGGCGTGACTATACCACCATCCCTGCTTACTACCATCCCTACCGCTTGCACCGTAGGCAGGAATCACAAGTGAGACTATACCGCCATCATTGCCTACCACCATCCTTACAGTCTCATTTCCTTTCTCTCAAACCAGTCAATTCAATCATTTCAAACATACTCAAAATCATTTCTCACATGAAAATCCAGTATTTCAAGTATACACATGAACATGTATACAATTATGCAAAAAATCCAGTTTTCAGTTACAAGCATGAACATGCGTGTAAATGCATTGTATATGACACAACACAAATATTCAACAACCAGTAAATCACAACATAGTCTAATCACACAAACAACTCCATCCTCCAATCCAACCGACCCCCTTACTTTTCGGACTCATTCCGACATAACCAACCAATTCACAGTAAATATGAATTAATGCAAAAATATATTTAAATCTCAAAAGTTCGTTGGAAAAATACTTACAATGCTATAATATAATTTTTGAAGAATCACGGAGGTGCTAGAAGTGGCGACACAACAATGTAATAGTGAGAAAATGCACAAGGCCGTGGGTCTCAAAATGTTAGATTTTGATTGGAGACAAACGAAGACTTAAGATTACTAGGGAAGGGCTTAGAGATGTTGGTGAAGCTAATAGTGGTGGTGGTTGGAGTCCAAAACACTCAAATCGGAAATGGGGGTAGATGGGTTTCACCGGTGGCAGATCAGAGCTGAGAATGGGTGGGTTAGGTAGCTTGGGGGGTCGCCGGAGATGCGGTGAAAAAGTGGTGGCCAATGGCGGCGCGACGGTTGCGGGTGAGCTCAAGGGGTGCCGTGGCTTGAAGCTGTGCGTGGGGACTCACAGGGGGGCGAGATGAGCTGGAAACTGAGGGGTGAGGTAGCCAGCCGGTGGGAAGACGGTTGGGAGGGGCGGTGACGGCAATGGGTGGCTCATGACGGCGCTGTGGAAGATGACGAGCCTTAGGGGAAGAGAGGGAGAAGTCGCGCGTGGGAGAAGAGAGAGAGAGGAGAAAAAGAAACGAAGAGAAAAAGAAAAGAAAAAGTGAGGGAAAGAAATGAAGTATAGTCCTCACATTTTGGATCACAAAAATTATCCAACGAAAATGATTTCAAAACAGCAAGTTAAATAAAATAATTTAAACGTAGTGATTAAATAAAAATAAAATAATTGAATCTAACAATAAACTAATTTAAAATAAAGAGCAATTTAAATAATGAAAAATAATTAATAACAAGAAAACATATTGAATTAACAATTAAAAAATCTTAAAATAATATCACATAAATCATCTAAAATTTAAAACAAGAAAGCTCATAATCTTAATAAATGCAATAATTACTTAGTCAAAATACATGTAAATACGGGGTATCACACTCTAAACTACCCGACCTCTCTCTTGGACAACAATACAAGTATAACATCTACTTGAGCAAACGTAGAGTGTTTATACATGCGTTACAACAGCCTCGAGCGGGTTTTCAGGAATGAGCCACCAGGCTCTACAATCGCCTAGAGTGGGTTACCCTCGGGAGTAGGCCGACAGGCTCAACAACCGCTTAAGATAGATTCAAGGCGTCGACGGGTACCCTGACCACTTATGTGCTAGTTACTACAAACAAATAACAAAATGATAACACCAACATCAATTTAGATTAGGGGCAAAAAATCCACCACTACCAACAAACAACAAACCGAGAATACCAACAACAATTTACACCAAGGAGGTAGAAAATCTATTACTTCCAACCAAAGTAAAAAAAATCACAAAAATAAACACAAAAAACTAATCATGGAAATATGCACTCTTTGCTGGCAATAAACAATCTCTCAAGCAAACATTCACACAAATGAACAAACTCAAAATCGAGCTCCGTGCTCACACATAATGTGGTTGGGTACATCTCCTGCATATCTCTCCAAGCTGAGCTCTTTACCACTTAGCACAAAACAGACAAAAATCTGGAATCACATGAGAAACTAAAGACCAAATTTCAAAATTTATTTTGCAAAAGATTCTCAAAGCCTCCTAAGGCTTCACAAGAGCATGGAGACACCCATACACTAACTAATATGGACCCTCAGCAGGGTAGGGGAAAACAAAAGCAAGCAAGTGTCCACGAGCTAGCGAGGTAAAAGGCAGGTGCAGAAAATGCAAAGTATTTAATTTACCATATGCAAGCACAAAGAAAATTAGCGGGATAACTGGAAGGAATATTTGGGCCCCCACAGTATCGAAGCCCACAACCAGAGCATCAGTCCAAGTTATTGCTTGGGGCTAGGAGATCTATGTCCAGGAGACCAACTGCCTATGGTTTAGCTAAGAGATTAAATCAAGAAATGATTCGGACTCTTAACAGGAGATGGACTTAGACTCCTAACACGAGTAGACTCAGACACCTAAAAGAAAATGACTTCTCAAGTCAAGTTGGACTCAATCACTCAAAGGAAATAATCTTTATAAATAGCCTACAGGAGGTAACAAATGATGAGCTTGATTTATTTGCTAATTTATACACTTACTCTCATATTACTATATTGACTTTGATATCGGAGATTCTACAGGGCAACCAGGGCCGTCCCTTTATTTGTTGCAGGTCATCCGTAAAGTTGGTGGTGTGAAACATGTAATTAACATGAGGCTTGGGGGGCAAAGAAACTCAAGGAGGGTGAGCAAGTACTTGAATTATTATAAAAAAAATAGAATATTAAAAAATAGATAAAGAGAAGCACTGTACAACTTAATACTTGGTGCTTTCATTGCACAAGTGAATGAAAAATTAAATATCATAATCCTCGTTACTACGTCCAAATCTACCACTAGCATTAATTTGGCTATACCATTAACTACAGGTTGCCCAATATCACATTTTTTATCTTTTGTTTATCGCACTCTAAACATACTCTTACATTGAATTATCTATTTAAATTTTATATAATAATATTATTATTTATTTCTTGGTTTTCTTATAATAAATTTTTATCTAAAATATTATCATTTTTATTTTTAATCTATGAAGATAATATTTATATGACAGTGAAATCGAATGAAGAGAAAAGCAACATTCGGTTGAACATTTAAATAGATAACTTTATCAACATTATTGTCTAAATAATGTGAACTAAATTGATTTATTGGAGATGAAAGTTAAGATAACTTTATCATCATGCCTGCTAAATTTGCTACTGCCAATTCAATTTAAAAACTTTATGTTTATAATTAAGTATTATTATATTGATCAATTTTAGAATAATTTTAAAACAACTATAAAATCAGAAATTTTTTATTAAAAGTAAAAAAAAAAAAAATCTATTTAAAAATCGGTGTATAAGGCGCATTATCTATTTTATTAATGTGATAATATTTAATTTAATTAAAATCTTTTACCAATCAAATTTTATTAACAAAATTAAAGAGTTAGTTTCCTTTGATTACACAAATGAGATGAAAAAAAAAATTGAAAGTCAAATAAAATATTATTAAAATATAATTTTTTAATATAATTTTTATTTTAAAATTTAAAAAAATTAATATTATTTATTATATTTTATATAAAAATTTTAAAAAATTATAATAAATATAAGAGACGAGTCACTTGGTAACCTAAATAATCCTTACTTTGCGACCAAATTCTATGCAAGTACTCATTTAGCTCAATGCCAGTTAAAATGGTGCCAAATTAATCACTGTAATCTAGATGCTACAAACCTCCAAGGGCATTTCCGTCATTCAGGACGGTTTTACGGAGAGAACCCAGTGTCAAGAGACCAGAGGCCAGAGACACAGAGCTCTCTGCTCGGTGTCCATGGCTTCACCGTCACCGTGTAATTGGCCAGTGACCAGAACGACCGATTCCACCGTTTATTTCTGCTCTTCTCAACGCAATCCCTCTATTTTCTTGTCCTTCCGCGCCGGTTCATCAAAAAGACCACGTCTCACTACCTTCTTGTGAACGACTCTCCTTCTTGTAATAGTCCTCCTCATATTGCTTCTGCAGCCAATCAAGGACTAAAACAGACCGTTGATTCGGATCATTCGACTTTGCAGCCAAACACGTTGTTGGTTGAGTCGGATACTCGATCCCTAGGGAGACCAGCCCTGACTTTCAAGTCCTTTTTTGGAAGGCGATCATCATGGCGAAGAACATTGTTCGCTTCCAAGAAAGTTAGAAGCGTTATTTTGCTCAATGTCATCACTATTGTCTACGGTAAGCAAGCTTTTCAGTTGCTTGGCATCTGTTTGGTCGCCGAGAAAATTTTATTATATTCGGAAGCGATTTTCCTCTATTTCCTTTCTTGTTTGAGGAATGTTAGGTCCTCTGCGCAAATCCCGATTCCCGCCTCTTCCGTATTAAAAAAGAGAATTTAGAGACAAGTCTCAAGATTCATAAGTTTTGCGCCAATTTTTGTAAAAAAGTGCCAAACAAAAAAAAAAAAATAATAATAGTAATAAAATTAATTTTTCACTTTTTTATAATAGGATGCACTTTTTTTATGAAAAACTTGTATGATAATATCATATTTTTTTTTTTTTTTTTCAGAGTGCCCGATACTTAGTAGTTTCTAAAATTGTAAATATTATTTATCTTTCTTATTTTATATAGAATAAAGATCTTTTCCTTCTGTCTCAGTTCAATTAAAATGGTTGGTCCCAAAAATACTTAAAATAGTAGTTATACCTCAACGTCCAGCATTTTATTGACTGATAAGAGGTATGAAGAACTTTTGTTATATAATATAGGAGTAGTGCAAAGCTGAAATTGGAGGCAAGACGGTGTCTTTTTTATCTTAAAGTCGAGTTTCTTAATAGAGGGAAATTCATAATCAGTAAGGAAATGTGTTCGGGTGACAGGTGCAACTATAGAACCCATATGGTGTGAAAGCTTAATAGTTGTATGGATAACATCCAACTGTGGCAAACATTAATAGTAACTGGTCGTAAACCTTCATTTTCTGCAGGAATATATACCTAAGTTAGTACTTGAAGTACATTATACATAAATATAATTTTTAAAAGGGTGTTCATGTTAGGATTTTGATTTTTAAAATTTTGGTTGAGCATATTCATCTTTTATCCCCATAATCCCCCTTGATTCTATAGTGATAATAAACCTCACAAACTTTCTTTGAGGGAAGAGAAAGACAAAAAATATTTATATAGTGTGCCTTTAAAGGGCATAAGTTGAGAAAACAAAAAAGCACGTACTCAAGAAAAATAAAATACCACTAATTTTAAATAAAAGTTTATAATTTAATTTGATATATTATTGTTTTTATTTATAAGTTCAACTTAATGATATATACTATATATAATAACACAAATGAAGAGTGAATGATGTGGTTTGTAGAATGCTTTTTATTTAATTATATTATATTCAGATAATTGATGACATGGACTCTTAAGAGCAAGGTTTTATTCTTTGAAAATTAGATAGCATATAGATATAGATGAGTACCAGAGTTGAAATATAAATATTTATGGTAATTCCATGATATTTAGTTTGTGCTTTCTAATGAGCACCACATATAACAAGTAAATAGCTATGATGAGTCCATGATATTTAGTTGGTGACCTCATGCAGGTGCCGAGACAGGAAGGCAAATTTTTTTTTTTTTTTTGGGGGGAGGGGGGGGGGGGGGACGAAGTTATCTTATTAGAGTTTGCCCTATGCAAAAATATGAAAGATAAAATTTTTGGGTCTTTTTTAAACCCAAAATTTAGAGTTTAGTAGCCCGTACTTGCATCATTTGCAATGCACAGACAAGAATGTCTGTTTTTCTTATGGAAGAAATCAATCGATCATGCCATTTTTTATTTTTTAATCTGATTATCGTTGTTAAATGAAGGAAACTTTTCACAAATTTTTACCTTCTATGCTGCTAGAATATTAGATGTTGCTTGTTGTATCAAGGGGCAGGATCAAAGCCTTTTACGAATCTTCATTCTTACTTTTGTTGCGGTAAGATGATGGGGTGGCCATCTTCTGGAATCCTATCATCAAAGATCCTGTAGACTTGAGATAAAAAAATTTAGGCTGTCGAATGAAAAAGGAATCGGATGAGGTGTGGTGACAGGTGACTGACCTATAAAAAAAGAGTGGTGCTAGTGTGCCGCCCAGCTTTGACCGTTGGGCGTGCCCACTAGTAAAAATTCCACATTTTATTTTATTTTTCTTTTATTTTTCATATTTTTTAAACATCTTTAAATATTTTTAACAAATAAAAAAAAATACACCAATATACTAAAAGTCACTTCCTTAACCATTAAGCAATAAATAAATAAATAAATAAATAAATAAAATAAAAAAATTTAAATATATGAGCGGTCAAAATGAGGAGGCAAACTCATGGGGCATACTAGCATTTTCCTAAAAGAAATGAGGTGGGGTGACTGGTCTTGTTGATGAAAGGATGTAAAATACTGGAGCATCTACCAGTCGTCGTTAAGGGTAGAGGTTCTGTGATTGTGGAAATGGAAAAGAAGAGACTTTTAATGAGATTGATGAAGGACTTAATTGCTTTTAAGTGTTCCATTAGTTAGCCAAACATGCAGGAGAAAGTCAAAACCTCTCTCTCTCTCTCTCTCTCTGACATGTGCCTCCTCCAAGTCATTCGTTAAAACCATTGAGTGTAAAATGAACATTGTGTCGCACATAAAACTTAGGATGGTGGTAAATTCCCAGAGTTCAGGTGTTTCTGATCTGGAGTTCTACTATTGCATGGGAAATCACTACCAACTAGAAATTAATAGCGGAAACACGATCATTTGGATAAGATAATCACTTATATATAAAAGAAAATTGGATGAGATGACTGAGTTGACTAAGAGACTGATACAGGTAAATGGGCTACATGTTACAGCTCAAAAATGTGTGGGATGCTCTCTTTTTAGTGATCAATTTGTATTAGGACATCGGGGTTGGCAAGGTAAAATGGATAAAAGCTGCAAATTTTATTTTTCTCTTCTCCTTTTCAAGGAAAAGATTTTGACAGTTACATGTAGGGTAACTATATGTGTGTGTGCGCGTGCGCGCGCGTATATAATATGCAGGATTTATGCTTATTACATATGTATGCTTATTACATATATATATATACATATTTCCATTTGTCTTATGTGGTGTATTTGGCTAGAAAGGAATGATAGATGCTTTGAAGATAGGGAGTGCACTTTGGAGGATCTTCAAAGTCATTTTATGCACACTTTATTGCTTTGGTTTTCTGCTATTGTGCGCGATGGAACTAGTGCTCTTGATTTTCTGTTTTTTTGTCTGGTTCATAGAATGTAAGGAGGTGCTTTCTTTTGTGTACTCCTTGTGTACTTGGGCAACACCTATTTCATTCTCATTAATAAAGTTACATTTACCTATAAAAATTATATATAATATGCAGGATATTTAAATCAATAATTTATACTCTAGGAAAGTCATCCAAATTTTCATGGAACAGGGATTCACCTTTGACTCTGTAACTCATCATTCACTTACTACTCTTGGATTATATTGCTGCAAAACTCCTGTATTTTATGTATGTATATGATCCCCTTTGGTTATCTTATGCTTTACATTGAAAGACCTTATGGCTCCTGACTTTGAAGACACTTGTGAAACAGTGACCAAGAATGGGAGAACTTCGAGAAGAGAAAATCTGGAGAGATGGAAATAGATGAAAGGGAAACCACATCTTAGGGGTCTTAACCATTGGAATAGGTCATGTAGGTATGCTTGAATTCAGGGATTAATAATGTGTATTCTCCCAATGGCCGTCTCAAATTGTAAAAAGCTGTCAGTAACCTAGTCATTTAGAAAGAATTAATTTTCCAAAATTCTACCCGTGAAAGAAAAAACTAGCTACTAATGCTTCTCCACTTTGGTCTTCATTTGCCTGAGTAGCTTCAACTACTTTACTTAATAGGTTATACTTATGAGCTATGGACTAGGCATATAAGTGAATGAATTATTATTGCAAACAACCAAAACACCCTGTCTCTCTCTCTCTCTCTCTCCCCCCCCCCCCCCCCGCGTACATGTGTGTGTGCACGCGCAAGTGTGTACATGCTTTGTAGTTGTTTACATAATCATAACTAATAAAGGTACCATCACCATTCTCCATTTGACAATCTCAAGTAAATTTGTATCCATCACCTCTGCATCATAAATGATTCATTTATTACTAGCATTGAAAACTAATTGTAACAGATTTTTTTAATTGTAGTTCTTTTATGTTGTAGCTAGTAACATCCCAGTTGTGAAAGAGGTTGAAGCAATTATGGACCCAGCAGCTTTCACGGCCGTGCGATTTATGATGTCTGCCATCCCATTCATCCCATTGGTATTGCGAGCAAGGGGTGATGTTTGCACCCGTAATGCAGGGATAGAGTTGGGTTTCTGGGTCAGTCTGGGGTACCTGATGCAGGCCCTAGGCTTGCTAACATCTGATTCTGGGCGTGCGTCGTTTCTATCTATGTTCACTGTATCAATCTTAACTTTTTCTCCCCGTATATTAAGGAAAGTTCTTGCTTTATAAGAGTACTTGAAAGTACAGTCTTTTTTGATGAATTTGTCAGGTTATTTTGGTTCCCTTGCTTGATGGTATGTTGGGAGCAAAAGTTCCTGCCCTTACCTGGTTTGGAGCTCTCATGTCCATCTTAGGTGTTGCAATGCTGGAATCCAGCGGATCACCTCCATCTGTAAGTCTTGTCTTAATCATTATCAACTGTTTCTGTTTTCATACTGCGATTGTGACGCACTTGGTCATGAAGTCATGAGGCAAAGAATCTTAATTCATGAGTGTCTCTTCGACTACCAAACTATTTCTCTTTTCATACTGCGAATGTTATGTATCCTTAATATTGTTTCTCGTTATGTATCCTTAATATTGTTTCTCTTACCAAACTATTTCAGGTGGGTGATCTGTTCAACTTCTTAAGTGCGGTTTTCTTTGGTGTCCATATGCTAAGGACCGAACATATTTCAAGAAACACAAAGAAAGAGAAATTTTTAGCTCTTATTGGATATGAGGTAAGCTTAATACCCTAATGTGTATATAGTGACAAAAGGAAAAAAGCTTTTTAGTCTTCTTCATGCATGGTTTGAATAGTTCGAGTTTTTCCATTCAGGTATTTATTGTTGCTCTATCATCGACATTATGGTATGTTCTTGGAGGATGCTTTGGTGGCATCCAAGAATGCAGGCCATCATCATGGACATGGGCAATGCTTTGGAATTGGATGGTTACATTTCCATGGATACCTGCAGTTTACACAGGTGTTTTTTCAACTGGGTTATGCTTATGGGTAGAGGTACACTTCCTAGTCTGCTACCTCGATGATGATGAAATATTAAACATCGAAGTTTCTTTCTTGTATTTCCAAATTGAGCTTCCCTGATTTAACGCTGTACAATTATGAAATTTTACTGCATAAAGCTCTTATATTTGGAATGGCAACAGCCATGCCATTCTATGTAGGCAATGTCTGTTTACTGATAAGCATCTTGTTCATTTAAATGAATAAACACGTATTAACTTAGCCCTTCCCATCTGCGTATGGTGCATTCATTTTGAATCATGTCATTCAGTTGTGTTGTTATTTATAAAGCATCTATGAACTCTTTTTGAAGCTGTACCTTCAATTTTTTTTTTTTTTTTTTACCCATAAATCACTAGATGAGCTAAAAGTACTCTCTAATTTCCTGTTACAATGTAATTTTTAGCAGGTCCTACTATTTTTCTTGCCCAGTGATTGACAACACATAAAATGCACTCTAGATCATGGATTAGGCTCTAGTTCTTGCAATGACTGCTATCATTCATGATTATTTGTAGCAAGATACCCTAAGTTTTTTTTGTTCCTGGCTGTGTCAGCCATATTTCTTCGTAATCTTTCATTATGTTAATATATTATCAAAAACAAATCACCCAAGCTCTTGCTATTGGTACTATAAATCTCCTTTCAGTTAACGTGATTGTTTGACCTTTACTAATATTGCAAGAGGTTAAAAGAATCACTTATTTTACAATGTTTCATTCTGCAATTTTGACAAAATTCGGGAATTCATACCCAATTTTCAAACTGGCTACAACAAAAATATTTAAAATACTTGAAAATGTTTAGTGCTGATTGCGGGAAACTTCTTGCCGAGGGCTTGGGCACCCTCGGGATTAGTTGGGATGCTGTTCCAAACACTGATGCCAATAAAAAAAAAAAAAAAAGTTTAGTGCTAAAATGGTGAATCCTAAGATTTCACTACAGAGCAGGACACTTAGTGAAAAACTTTTGAGTCTTTGTATGCAATATTTTATCTTCTAATGATGCCTTCTTTGTAAAATTGGCTAATTGAACAGGTGGCTGCAATGCGTGAAGTATCAGCTACCGAAACTGCAATAATTTATGGTTTGGAGCCTGTCTGGGGTGCTGGGTTTGCATGGTTTCTACTTGGTGAAAGGTGGGGTCCTGCTGGTTGGATTGGTGCTGCTTTTGTGCTAGGTAACTTCTATGTTCTGCTAATCATTAGATGTCGGGTTGCATCTCCAGAACTACTAAACTTGACCAAAGAGAGGTTTTGGTTACATTGTTCTTTTAGAGCATAAAAGTCCATAAAAGAAACAGAACATTGCAGACATTTTCACATATGTTGCTCTGCTCTTCCTGATCTTTCTCTCTCTCTAGAATTCCAATATTCTTCATGCTAGATAGAATTACTAGTAGTTTCAGAGACGGCATCTATATTTAGTTCTCCGTACTCATATGCACAAACAAAGCCCAAAGAATGGTGTGGTTTCATCTGAATGACGTAGAATATGTTTTCGAGATTCTGATATCACTAAGATTATGAAAGTATTATTAAAAGAGATTCAATAATTCTAAACATTTGGTGCCTTTTCAGATAAATGCTTAGGCTTCACTAATATAATGGTATACTGAGACTTGATCCTCTCACCTAGTTTTTGTGGTCATTCAACTTTTGAATTAGAAAACTAAACTGAAAGGTGCTGCCAAGGGCGAACCGTTTCAGTAAAGGGTGAAGAATAAGAAATGCGTGTTAAAAGTAATAAAAGAAGGGAAATAAAGTTCTTACCCATGTAACACCAATAAAATGAGAGGGAAAAAAATGAAAGGTGATGCTGCGATACGACCTCGAAGTTCAATCATACATCTAAAATTCTGGCTCCTCCTGGCCCAAAACGTTTGCAAAACTCATGCAATTTGAGTAACTGTTCCTCTCATTTTAAATGATTCCTAACAAAGGTTGGTACTATTTCTCAAAGCATGAGCTTCCTCATAGTATGCCTCTTTTGCTAAACTCTTCCATCTTAAGAAGATTGCAGCTGACTTGGAACTTTCTCTACCCATATCTCCCTTTTGGCATTCTATGAATTGAATTGGAATTCATATAGCCCAATTTGAGTTCACATAATGTATTTTTTATGGGGTTTTGAGACAAGAGAGAAAAAAAGTTGAATAAAAAATGATATAGTTAAAAGAGGGTTAGAATATAATTTTTTAATATTATTTTTTATTTGGGATTTGAAAAAGTTGAATTGTTTTTTGTGTTTTGTTTGGAAGTTTGGGAAAGTTGTAATGATTAGATAAAATGATTAGATGAAAAAGTTGAAAATTTGAAAATTTGAAATTGAAAAATATTTGTGTTTGAATTGTGTTTGGATGTTGTTGAGATAAGATGTTTTGAAAGGTTTGTGAAACCAAACTAGGCCTTAATCTACATAGTCTGCCTTTTCCTTCACGATAAAAGAATAAAATACAATCATATCCAACCTCTCCAAATGCTGAACTCTCTGCTCTTGTAGTAGGCACCCAATCTGGTCAAGTCACGGAACATTTTTGATGTATTCCAGATCCCAGTTAAGTTAGAAAAGTTGTATATCTAGTACAGGGCCCCGCTAGACAGTTGTGTATCTAGTTCAAAGCCTATACCTTCTTTTAGTTTTGAGGCTATACCTTCTTTTCCTTCTTGTTTCCTTAGCTCCAAGCCTTATACCTCAACACAGGCAACTCACCTTGGGCAAAGTGCTTTGTGTCTAGGAACATCTCGGATGATATTACATATATCCTAATCAGACATTAAGTTGGCTTTAAACCTGAAAAAAAGTGCATTATTTGTTTTCATTATTAGACTCAAATAAATTCAAACCATTGCCTTTGCTTTTGTTTTCTTTTTCTTTTTCTTTCCAACAGTTTCTACTAAAGTTGTCTTGTTATAGCACAGTGCAGTACGACATAGGATGAATTCTACTCTTGATTTGCCCAATTAAACACCCCTTCCTTTCTGAGATTTAGCATTTTAGGTCCTCGGAAGACTTGAACCCCGGTTCAGGGTGTAATTCCAGTGGGATCCAGTTGGCTTCTACCCTTCAACCCATTAACCTGGAGTAATGCTTTAACATTTCTCCCAATATTTTGAACATGAGAATGCAACTTATTTGCCGAGTAAAATTGTTCACCCTTGTTTGATGAACCATATTCTACGTTTATTAATTTTGCCTCTATGTAGGTGGGAGCTTAACTGTCCAGATGTTTGGGTCTTCACCCAGAAAATCCAGTGATGAAGAAAGAAGTGAGAATGGTGATCAACTATATATTTCAGATAAGAAAAATTTTCTTTCTGCCTCTCCAGTCATTGTCGGTTCAAGAAAAGATGTTCCTGGTCATCTAAAGAAGCCTAATCACTTGTAACATATTAATCTACTCATACCATTCCCTTAAAAATGTGTTCTATAGGTTTTCTCGTAATTATGTCATTCATATGGCATTCCAATTTTCAATACCTGCTGGAGGCCTGAAAACTTTTAGCCTCAATGTATACAAATGTAAAAGTACACGTTTATACTCTCTGTATGAGTAGAAAACTAATCTCAATATTATTTTTCATCCCTGCTTCCCTTCGATGAAAATGGGAGTATTGGGCTGTTAGGATGTGGCTTTGTTGATACGAGCCGCTTATTATGCAAAGCACACTGCTATAAATGTTTAGTTCCATGTGTGGAAAATGTCATTGGTAGTACCATAAATCGAACCTCCAACTTTATCAGATCATAGAGTTGGAAAAGTTCATATGCATGCATGTGAACTTGGTCAGGGCTTAAAATGAACTGATTTGATTTCTATGATCTTTATCATACTCATATCTGAAGAAGGAAATTGATGTTGATTGCAACTGTTCAGAAACATATGCTAGCATACTTTGAAGGTTTAGTGCTTGGATGGAAGTAATGTGCTACATTGACAACAAATACTAGCATTTATCTAATTGAAGTATATATGAACAGACATTTGCATGCAATTAGTAAAAGAACTGTATTCCAATTATTTCTGTGTGAGGTTATAATTTATTTTCTCCTTTCCCTTGACATTGTGCTTATGTGCGATCTGGTTGTGTGGGTACTTAGTGCTTGTGAGTTCATCTTCGGCCGACTGCGGTCGTGATTCGTGAATGGTTGCTTTCTCTAGAATTACTGCTTTCTGGTTTAGATTACAAGTGCTAGAAGCAGCCAGTTGAGCAGCTTTTGCCTCTCCATTTAGAGGGCTGGTGGTTGAGCAGCGATCAATGCCGACGTAACTCCCAGAAGAATCCCCCCTGCGGCGCATCAAACACTTCAATCTTGATTTCCTACACCCTGACATGTTCTGTGCTTAATTTTGTTACTTGTGAAGAGAGACTAATGGCATCAGATATAACCTGGTTGTGGATAGCTTTGGTTTCGTGCATGCCAAATGGGTCTATGTTCAGTATTTGCGGGTTCGAGTAAAAGAGCATCCCGACATATTTTTTTCATCGCAGATGTTGAGGCGGTCATGGTTTTCAATGAGCTAAAGATACCTCCATTTACTGGGAGAAAATGGTTGGATTGTTTGTCTAGCTTACCTCAAAGCTGCTCACTTTCGAAATGAGGGAGTTAAGCCACACCTAGCATACATAATGAGCTGACGTGCGATCCTCTCCAACCACTTATGCAATAATCACCAAAAGTCTTTGCATGAACAAACCCCATTTCTAAAATGATGAAAACGAATCTTATCTCTCAGAATAATCTCCCTCGTTGTGACTTTGGAGACGAACTTGGAAAAAGTATGGCAGTCATCGCAAGTTCTCAAATTCTTCATCACCCTGATGGGATATCCAGGCCGAATATTGATGAGACCAAATGCAATAGCAAGTTTTTCACTATGACTCCCGACTGTGACTTCCTTTTCCTCTGTTTCTACATCATGGAACACAGAACCAGTTTTGGGAATGTAGCCCATACTCTTTATCTGTTCAAATAAATCCCCTAACTTCTCGTATATTAAGGCTGACTGTCCATGCGATCTATCTCCCCCGTAGAAAACATGAAAATCGCTATTGAATTCAACTGCACTATAACCAGCTACCTTTTTAATGCCTTTCTTTCGCATTCTCTGTCTCACCTTGTCGACAAAATCCCACCTCCCAGCAGCTGCATACATGTTAGACATTAAAACGTGATATGAAGCACTGTCAGCAGCTACTTGAAAGAGCAAGTCTGCTACATGCTGCCCTAATTTGACATCATGATGAATTGCACAGGCACCCAATAAAGCCCCCCAGACTCCTGCATCTGGCTCTATGGGCATACTTTTAATGAAGTTATACGCCTCCTCAAGATGCCCTGACCGACCAAGAAGGTCAACCATACAAGCATAGTGCTCTTTTCTTGGTTGAAAATTCTTCTCACTTGATCGAGCCATACGGCCGAAATATGCCCAGCCTTCATTTACTAGCCCAGCATGGCTACAAGCAGATAGAACCCCTAAATAGGTAACATGGTTTGGTTGGAATCCCTCATTTTGCATCCTAGAGAACAAAGCCAGTGCCTTTTCACTCTCCCCATTGATGGCATAACCCAAAATCATAGTACTCCATGAAATGACATTCTTTTGAGGCATGTTTATAAACAAGGCCCTTGCAATGTCAATGCTACCACATTTCACATACATGTCAAGCCGTGCATTTTCAACAATCATATTGCAATCAATCCCTTCATTTCTGGCCACTCCATAAATTTCCTCCCCAATCTCCAAACAACCTAATTGACCACAAGCTGAAAGAGCACTCACAATTGTAACTGCATCAGGCTTAATTCCAGCAACACCCATTCGGCGAAAGAACCCAAGAGCTTTACTAGCATGTCCATTTTGCACGCAGGCTGCAATTAAAGCATTCCACGCCACTAGATCCCTCTCTACCATACTCTGAAACAAAAAATCTGCACTACCCAGCTCCCCGAATTTCATATACATTATCATCAACTCAGTCCTCACCATAGAAACAAACTCCAATCCATATTTCATCACATGGACATGGACTGCCCCACCAGTCCACAGTTCAGGCAGTTTGGCACATGCCTTGACCACAAATGGATACGTAAAGGGATCAGGACGAACACCAAGAAAGTGCATTTGTCTATAAATCGAAGATGCTTCCATGGGAAGTTCATTTTTCACGTATCCCTTAATGAGGGTGTTCCATAAGAATATTCGCGGCTTGTGCATTTCATCGAATAGTTGACGAGCATAGGACATATCACCCAAGAGCGTAAAATTGATAAGAAGATGGGTAATAAAGCTGTTCTTGATTGATAGGCCTGTTGTAAGGAGAAGTGCATGGAGTTGTTTGAGCTGGTTTTGGCTTGAAGAACATGACTTCAAGAGGGTACTAAAGGCTTGCTTGGTCAGGGTTATTGGTTGGTTGGAGGGTTTTGGGGTACAAGGCATATGTGAGAAATGGACGGCTGAAGGGAACACTTCAAGTGGGAGAGTGATGTAGAGTTTGGTGGGATGAGTTTTTACTAACATGGAGGAGTATTTGCTTATTTTCCTAAACTTCGAGAGAGAAATTGGGACTTTGAGATGGATTTTAGGGGCTTCGTCAGGCGCCATGGCACATGATTGCGAGCTCGGAATCTTACAGTTCGTTCCAAAAAAGGGAAAGAAAAAGATGACCACCTTTCAGCACCTTCTCTCACATGGCTTTTCTACTTGTACTAATGCGCCTTCCCTCAACATCTTTTTAGGGGAGCGATCATGGTGGATATTCGCTTCCAAGAAAGGTAGAAGCATCGTTTTGCTTAATTTCGTCAATGGGTAATTCTAAGATCAGCAACTATAGACACCCCACATTTATAATCTTTTCATAGAGTATGAGAGTATTTTTCATAGGGTGTGGGGTGTTGGATGGTGAATAGTAACTGATAAAAAGAATTTTTCTTCATCAATACTATCTACGGTAAGTTGGCTTTTTGGTTTTTTTTTTTTGTCCTAAGCAAAAAAGGAGAGGGAGGAGCAACCAACATATCAACCCTCCCTGAGCGTGACCATAGGAGCCTTTCCTCACTGTGGAATGTCCAATTTGAGTCATAGTTACCGTCCCAAGGGTGAGCCCATTAACCCGACATCCCAAAGTATCCAGGTTGTCCAAAGCCCATCTCATAGCCCAAAGTTCAGGTTTTACTATTATAAGTAGTTTCAAATTATGTCCTAACTCGAACACTTGACCTCAAAGTCATGAAATATCAACTCGTACCGACTGTGGTAGCTAGCTTTTGGTTGCTTGATGTTGATGGATTTATTTAATTTCTTATTTCACTCTTATTGCACATAACAATTATTCATTTAATTGTAGAAATTAATTTTTATTTATTTTCTACATGACATCATAACCCTAGGTTTCCTGTAGACTCTTTGCATAGTTTTTCCAGCGAGCCTGTTGCCGCTCGGTGCTTTTCAACCTTCATCGCATCTAGTACTGAAATCAAATTTCTTAATCAAGTTCACAAGGTATAGATTGTCTAATTTGTGAAAGAACCAATCCCATCCGCCTTCAGACGCGCCACGGTCATTTGCACGCATTCTTTTTTTTTTTATATATGTTTAGCAACATCCGATGATAGAAAATCTATCTGTGAGTTCAAAAACAAAAAAATCAATCTCAGTAGAAGTCGCATGCGCCACTCAAAGGCTTTGCCTGCCGTCACACGACAGCAGATATCTCCATGCGCAGAGTCCAGAGACATCAACTCATGACACGTGTCACCCACTCATCATGCCACGTCAGCAGTACATGCCAATAGCTAACTTGCACCGTTGACCATCTGCTTTCTACTTAATGTTTTGCACTAGTTTCATATTTTCTGACAGTTTCTTCATTGCACTTCTCCTAATGGCTCAAGGTTACTCTGATTAGACAATATTGTTCATTCGATTGATCCTTTTTTGAATTGGTCCAACTACAATATGTGAGCCCAACATATAAAAGCTTTTCTACGAAGACGTTGATTGTGGGGTTGTGTCTGGCAAAACCCCACAATTATTTCATACGGATGTCAATAATGTATTTTTGAATGATAATCTTGTTGAAGAAGTGTATATGCAACCTCCACTTGGTTATGATCATCCTCCTCACAAAGCCTGCTGCCTTCTCGTGCTCTTTATTATCTCATGAAAGCTCCTCATGCGTGGTTTTCCAAATTCAGTTTTAGGGTTGCTTAGCAAAGTTTTGTTCCCTGCTCATATGACTTTGTACTGTTTCTGTGGGCAACTGATGTGGGTATTATTATTATCATTCTATATGTTGACAGCATGATTATTACTGAGAATGATATTTCTAAGACAGTCTTCAAACCTTTGTGAGTCAAAATTTCAAAATGAAGGACTTGGGTAGACTCAAAGTCTATTTTTACTCTTTTTTTTTTTTTTTTTCCTACACTTAGGCATCTATTTGTTCGCTGAGAAAAAATTCCATGATTGAATGGAAGCAAAACCTCAACGAATGAACATCTCTCTCTCTCTCTCTCTATTTATTTTTATTTTTTATTTTTTATTTTTTTATTTTTTATTTTATTTTTATCCTTCGTTGTCTCATTCTCAATGAATTCAAGAGTAATTTATTGGACTTATTGGCTGCGCCAATACGTTTTGTAGATTTATTTTCATTTGATACTTTATCAAAATTGACGGTGAGTGGGGCAAGCATTCTCGTGAATAGCTTCATGAGTTGGGTTAGTAGATAGTCTCGATTTATTTAATAAACGAGATGTTTGTAAATTGGGTTCAAATATTAAACGAATAAAATTTATATAAACTCGACTACACTTAAGCTCATAGTATAGGTTTGATTTGGTTCGTTTGAGCTCGTGATATGTGTTGTGTGTATATATATATATACCAAAATTTAGATCCGTTAATATATTTAATTATATACTATTAATCGCTTACCTTATTTAATATATTTATTTCTATTTCAAAAATGTATAGGATATTTTGTATAATTTTTTTCTCTGTGTTCCCCCTCACCAAAGTCATATCTAGGTATCCTGATAATTTCCAACATACATTTCGCTCGCGGGTTTAAGTACTATATGTTGCCACTGATTTTCAAGGAGTCAGCTACGACTTGAAGTGGTGGAAAAAAGTCATTTCTAGCAAAAATATGAACTAATTGCGGCAAAATCACTCATGGGAAAAAAACTAATTTGTTTTAGTGAACGAGCTAACCCTCACCAACATTATTTATCAATAACTAGTGTAGATGACACATGCTTGATTCCCCTATTTGATCATTTGATATAATATCAAATTCATTTTAAATATAGTTATTTAGTCCTCTAGTTAAATGAAAATATGAAAATCTTTCAATTTTTGGGTTGGACACACTCTCACCATTTTAACCTGCATTTCCTTTAAAAAAGAAAAATAAAGTGGGTATATAGGTTTCTAGCATGATATCATAACTTGTCTATAATTAAATATATATAAATTGATAGAAAAAAAATACATAAATTAATGATTTAAAACTAATGGTGTTGAAAATGACACGACATTGGCATACAAAAAACCTAACATAAAATCTTTGTAAAAATGGATGGGTTAATGAAAATGAGGATGACACTAACAAGCAATTGGGTATTTTTGGGTGTCCATGGGGAGATCGTGCTTGAGAAGGAAATCAGAAGTTTGGGGTTCATGGATGTTGTAGAAATCAAGTATGAGAATGATACAACAAAATCAGACTGGTGGGAAACTACTGAATGCATGAGATGTTGGACTGAGTAAGGAGATGTCGGCCAAAATCAGTGAACGAAGGAAAAATGACAGGTTGAGGAATTATCTGAAGGTGGTGTCATGGTACATGGTAGATTTGTGCCCATGCAAAGAGAAAAGGGCAAAGCCTGCAATTATTTCAAATTTGTAAGGATATTTGTGACGCCCCGACTTCCACGTACGGAAAAATCGGGAATCGTGACATCGGAATGATGACAATACGGGTTACGCATCCCAACGATAAGTATTTAAGTGTGTGCAACACGCAAAAAGTGCACAACAAAACGCAACAGATAATTTAAATAACTCAACTAAGTACCAGAATTATTTTATACAAATCCACTTAAAACAAAGTGTTTAAAGAGTTATACAAATATCCCATAAAACTTAATAGTTACAATTACAATATTTAAATATAGCGGGGAAACAAATTCCATAATCCAAACGAAGCAACCACACATCACTCCTCCGGTGGAGTCACATCTCCAGGCTCCACATCTTCCTCTACATCAAAATCTACGGTACTATAAAACAATACCACAGGTGAGTAATAATCCAAACAACAACGAGATAAAAATACATTAATGCAACCAACATGCATGCATATGATGAAATATGCGTCAGACCCAAAATATCATTTTTCCCGAAAATGAATATTTTTCAACACACGCCAAAATCCTATTTTGGCCCAAAAATAATAATCCGTCATTTTCCCAGAAAATGACCCACACAAAATCCTTTTATCCAACACATGTTATTTTCCCAGAAAATAGCCCAAATATCCAATTTTACCGTATGCACCATGATCTCCCTTAGGGACCATCCGCACACTGGCTCCCTTCACCACATCACGAGTAACGACCGTGTGTGTTACTTCATAACGAGCGATGCCCAGTTTCGCACCCAGCGTGTTCGTGGCCAAGTATCCTCTAGCTCCCGCCAGCATGAGGGGCCACAGAGTCAGCACGAGAGCATTACCATCTCGTCCAATCCCGTTGTCGCCCAGCAACAACCCAGGGGACGTCACTCAATATATTCCACTCCCAAGTGACCAGAAGAGCTCCACCGAGATAATGTCCCATCTCGGCTTGGGGTCGTGATACACACGCACCAAATAATCCTTTCTCACATGAAAACCAATTTTCAATAAGCACATGAACATGAATGCAATTATACAAAAACCTAGTTTTCATTTACAAACATGAACATGCGTGCAAATGCAATGTACAAAACACGACATCAATATCCAACAACCAACAAATGATCCCATATCCAACACACAACTTCAACCTCCAATTCAACCAACCCCCTACTCCTTGGACTTAGTCTGGCACAACCAACCAATACGCAATAATAAATGAGTTAGCGCAAAAATATATTAAAATCTCAAAAGTTATTTAGAAAAATACTTACAGCGCTTTATTAGAATTTTTGAAGGATCACAGAAGTGCAAGAGGTGGCGACACAACAACGGAACAGTGCAAAATGCACTAGGCCATGGGTCTCAAAAATTCAATTTTGAACGGGGACAAACTAAGACTCGAGATTACTAAAGAAGGGCTTAGAGGTGTTGGTGAAGCTAGTGGTGGCCGTAGTTGGCCGTGGATGACGGCGTGGGAGGTGTTTGGAGGCCAAAATGCTCAAATCGGAAAAGTAGATGGTGGAGCTTCACCGGTGACGGATCGAAGGTAAAGATGGGTAGTTTAGGTTGCTGGGAGGTTAAGGATAATGTGGTGAAGATATAGTGGCCGGAGGTGGCTCGACGGCGGTGCGAGGACGCAAGGAATGCCGCGGCTTGAGGCCGTGCGTGGGGGTTAAAAGTGGCGTGAGAGGAGCTGAAAACACAGGGGGTGGTCGCTGGCCGGTGAGGAAGAGGTTGGGAGGGGCGGTGGTTGACACAGACGGTGCACGGCGGCGCTTGGGGCTGACGAAGCAAACGAACGGGGGAGAGAGGAGGGACTCGTGCGGGCTGGGAGAGAAACAGAGAAGAAATAAGGAGAAAAAAGAAAGAAAAGGAAAAGAAAAAGAGGAGAAAAAGAAAAAGGAAAAAAGAAAAAAGTCAGGGAAAGAAATGAAGTCCAGTCCTCACAACTTGGGTCACAAAACTGATCCAACAAAAATAATTTCAAAATAGTAAATTTAAATAAAATAACTTAAACACAGTGATTAAGTAAAATAAAATAATAAAATCTAAGAATAAACTAATTTAAATTAAAGAGCAATTTAAATGCAAAACAATAATTAATATTAAGAAAGTATATCAAAATAAATTTCACAACTTAAAAATCATAAAAATAAACCAACAAGAAACCCGATAAATTTAAGATGAAAGAACCAATATTTAAATTAATTAAAATACCCCTTCAATTAAAATATACTAAAATAAGGGGTGTCACAATATTTTTTTCTTAGTGATAGGTTTTTCCTACCACAAATACAGTGTTTTCCCAAGAATGAGTTTGGTGGCAATAAGCATCCTTTTTGTCAAAAAAACCGGCCTATTCCCCCAAATTTTCTCTATGGAAGGCTCGTGAGATATAAGTCACCACAAAAAGTATTATATCTCATGAAAAGTACAAGTCGTGGGAAATACCTAGGTGTTGCCACGATACATCTCACGGCAAGAGCCTACTAAGCTCGCCGCAAAAACATGGTTACTTTTGTTATTGCTCGTGGTAATAGGATCAATTATTCTGAGAAGTACGGGTGCGTATTAGTATTACCGACTTGAACGTTTGGTGGAAAAATGTTTTTCCTAACTAGCGTGCATACTCAGTAAAGCTATTGGTTGGACCTTTCCCTGCCGAGTTTTCCGTAGGAAATAGTTAATTTCCATGAAGCATCCTGTAGGAAATAGTTTTTTATGAAACAGATTT
This sequence comes from Juglans microcarpa x Juglans regia, assembly GCF_004785595.1. Lineage (NCBI taxonomy): Eukaryota > Viridiplantae > Streptophyta > Magnoliopsida > Fagales > Juglandaceae > Juglans > Juglans microcarpa x Juglans regia. The sequence continues at coordinate 28,036,094 of NC_054598.1, read as the reverse complement.
ACCTTTTTCCCACAAACACTTGATTGGTAGGAAATAGTTAATTTCCATGAAGGTCTTCTGTAGGAAATAGTTTTTCATGAAACTGATTTACCTTTTTTCTTACAAACACTAGCTTATGGGGAAAAGCTATTTTTTCCCAATAAGGTGGTACCGTAAACAATAATTTTGATTTGAGACATTTCTCACAAATTATTAGTTAATGAATAATTGACGCATTCTTTTATCAATGCAATCAACTTTGCATTTTCTACATGCTGACAACAAAAAATTATGCAAACACTCACATCCATATATATAAGTACACTCATTATAATTTGATACCTAGGTTAGATGACCAAAATACTGCTTAAAAAAAAAAAAAAAAAACCCTCATAGTCCATGGAAATACATTATTGTTTGCTGAGTAGTAAGGACAAGAGGGTCATCAGCATGCATATGCATATTGTATTGTTTATAACCCATATATACGACTAAGTACTACATATTCAACTTGGCTCCAAATTAAACATGCATGCACATAGTTTCATTGAATTCATGATGTGAGATAGCTCCTTTTGATCTGCCAAGATGACCACCAAATAGCCTCTTCATCCACACATCTTAGTGGCTGATAACGACCTGAAAGGATAGCACAAAGATGTTAGCTCATAATTGAACATATGCCTCAGCAGTAGAAATCAATTGAAAGCACAAATGTCCACAGATTTCCTGACATAAGTCTCCCTTTAATTTATTATGAAATGTTCTTGATATACACCAGTCAATACCAATCTATTTATATTATAAACAAACTATTTTGACAATCACAAATTTCATATAACAACTTGGTGAACTATGAACATGTAAAAGAATTGAATTCTCTGTTTTTCATTGATATGATATGGACAGTATAGCAACATATATATAAGGATATTACAACTGATCTCTAAATTTACATAGACATTTGGACTAAAGGATAACAGCGAGATTACAACTACACAATATTAACATAACGGAAACGTAGGACCGAGTCTTCCTCATTTATTGGGCTCCTGATTTGTTGTTGAGATTTCACCAAAGAAGTCGGCTCAATTTCGGTCATTGCCGTTGCTGCATATCTTGCTGATCTTCAATATCTTCAGCCTTGAATTCAGTTATACTAACTTGATTCTCTACACGCCCCCTCAATCTGAAGGGTAGTTCACGGACATGCAGATTGTTTTGAACATTTTTGAACTTTATTGGAGGTAACGGCTTGGTAAGGGCATCTGCTAACTGATCTTGGCTTGAGATAAAATGAACAACCAGTTGTTTATTTAGAACTTGGTCTCTTACGAAGTGGAAGTCAATTTCTATGTACTTAGTTCGTGCATGAAATGATGGATTTGATGTGAGATAAGTGGCTCCAATATTATCACACCAAAGAACTGGTGGTTGTTTGTGAGGAAGACCAAGTTCAAATAGAAGAGATTTTAGCCAACTTAGCTCAGCTGCTGTGTTTGCCAGTGCCTTGTACTCAGCCTTGATACTGCTTCTAGCAACTGTAGGCTGTTGTTTGCAACTCCAAGAGATTAAATTGCAGCCCATGTAAATACAGAAAGCTCCAATAGATCGTCGGTCATCTTGATCGGCAGCCCAATCTGAGTCTGAGTACGCTTGCAATCTCATATCAGCAGCTTTGGTGATGTATAAACCAGTTGAAAGCGAGTGTTTAAGATAGCGTAATATGCGCTTGACTGCCATCCAATGTGTATCAAGAGGTCGATGCATAAATTTACTGACTTTATGTACTGCAAATGCTAAATCAAGCCTGGTGAATGATAAGTATTGCATGCTACCTACAATGCTTTTGTAAAGACTTATATCTTCAAAGGGATGGCCATCATTGGAAGTGAGACGGCGAGTAGAGGCCATGGGACTTGCACGGCTTGGCTTGGTCCATGTTTGTCCATTTGAGTAAATCAACAATATACTTGCATTGAGTGAGGTAAAGTCCATCGGTACACCGAAGTGCCTCAACACCAAGGAAGAAATGCAGGGCACCCAAGTCTTTGACAGCAAATGCATCCTTCAAGCAATCAATCACACGAGTGATTGCATTTGAACTTGAGCCCGTTATCAAGATATCATCCACATAGATGAGTATGTAAAAAATAATAGCAGATTTTCGAAAGATAAATAGAGAAGTATCAGCTTTACTCTCATAAAAATCCAAAGATTTAAGTTTATCCGTGAGTTTAGAAAACCATGCTCTTGGGGCTTGCCGCAATCCATAAAGTGATTTGTGTAATTTACACATATGATTTGGATATTGTGGATGAATATATCCTTGAGGTTGTGACATGAACACGTCCTCTTGTAAATCACCATGTAAGAATGCATTTTGTACATCCAATTGCTTGATGGGCCAATTATAAGAAACGGCAAGAGAAAGTACCAACCGAATAGTTGTATGTTTGATGACCGGACTGAAAGTTTCAGAAAAATCGACTCCTTCTGTTGGTGAAAGCCTTTGGCTACGAGTCGTGCTTTATAACGTTCAATGGTGCCGTCTACCTTTTTTTTTTTAAACACCCAACGACAGCCCACAGCGTTGGTGTTATTTGATGGGGACACCAAAGACCAAGTGCCATTTCTGAGTAGGGCAGTGAATTCATTATTCATTGCATCTCGCCAGTGGGCTGATTTGGAGGCCTCAGTGTAAGAAGTCCGCTCAATTTCTGGAGGTGCAGTTGCTGCTATTAGTGCACGCGGTAAAGGATATCGAATACATCCATCATGTGGTTGTCGAGGCTTATGAATATGATTCTTGGACCTGGTGATCATGGAATGTGTGTTAGTAGAAGCAGGCTGTTCATCCTCGTGCGGTGCATCACCAGAGTTGAGTGATTGGGCTGTCGGCTGAGTAGATGCTTCATGACCTATTCCTGCAGATATTGAACATAAAGGAGCAGATTTTGTTCTTGTGGAAATTGGAGTAGGTGTTAATTCTCATAAACTTGGAGATGGGGAAGAATTTATATGCAGAGGAAGCAAAACAGAATTTGAAGTTTGAGAAGCAGGACTTTGGATTCTATTTTCGGACAGAGGATTGTGGAGTTTATGTTCAGGAGTGTAGGGAAAAAGACTTCAATCGAAAATGACATGCCTTGAGACATAAACCTTACCAATGGATAGATCAAGACACTTGTATCGTTGATGACAAAGACTATAGCCAATGAAAATGCATGTTTTTGAGCGAAAATTGAGTTTGTGTTGATTGTAAGCACATAAGTTAGGCCAACACGCACAGCCGAACACACGCATGAAAGAGTAATCTGGAACACGATTATACAGCAACTCAAAAGGTGATTTTTGTTTTAAAACAACCGTGGGAAGCCTATTTATCACATAAGTTGCACTTTGAAAAGCATCTTCCCAATATATCATTGGGAGATTGGAATGTGCTAACAGACTTAAACCAACTTCGACAATGTGTCGATGTTTTCTCTCAATAGAACCGTTTTGTTGATGCGTATGTGGGCAAGCTAGGCGATGATTGATGCCAGTGTTTTTAAAATGTGTTTAACCGTCTATATTCGCCTCCCCAGTCGGATTGGATGGCTTTGATTTTTCTTTCAAAATGGTTTTCCACATATTTTTGGAAAGAGAGAAAAACTTGTTCCACATCGGATTTGAGTTTAATAGGGAATAACCAAAGGAATTTGGAATAATCATCCAGAAAATTCACATAATATTTAGCACCAGTGGTGGAAGCAACGGAAGCAAGTCCCCAAACATCAGTAAAAATTAAATCCAAAGGTTTGGAAGAAACAAAAGTAGATAATTTAAAAGGCAAATTATGGCTCTTAGCCACTTGACAATTAGGGCACACATTGTGCAATTTATTTTTCGCAACTGGAAGATTGAAAGTGGAGACAACTTTGTGGACTGTGGAACTGGAAGCATGGCCAAGTCTACGATGCCAATTTTGAAATGAAACTCGAACACTAGAGTGTGCTTGAGGGAGACGCGTTTTGGTGGTGAAACTGTAGAGACCATCATTGAGACATCCTTGATGAAGGACCTTCCCCAAGTAATCCTTCACAAGAAAGAAGTGAGCGTGAAATTCAAAGTAGACATTATTGTCAATACAAAATTGTTGAACAGAAATTAAATTCTTTTGAATCTCAGGAACTAAAAGGACTTGGTTTAGAACAAAGGTGGATGAGTTAGTGTGGATTTAAGAAGAACCAATTTTAGAGATATGCAAACCTTGTCCATTTCCCACTTGAACAATATCGAAACCAGTATATTCGTTGTTCTGTTGGTTTAGATTAGAAACATCACTTGTAAGGTGATGGGTTGCACCCGTATCAGCATGCCACTCAGTCTCGCAATTGGAAGGATTACCAGTATTCACGACAACCATAGCGTGCTTGGGGGTATCTTTCGGGGTATCCTGATAAAAAAGATCAAATCGGTGATAACATTTACGAGCTAAGTGTCCAGACTTACCACAAACCTAACAAATAATGGGGGATTGATCATTGTTTCGATTGGCAGAGTTAAAGCCACCACGAAAGCCTCGCCCCCGTCCTCGAGAGGCACCACGACCATTCCTTGCAAATGAGTGTGATTGGCGTTGAGCAATATTAGCAGACGGGTGTTGAACTGCTGGAATGAGTTGGTGTCGAGAGATACGTGCTTCTGTGGTTAATAAGAGAGAGTAAATTTCTTCAAGCGTCATACTATCAGTTCGAGCAGATATAGAGGCCACGAAGCTGTCATACTCATGGCCTAGACCTGCAAGAATATATGTGTTAGTATCATCTCGTGTCATTGGCTGGCCTGCAATCGCTAGCTCATCCGCTAGCCTCTTAATGAAGTGAAAGTATTCAGTGGCAGATTTACTGCCTTTAGTGGCAGTGGCCAGTTGTGTGCGGATTTGAACAATGCGCGCACGAGAGTTGGAGGAGAAAGTAGCAGCTAAGGCACACCAGACATCATGTGATGATGTATAAGTAACAACTTGAGCAAGAACGCCTTCGGTAAGAGAAGACATGAGAGTACTAAGAATGAGATTGTCTTGCTTGACCCAATGGGAATACACAGGATTGAGTCTCTCAGAAACAACATTGGTTTCAGGGTGGGAGACGGAAATCATTTTGGGTGGTTTTGGGGTGGTTCCATCAAGGTAACCAAAAAGATCTTGGCCTCGAACATACGGTACCAGCTGGGCCTTCCAGAGAAGATAATTATCTTGGCTTAGTTTGATAGTAGTAATAGAAGGCATGGAGGTAATGGAAGAAGACTGGGAGGAAGACATTTAGACGTTAGTCTTTTGATGGCTATACTGATACCATGTAAAAGAATGGAATTCTCTGTTTTTCACTGATATGATATGGACAGTACAGCAACATATATATAAGGATATTACAACTAATCTCTAAATTTACGTAGACATTTGAACTAAAGGACAACAGCGAGATTATAGCTACACAATATTAACACAACGGAAATGTAGGACCGAGTCTTCCTCATTTATTGGGCTCCTGATTTGTTGTTGAGATTTCACCAAAGAAGTCGGCTCAATTTCGGTCATTGCCGTTGCTGCATATCTTGTTGATCTTCAATATCTTCAGCCTTGAATTCAGTTATACTAACTTGATTCTCTACAAAACATAAGTAAATAAATTTTTAGCTCAAAGTAACATAGATATCACTGGTAACTTACTCCTATCCAGTTATATTTTTCACTTCTGTTGGTGGTTGCCAATTCTCTCCAACCGTGACGACCTGGTTTGTTCAATAAATGAAAGTGGCCGGGTTTGTGGCAGTGTAGGTATTTCACAGTGGAGGCAAATAAACTCATCAAAAGTTATGTTAATACTAGAAGTTAAAATATGTGGCAGTGTTTCTTTTTGACAATCACAAGTCACTTGGTAGGAAATAACTCCTCAAGCAACATGAAGTTCCATATGATGCATATTTGCGAATATCTCTCTTTCAATTACAAATATGGAATTGGAATCACATATGTGGCTAGTGATTCTAATATCATATGAAAACACTGGAGTATGGAGTAAACAAATTACGTTGAGGAATTCTGTAGTAGATGGAGAAATATATTGATATTGAAGGTCTTCAGTTGAGAAGTTGAACAGAAACTTGGGTATGTTAAACTGCGAAGTACTCACAATAGCTAACAATTGAAAACTTTTGTTTCTTAATGCTCTAAAACAAGTAGGAAGAAAATATGATGCATCACATATATATGTAAAGCATAAACATAACAAGTTATCGGCAATAAACTGGAGATCCAAGTTCAAGCAGCTACACTCCGATTAAATTATAAATTAATGCGGAAAGAATGAAGCCAATAAGTTATCGACAAAAACCTCTAAAAGACCAAGCAGTCACACAAATTACATTAAGTACTAGTACTGGAAAGTGAATTCAACAACGTCACCAGTACTACATACAGCTTTAAGCATCGAGAACTTAGAAGAGGAGGACCTTCAAATTAGTGGTGCATACCTTGCCAGACTTGGAGGCTACCCACATGGCTACCACCACTAGAGCAACTATGTTGATGGTTGCTACTGGTCTTTCCACGAACCCAACTTGCAAAAGATCGTGAATTCGATTTTGTTATATCAGTCAATGTAAGGCGGAATTTGAAGGTGGAATTAAAAGTCAATGATAAATGTGTCAAAAAGTCTATCATTTTTGTAAGTTGATTTCAATATAAATTATAACTAGAAAGATGGTTGTTTACCTTCTCTTACTCTACCAATCTTCAAGTCAGCTCCAATCCACACAATAGCACCCATGAAATCCAAAAAATTCAAGCCTCAAACAACAACATTTTACAACAACATAAACAGGAAAATCATTAGAAAATGCAACATAAACATGCTTCAATAAAGGTTGATATAAATGTCATTCCAGCACCAAAATGAGCACATACCACAATAAATTTTCCCCGATCGATGGATTTACATTTTAAAAAATATCACATAAAGGTCAAGATGAATTTCTCATGAGAAAGAACATAATGATAATATAAACTAAAGATCATAAAGCAAAGAATAGAAGCATGGGTATACTTGTAACGCCCCGTACCCGGAAGGGTCGGAGAATTACTACATGTCACTTACCAACTTGTCTCTCCAAGCACCTAAAACACCAAGGATTTCAATAATAGCACACAATCTCATATTATCCAAATAACCATAATACAAACTCCATAAATCGTCATTACAAAATAACATAAATCAAAGGGGTTCACAATTTTTCAATAATCTCAGCGAAATAGAACGATACATCTTTAAATCTCAATAGGTCCAAACAACTCAAAGTACTTCAATTACTCAAGTTATACCCTTCTACTAATAATGAAACTCGACCATCTATCCATATCTAGACAAGCTCCAATTTCTAATCCTAACCCCCAACTAGGCAATCAATGTCATCTGAAGGTATAAGAAGATAAAGGGTGAGTTATCAACAACTCAGTAAGTAGAGAACATATACTAGTATGTAAACATGAGCCATTTTTAGAAAGTTTGGTATGCAGAAACAAAACATTTCATTTTCATATGCACATTTCAAAACGTATTATTAGAAAAATCAGAGTGACTTTTCAATCTTTTCATATTCATAAACCATCTTCATATTAAAAAAAAAACCATTTTCATATTCAAAACCGCTTTGGCATAACATAACTGCACATCTTCATCTTATTATGTCATATTGTATCGTATCATGCCATATACCATGTTTAACCCCCGTAGTAGGGTTGTGCTATCCCCGGTGGCCAAACTAGGCAGTATCATGTTGTGAAACTTTCTATTTTTCAATCTCGGAGCCCCGAGTGTGCACACAGGAAAGAACACATAAAAGACCACTTTGTTTCAAAAGTGGGTGCACTCATATCATATCATATCATATCATGTTGGTACCAACCATATCACGTGAACCAGTATTATCATATCAGAACCATATTCAGAATCAGAATTAGAACAGATAAGTATGTCAAAAGTTTTTCATATCCATATCATATCAAACCACGTGCTAAACATATTCATATCATTTCCATTTGATCATAAACAAACCTAAATCATTTTCATATCATATATACAAAAATTCACAAATATCGTATTCGCTCTTTTGCACATTTCAAAAACATGTCAAATATTGCTCACGTCTACACATTTCATATCAAAAACATTTATTTTCTCTTTCATACGTGTCTCATGAGTGAATGCAAAACATATACTGATGTTGTTTTTCACCTTTTCTTTTTAAAAGAACATGCACATTTTTACAAACCAACCTCAATTCATTTCTTTTTATACAAATCTAGCATAGGAACCCCCCGCTTACCTGGACTTTTTAGCTTTTCAAAAATTTCCTCAACAATTCTGAACAAGAATTAAGCGTCACTTATAAGATAATCACATAAATTTCATAAATTTCCAATCAATCTCGTATTTCGATATTCAAGCCTAAAACTTCTAAAATAATCCATTTTTATTTCTCTCGAACCCAAAATTCTCATTATTTCTAAAATACCCACATCACTTTCTAAACTCATCAATATCCAACTTAATAACTTCGACTAAGACATTTAATTCTAACTTACTTACTATTCAGATCTTACTATAATTTATAATACTAAATAATATAACTATATCGAAATCATTATAAGTAGAAACTCATACTTTTGTTTAAATAATAAAAAAATATTCTTTTAAAAGAATTCAAAAATAATATTTTGCACTTATTGATCATTAAAAAAAAATTATCAGTATTTACTTAATAACCATTCCGAAAAAAAAATTAGTCTCTTAAAAATACCAACTTAACAAAATAAACCCACATGTGTCTAAGTCTAAATAAACAAAAATCACATGTGGCCCTCATTTTAAATACAAAATACACCATCAGTTGATGTATTCAAACCAAAAGAGGGCAAAAGGGTAATAACACCCTTCATCTACCAAAATAACCGTGACACATGGTTTCCCTTTTAAGCAACTACCAACACAACAAAAATAAAAACCAACGGAGGCCAACATGTGAGCGACAGAAAGGACTAACCCATGGAAAAGCGAGGCAGTGGCAGCACTTACGGAGATGGGGGCATGATGGCGTGGAGCTGGCGGTTGGCTACGGCGGATGGGGGTGGCACTGGACGACGAGAGTGAGAGAGAGACGCACGGTGAGAGAGAAATGAGGGAGAGACCAAGTTGGAAGACTACCAACCAACCAAAAAAAAAAAAAAACCATGAGCTTACCGAGAAAACTGAGGCGGCGTGCGGCGGACCGGGGTGATGGGGAGTCCTCGCCGACAGTTTCTGTGGGGTCACCGCAAGGATGAGCTTTCGGTGGAGGGGATAGCAGCGGCTTAAGGGGTTGAACTGCTCTGTTTTCGGCTACCAAAACAGAGGAAGGCAAAGCTTGGCCAGGAGGAAGCTAGGCGGCGGCTTCATATGGCTGAGCATGATGGTGAGGTTTGGACTGAGTTTCACAGTGGAGAGTGATGACCGAACGGCTTGGGGTGGCTGAGGCGTGAAGAGAACAGAGGAAATGATATTAGGGTTGAGAAAAACTTAACATATTAATAGGATATAAATAGAAAACAGAACAAACCTAAAACAAAGGAAAGGGAAATGTGCATGGAAAAGGAAAGATGGCATGAACTCGTGTGACGGAACCTAGAGACGTTATCCACGTATGTGGGTTTGGCAATGAGCTGGGTTTTACAATACTGCACCTTGTATTTGAGTTTCTTGGCAAGACACAGAACCAACAAATTAGTAGCACCAAAAACTTGTTTGGAGAGATTTCAACATAGATATAAACGAAAAAATTTCTAGCCCAAAACAGAGCCCTTTGCTGATAGAAAAGGGTTTTAATGAAATGATTAAAAAATGTGAAACAATAAGTTGTTGCAAGTGTTCAAGGATGCAGACCCATAAGTCCTATGTTTTCTTCTATAATGCCATCATTTATTAGGCCAGAAAGGAAGGAAAGCCACTGCCAACCCAAAATTAGGTTAACAACTGCCAATTCAAAATTAAGTGGGAGAAACAAAACATAAAAAGGTTTGGGCTTTACACAATTTCAATGAAAACATGACATGTCTTTTTCTAAAATCGTTTGGGCTTTACATAGCTTTAGTTCACATTAGATTATCACACCCCAACACTCATTATCACCAATCCATGTTAGAGGAATCACGAAAGCTGAAAAACATTATATAACTACGCAAACCCATACCTTCAACGCCTGCCAATAAATAAGATAAGATGACATTTGCACAAACTATAATAAATAAAGGCTCTCTTCACTTCCCCCATCTAGCTCTTCAATCTCACTCACTCACTCTCACTCTCTCTCTCTCTCTCTCTCTCTCTCTCTCTCTGTGAGGGAAGACCCTCTCCCGTAGGGCTCATGCCTAAGAAAGCCAAGGCCCATTCCTAAAGGGCCCAGGCCTAGGAAGGCTGACTGCGAAGTCCGGGTCCGAGTAGGGAGCGAAAGACCCAGGGCGAGAGGGTCGGGAAGTCGAGTAAGCACGGGACCGACCTATCCGGGTCTGTCCATTCAGGGTTTGGGAGGATCGGGATCTACAAAATCGAGTTATCGGGCCCGGTGGGCAACTCATCGTCACACCCCCAACCCCAGGATACCAAATCGTTGGCACGAGCCAACCCAAATCGATGTCAGGAAAGCCGGTGCACAGTGGAGCGTCCCATGAGCCAAGGACGGCTCGCCCACAACCTGACATCTCCTAGCATGACAGAGAGGTGGTGGCCGCACAGACGTAGGACAATAGACACGGCACAATCCCTCGCAAGGCCGCAGACTGGCCCCCACTAGGGGGACAACGAATGAGTGGTGGCAGGCCTGGCATCTGACGCGCCACAATCTCCCTTGACTGGGGGCCCGACTAAGGTATAAATAGGGGTTAACCTTATTACAGGAAGGGATGGATTCAGTTTTGTGCAACTCCTTTTCTGCATTATATTTTCCTTCTCCAAAGAACAATCACTGACTTAGACATTGGAGTGACCTCGGAGGCCACGGGAGCCTCATCTTCTTCTTAGTTGCAGGTATCAGGAAGCTTGGGCTTTGCGAACTGTTCGGGCTGCAAAACACGACATCAACAGTGGCGCCGTCTATGGGATAAGTTTTCCATAACAATGTGTACTTCGAATGCCGGCAGCGACGCGGTCCCAGGCTACGTGAAGGGAAGACCGCGAGGAAGAAACAATGGAAGCAGGACTTGCAAGCATGGAGGAGACCATCAGGAAGCTGACTGAGGAGGCCAAAACACTTTGCCAAGAAAACGTGGCCCTCAAGTTTGCGAACGAGGAGTTGGTGGGAGGCGCAGAGCCGAGTGGCAACGAGCAAGAGGGTTCGCAATGAATCCTAGCAGACACTGTGGCAAAAGAAGAAAGGCGCAAAATGCACCTCAAAATCTGAGAGTTGGGAGACAAATGCTCGGAAATGGAAAAGATGGATACCCTTTCGACTGTAGACCAGCTGCTAATTAGCTCTGACCTCCCTTACAGTGAAGAAATCTTGGCCATGCCCCTTCCTCCAAAATTGAAAGTTTCCCAGATGGAAGCCAATGATGGGTCCAAAGATCCACTAGAGCACTTGGAAACTTTCAAGGCCCATATGACTTTGCACAGCTTCCCGGGAGAGGTCGTTTGCTGGGCCTTCCCCCGAACATTGAAGGGAGCGGCCCGGAGCTAGTTTGGGTGGCTAGCGTCAGGAGCAATAGGAAGCTTTGAGGAGCTTGCGCGCCTCTTCATGACACAGTTTTTGGCCAGCCGCAAGAGGAGATGCCTCGCGGCCTACCTCCTGACAGTCAAGCAATGAGACGACGAGAATCTAAATTCATACCTCTCGCGGTTCAATAGGGAATGCATGACCACTGATGATCAGGACAAGAAGATCACATTAGCAGCACTGCTGGGGGGTATCTGGCCGCTGAATCCATTCATGACCGAGATAGCATGGAAGACCCCCACCACACTGAGAGAGTTTATGGACCGAGCATATGACTTTATCAATGTGGAAGATACTTTGGAGGCACTAATGGCCCCTCGACAGGCTAAGATGGAGCAAGCCGGGATAAAGGTACCAGCGCAACGTCTCAACTGTGATAACCATGGAGGAGAGAGGCGAGGACCGCCAGATGTGAAGAGAAAGAGAGAAGTACCGGCTTGGACTCAAGGAGCGAGCCGCGCCCACGCGAACTTGGCAGTGGAGGGAAATGCTTGGGTGGAACACCAAGGAGAACATCCCTGAGGGGTGGAGGGCCGCCCGTTTTGTGAGTATCACATGAACAACCGACACAGCATGTGCGACTGCTACGCCCTGAAAAAGATTAAAGAAGAAGAGCAGAAGAACCGAGCGCGTTGGCCGGGGAATGGAAGGAACCGATCTGAAGAAAGGCGTCCAAACTTCTGATAGGAGGAAGTCCCGAGAAGACAGGATGTGAGGGATGACAGGTGAAGAAGCCCCACCATGGAGGACGGGCCGCTTAGAGAAATAAGCACTATCACTAGGGGGTACGCAGGAGGAGGAGTCACCTCGTCGGCCAGAATGGCACACGCTCGGAAGGCACGTTACAAGGAAGTCTTTAGTGCGGTAAAGGGAGTAAGCAGACCACAGCGACGTACCGGAAGTGTCGCGATAACCTTCGACGAAAGAGATGCGGAAGGCATTCTCCACCCACAAGATGATGCATTGGTTGTGACAATGCAGATTGTGAACTTTTGGACTCAGAGAATCCTGATAGACAACGACAGTTCGGCCGACATTCTGTTTTGGGACGCTTTCATCAAGATGTGCATCGATCCGGATCAGTTGCGACTGGCCCCAATGCCACTCAAGGGTTTCACGGGAGATGTCGTTCACCCGGCGGGTGTCATTACCCTCTCAATCCTGACAGGAAGGGCACCCAGGACAACCACCACCATGACCGATTTCCTGGTTGTAAAGGCCCCATCCTCATACAATGCCATACTGGGGCGTCCGACAGTTTAAAGGCGGTGACGTCTACCTTTCACCTAAAGGTGAAGTTCCCCACCGACTCGGGGGTCGGTGAAATCTGCGGTGAACAAGTCCTAGTCCGGGAATGCTACGACAGGAAGATGAGACAAGAGGCGCGAGTCGTAGCGGCCATAAAAGCACCAAAGGAGGCCCCCATGCCTGGGTTACCTCCGGTCCTAATCGAGTGGGATGGGGAAATCCGGGACGAGCAGGCCCTCAGACAAGCTGCGCCCAACGAACCACTCGAACTTGTAGTAGTAGACCAATAGGAGCCCGGGCGGCAAGTCTGAATCGACACTAGGATGGGTCCAGGTATGAGGACAGTGCTAATATCTCTCCTGGTTGAACACTGAGATGTGTTCGCCTGGAGTCAGGAGGACATGCCCGGGATTGAAAACTCCATCATCGAGCATCGACTCTATGTCAACCAGACGGCCCGGAGAGTAAAACAAAAATGCCGCAGCTTCAGCATTGAGAAATATGGGGCGATAGCAGAAGAAGTGGACCGACTCCTCGCTGCGGGGTTTAGCCTGGAAGTCCAATACCCGTAATGGCTCTGGAATGTGGTTCTGGTGAAAAAGCCCAATAGCAAGTGGCGAATATGCGTAGATTTCACCTACCTAAACAAGGTCTGCCCAAAAGATAGCTTCTCTCTACCATGCATCGATCTGATAGTGGATTCGACGGCGGGACACCCACTCCTCAGCTTTAGGGATGCATATTCTGGATACAATTAGATCAGGATGAACCTGGATGAGGAGGAGAAAACAACGTTCATCACCGATCGAGGGCTCTACTGCTACTGGGCAATGCCCTTTGGACTAAAAAACGCGGGGGCCACCTATCAACGGCTGGTCAACCGAATGTTTAAACAACAAATTAGCCGCAACATGGAAGTATACGTGGACGACCTGTTGGTAAAGAGCAAAGAAATTGAGAAGCATTTGGCCGATCTGCGAGAAGCGTTCTCCGTCCTCCGACAATACCGAATGAAGCTTAACCAACTGAAGTGCTCGTTCAAGGTAGAGGCAGGTAAATTTTTGGGATACATGGTCTTAGAAAGAGGGATCGAAGTGAATCTCAAAAAAATAGAAGCAGTGATGACAATTTCTTCACCACGTAGTGTCCATGAAGTCCATAAGCTAGCCGGGAGGGTGGCGGCCCTGAACCAGTTCATCGCCTGATCCACCGACTGATGCTTACCCTTCTTCAAAGTACTGAGGAAGGCACATAAATGGGATGAGGCGTGTGAGGAAGCATTCACCGAGCTGAAGTCATATCTCAGCCACCCACCACTGCTAAGTCAGACGAGACCAGGAGAGACCTTGAAGGTGTACTTGGCGGTGTCGCCACACACAGCATCGGCAACATTGGTTCGGGAAACAGGAGGAGGGCAGCGCCCCGTATACTACATGAGCAGAGCCTTCCGAGGCGCAGAAGCGAGATACCCCAAAACGAAAATGCTGGTATTCTGCCTTATTTTCATAGCCCAGAGATTAAGGCCATATTTACAAGCACACCCGATCAAAGTACTTACCGACCACCCCCTCAAACAAGTACTCCAAAAACTAGACACGTCGGGATGGCTAGCCAAGTGGGCAATTGAGCTCAGTGAGTTCGACATAGAATATCAACCCAGGGTCGCGACCAAAGGACAAATATTGGTAGATTTTGTCACCGAGTGCACCAACTTCCCAGAAGAAGTCTCAGCTGCACCAAAAGGAAAACCCTGGCAGGTCTACATTGATGGCCCATGTTTCGCAGCCTGAACAGTTCCGCAAAGCCCAAGCTTCCCGATACCTACAACTAAGAAGAAGATGAGGTTCCCGTGGCCTCCGAGGTCACTTCGATGTTGAAGTCTCGTCACAGGGCTCGGGCACCACTAGAGTTGAAACTGGGGACTCCTCATCATCGCTGAGATTGATGACCGGGGGAGCAACCTCTGGCAGGATCTGAACCGAGGCAGGGGAAGCTTCAGGAATCAGATCCTCGGCATTCTCACCCCCAACGCTCCATCTTCATTCTTCTCGAAGGGAAGATCCGCCAGGTCCCTCCTTGAGGCTTCCAGTTTCGAAAGGACTAGGCTCTGCCTCCCGCGATCCAGGCTCACGCATAGAGTCTCCATGGTCGCCCATCTCGTCCCGGGGAATGTTCGTCTCTGCTTGGGGTCCGGAGGGGCATGATGCAGGGCTCAACTCGTTGTCGCTCGAACCGGAGGTGGGTGAAGAGCTCCGAACCCCCTCACGAGGCTCGGATCTCGGGAAGGCATCGTCTTCCTCGTCTCCACTCCCACCGAAAATCGGATTTTCAAAAGAAGGAAGCTCGGCCGTTTGTAACCCGGTCGTCGAGTCATCTCGAGCAGAGGCAGTAGCAGTCTCCTCCTGGAGAGTTTCCTCAAAGGAGGAAAATGCTGCAAATGAACTCGGCTCGTGGGGAAAGGGGTGCGCCAGGGAAGCGAAGAAAGCCGCTTGAAGGTCGCAAGCCTCCAAGTTCTCTTCAAAGCGGGGTAGTGGGTTTTGAGAGGGTTCCGCGACATGGGAGCTAGTGGAAGCAGAGGGACCGTCGGTAGAGACCGGGCCCCTCGGGAAGGAGGTGGTTCCCCATGATGAAGGGGCCGACGGATCCGCTGGGGCAGATTCTTGCCGTTGGGACGAGCAGGCGTGCCCTCCAGACTTGCTAGCCTAACCCGCGGATGGAGTAGGACCCCTGGCAACGCTACTCGGTAGGGGAGAGTCATGTCGCACCCGCAACCTCTTGGCCTGACCACCGGAAGGGCGTGCGGCTCTCTTTTGACGAGGGGGGCGGGCGTCTAGAGGCGGGACACTGCCTAGAAAGTTCCTTCCAACGGCGTACAAACGGTCAGGGACGACAAGTAGCTGCGGATGTTTTCATCGGAGAGAACGACATTCGTGTTCGATTCTCCGGGATGGGCCCTCACCCAAGCTATGACCAACTCGTATCGGGCCTCCTCCCTCTGGTTGAGGGTAAGCTCCAAGCTCTCAACTAACGGAGGGTACCCCCAACTTGTCTGAACGGGGAACTCTTTGTGAAGGGCTTCCCCTTCAGGGTACTCCCACCCCTGTTCGAACACAAAGAAGAACTTACGCGACCACTCTTTGATACTCGAGTGACGCTGCTTGAGAGAAGCTATCCTGCGAGCGAAAGACCGGGCTTGGAAGCTAACGATGTTGCCGGGGTGGTAGACGAGTGGTACGCATAGAAGAATTCCCTCGGTGTCAAATCGAGATATTCTTCGGGGGTCTTGATCAGCACCATTTTGTAGATGATGCAACTGGAGATCAAGAGGTGCCACGCGTTGGGGCGTAGCTGCGCCGGGGCCAACCCAAGGAAGTTCAAAACTTCCCGCATAGGGTGGCAAAAGGGGAGACGTAGGCCGTTGGCGAACATCAACTGGAACAAAGCAATCATCGTCGCAGAGCCGTCGGAACCCACCGCGTGTTCACTCTGTGGCATGTCCAAAATCGCGGAGGAGGGAATCCTTTACTTAGAGCGAAACGTCCTAAGGTTAACGCCAATGACGGAGGATACCCAACGTCTCCCCCCGAAGAGCGAAGCAGTGGTGTCCATGGAAGCCATCAAGTGTGCGAGGAGAAGGGTGTCGAACAAAGTAAATGAGAAGAAGGAGAGAGTGACTGGGAAACTGAGAGCAAAGGAAGAAGGTGAAGTAGTGTGCAGGAAAGCAAGAGTAGAAGGAAGGAAGACTGGGGGAGGAAGAGTGGCTTCAATAGCGAGGGAACAGGAGGGAGGAAGCTCGGGAAGCGAAACAGCGATAGGGTCAGTGGCGTCCGATAGCGCCACTCAGCACGAATGGCAGTCAGAGGGGCGAAGGGACGTCAGACATGCACCAGAAAGGTGTTAAGGAAGTTAGAGGCGCAATCTGCATGTCTCATTGAACCTCGAGAAACGGGACGATCACAAAGGCGAAGGGGCGCATTTACTAATCCTCGGGTACAAGGAGCTACCTGCGCCACTCAACAACCCTCGGGAAGTCGAATCGGCAGATACTGAGCCGTCTCCAAGAAATAGCGGGAGAGAGGACCCGAAGCAACGGGAACAAGAGGAACTGACTGGGATGAGGAAGGGTGGAATTCCCACTGCGTGTCCGCAATAGGAATTCGTGGGGTACTGTGAGGGAGGGCCCGCTCCCGTTGGGCCTATGCCTAAGAGAGCAGAGGCTCATTCCTGAAGGGCCCAGGCCTAGGAAGGTTGAACCGTGAAGTCTGGGTCCGAGTAAGGAGCCAAATACCCAGGGCGAGAGGGTCGGGAAGTCAAGTAAGCACGGGACCGGCCTATTCGGGCCTGTCCATTCAGGGTTCGAGAGGATTGGGGTCTGCAAAATCGAGTTACCAGGCCCGGTGGGCAACACATCATCACACCTTCGACACCAGGATACCAAATCCTAGGCACGAGCCAACCCAAATCGATGTCAGGAAATCCAGCGCATAGTGGAGCGTCCCACCAACCAACGATGGCTCGCCCGCAATCTGACATCTCCTAGCATGACAGAGAGGTGGTGGTCGCACAGACGTAGGACAATAGACACGACGCAATCCCTCACAAGGCCGCAGACTGGCCCCCACTAGGGGGACAACGAATGAGTGGTGGCAGGCTTAGCATTTGATGCGCCACGATCTCCCTTGACTGGGGGCCCGACTCAAGTATAAATAGGGGGTAACCTTCTTACGGGAAGGGATGGATTCAGTTTTGTGCAACTCCTTTTCTGCATTATATTTTCCTTCTCCAAAGAACAATCACTGACTTAGGCATCAGAGTGACCTCGGAGGCCACGGGAGCCTCATCTTCTTCTTAGTTGCAGGTATTAGGAAGCTTAGGCTTTGCAGAACTGTTAGGGCTACAAAACACGACATCAACACTATCTTTCTCTCTACAATCCACCAATTAAAACCCTCATCCTTCCTCGATTTCAAAAAATGACCAACCTTTAAAGACGATACAATTAAATTATATTTACTCAATGTTGATAGTACTAACACCATCGTACAACATAACATAAATAACATTCCATACTAAAAACTAATTTTTATATAACATATATTACAGGAAAGTTGGATCAAAGAAATGTTGTGGGAAATGGGCTCTTTTCCAACAGACTTATTGCGGCAATAAAAAGTCACAAAATAAGTCGTTTTTACTCACGAATATTCTTCCGCTGGACATGATCTTGTTATGCCATCACAGAACTTTTTCTATAGACAATGTTTGTGGCATCAACCAGGTGTTTGCCATTGTCATAGGACTTGAAAAAAAAACTTGTGGGAAATCGAACTGCGTTCCGTATTCTTCGAAATAGCACACTTGAGGAAAAACATCAAATGATTTCTTTTAAACATACTTTTTAGATTTTTTAAGATTACAATGTATTTTAATATATAACAGTCAAATAAGTTAATTTTATCATTATAGAGCTTTTGTGGCTATTTAAGCACTTTTCAAGGCACCTAATGCAAATCGAAACATGCTCATAGTATGTATTCGCTACTGTAGAAAATTTATTAGAAACCAATACAAAAATTTTCCTTTTTGCTTCTATTATTATCTGGAGGTGCTCACCCTCAAAGTGAAACTATCTTTTCATTTACATTTCTGGTTATCTTCTGCTTTCTATAGAGCATGAGTGTTACAAAGTGGTATCCAGAGTTAAGGTTCCTTTGGAAAATGGTAGAAGGCACACGTTTTACCCAACTAAAAGATGGTCTGAATGCTCTAAAGTAGTTGACTGATTCAGAGATGAAAACTTTGGAGAGAAAAATACTGTCACTCAAGAGGCAATTCGATTCATGAGTTGTTCAGCAACTATCTGCACTAACCTTGGAGACCTGAAAGAAGAATCAAAGCTAGTCACTAGGTACTCAAGAGGAAATCATTTCACCATCACTTATCTATCCTTTATATATAAATTTAAAAAGCTAACAACTCTTCTTAAATCTTTGCCTATATAGTGAATGCATTGATTTACTTAAGAGACAATGCATAAATAATATCTATGGTAAGCATGAAGAAGATTTTCAAAATGGTTTCAAGACTAGGTAACTTGCATTAAATATAATTATGTTTCAACATCAGCACATTCCAATTGGACGCTCAACCTCTCAATTGGTGATTTTAGAGGCCAATTTGATGTTCCTTGAATAGTCCTTGAGTTGATCAAACTTTTTTCAAATTTTAAAATTGCAATCTTGAAAACTTTCACATAGGTCACAATGACGGGTTGTTGATCGGCCACAATTTCTCCTTTAAACATCTAAACAACATGGTGATCTCTATCCAATATTCGAATCTTGAGATCTTACAAGTTGCAGCTTCATCCAATAGTCAAGTTTATCTCTCTCTCTTTTTTTTTTTTTTTTTTTTTTTTTTTTTTTTTTTGTTCCTTAAAAACCAAAAGAAGCCTTTCCATTCATGAAATCATTCATTACAAAGCTTATCATTCAATATAGAATTAAGAATTATTATTGGCCCCTCTTCCATTCATATCTACTTAGTATCATAAGAAAGAGCTAGTTTGGCTAGCGGATGAGCTACCTCATTTGCTTCTCTATATGTCAACTGGACTCTTCAATGTGGTCTTCCTATTAGTAGTCTTCTTGTATCATCGATTAACTGTCCATGCTATGTCTAGCTCTCTTCTCCACTATTGGTTGCTTTGATAACAACTTGAGCATCTTTTTCGAATACAACCCTTGTAAATCCTAGCTCAAAGCAAAACTCCATTGCCCTTCTTCATGCAAGAGCCTTAGCTATAGTGGGTTGTAGCATATACTTGTTATTTGCACATAAAGATGCCAATATCTCTTCCTTCGAGTCTCTCAGAATAATTCAAAGCCCCACTCTCCATGAATTATCTTCAACAACCATGTTCCAATTTGCTATCACTACATTTTCCCATGGTTTGTTCCATCTGATCAATTTTCTTGCATTCCTAGATGGGTTTTTATATTCTTCTTGGTAATTTAGAGCTTGATGGAATTCCTCTAACCCTTTAGTAGCTACTTGAATTAACTTGTTTTGACATTCAAATTGATTTTCAAAGATAAAAACATTTCTTCTGACCCAAATCCTTCTCATTATTACTGCCACCAACTCTAACTCCTAAGATTGTAGCTTCGCTAAAACTTTCCTCCTCTGATCTCGACCATTTATGTACATGACTGTTTGAATCTGCAAACACATCACTAGCTGGTGGATCCATAGAGAATGGCCAACTGATTCCTCATCCATTTCACAGATTGGACAAAGGTGAGTATCTATTATCTGCCTCTTGAAAAGGTTTTGTCTGGTTGGCAATAGATAATGAACTGCTTTCCAAACAAATTTTTTGACACTACCCGGGACTTTTTGTTGAAGTCCCTGCCCCAAGCAAGCAGTCAACAATGACTGCTTGCTTCTCAACCTCCAGCGCCCAGCACCCAGCGCCCAACTGTCTATTGAATGCATATTAAATGCATTCACACGGTAATGCGATATACATTCGCTTATAAATTGAAGCTCCATGCGAGAGCTTCTGTCACACTCAAGAAGAGAAAAGAGAGAGAGCCTGGAGAGCTCTGAGAGAAAAGAAGAGAGTTGAGTTGAGTGGAGTGTGATCCTCCTCCTTTGTAATATTTTCTTGTGTACCACTATTTAATAGTGAAGCTCTTTTCTGTGGATGTAGGCAGTTGCTGAACCACGTTAAATTCTTGGTGTCACTGAGTGCGTAGAGTGTACTCTTTTATTACCGCTTTTATCCCTTCCGCTGTGTTGATTTCCCCAACATTTTTAACCCCATATCTGTTGCCAAACTATTTCTATTGCAGATGCTTTTGAAGTTTCTCCTCTCATATTTCTCCTTTCAGTTCCAAATGATATGCATTTTTGACAAAATAAATCCCATTTTTGGTGTAACCCCAAATCATCTTATCTTCAACTCCAATTCTGCTAATTGGTATGCTGAAAATTACCTCAGCTTCTTTTTAACTAAAAATCTCTTCAATGACAGTTTCATTCCAACTTCATGTGTCTTCATAAATAAGTTCTAGGATCTTAACAAGAGACTAAACTTTATACGAAGAAGGATTAGTATCCACTTATCCCTCTAGATCTTGATCTTTTTACCATTCCCCAACCTCCATATCAGTAATTCTTTAAGCAAATCCATCGAGGACTATAAACTTTTCCATATCAAAAAGGGAGCATGTCCTAGTTTTGCTTCTAGAAAATGGTCATGTTTGAAATATTTATCCTTCATAATCTATGCAACCACAGAAGATTGATTATTCGACATCCTTCAACACTGTTTTGCCAACATTATTTTACTGACACATTCTATATCTCGAAAACTCAACCCCATTCTTTTTTTATTCCCCATCTTTGGAAAATATTTCTACTGAATCCTCGTATCATTTTGCTGGTGACCTCACCAGAATCTGGACATAAACGAGGATATCTCTTTGCACAACTTTCTTGGTAGTTTGAAGACACTCATAGGAAAAATTAGAATTGCTTTGATGACTGCCTTGGGAATTATCTCCTTACCAGCTTGGGATATAAAAGTATTCTTCCAATTATTAATCTATTCCCACACTCTCTCTTGTGTACTCCTAAAGGTACCACCATTGTTGGTAGTCTCAAGTACTTTTCATAATTACCACTAGGTGAGACACTAGTAGCTTGAAAAATCAAATTCTTGATTTTTGAAACTGTATTTGAGCTAAAAAAAAAATGGATGTTTTTTGCTTGTTTAAACATTGACGAGAAGCTTTCCCAAACTTGTCCAATAGTTGCTGATTTTTGTCCATCCAGTCAAGTTAGCCCTATAGAATATTAGACATCATTTGCAAAAACCAGATGATTTATCCTTGTGCCTCCCTTGCTACTACCACCTCCTTGTATCTCCTATTCTTCTAGATAGATATATCAGAGAAATCAGACCTTTAGCACACATTATTAATAAATAGGGAGATAGATAATCTCCTTGTCTAATGCCTCTTGATGATAGTATTTTTTTTCCTGGTTGTCCATTAACAAGATCAGAATATGAGACTGTGGTATCATAGTCCATTATCAGAGGTACCTAATTTTCTCCAAAACCTAATGTTTTCATCACAACTTCTAGATAAGACCATTTTATTCTATCATAAGCTTTTGACATATATAATTTGAGTCATGCTTCCTGTTTAAACCTTGTTTGGTCTTCATAAAGTGTATAACTTCACAAGCCACCATAACATGATAAGTCTACTAGGAATAACAACACTATGGTTGCTAGAGATGATGGCTGGGAGCACTTTCTTTAATCTGTTTGCACACTTTTGAAATGATTTTTTACAGTACATTACACGAGTTGATGGGTCTAAATTAACTTACAAGATTGAGATTCTTTATTTTTGGAATTAAGGAAATGAATGTAAAGTTTAAAGAATGACCCATACCCTCCCTTCTTAAGAAGTAGGATCACATTACTTACCTCATCTCCTACTATATTCCACTAGGATTGGAAAAAGCATGCTCCATAACCGTCTGGACCTAGGGACTTTAATGGTACCATCAGATGAAGTGCCTCCCATCTCTACTTCAGCTAATTTCATGAGTTCCTTTTGGAGTTCTGCATTCATTTCCTTTGTCAATCGAAGCTCATCTGGTATAAAACATTCTTCTATCACCCCCTTTGATGGGTTTGAAGATCTAAAAATGTCTTTATAATGTGGAATGAAAACCTCTTCAATCCCGGTTTTCTCCTTCAACAATCTACCTTGGGAATCAGTGATTCGCTTTATCCAGTTCTTTCTTATTCTCTAGTTAGCACATGTATGAAAATATTTTGTATTCTTGTCACCAAACTGATACCAGTTTCTTTTAGCTTTTTGTCTCCATTTGATGTCTTCCTGTTCCGGTAAGATACCCAACTCTTCTTATAGGCTTTTGATTGCTTCAGCATTGTGGTGTCCTTCTTCCTCTTGCATCTTTTTGAGTCTTTCTGTTTTGAACACAATATTTTTTTCACTATCTCAAAACTTTTGAGAACTCCATCGAACAAAAGCCCCACTACGAGACTTTAAATTTTCCTGTACCCTCCTTAAAGGTATAGAGTTAACTGCAACCTTCGACCATTCTGTTGTTATTTTCAGCTCACATTCTTCATCTTATGCTCAACTAGTTTCATATCTGAACTACTTTTTCCTATGTCTTTCCCTTTGTTTGTAGGTAAACTTAGGCTTCGTTTAGAACCTAAACTCATCTCAACTCATCATTACAACTTTTTCAAATACCAACACAAAATATAATAAACAATTCAATTTTTTCAAATCCTAAAATAATAATAATATTAAAAAATAATATTCTAACAATATTTTATTATCTCAACTCAGTTCAACATCCAAACGCAATCTCTTATAGATAAATCTAATTTATTTTTCAAATATCAACCCAACTCAAATAGAAAACTTTACCAATTGTTTTGAACAATGAATTTGGAAGATACTAAAATACCTAACAATTATTGATGGAATAGTCTTGCTTAGGGGTGTAAGAATTTCAATCCGGATTGAAAAAATTGACCAAACCAATTTGTTTTTGGTTTGAATTGGATTGATTAAGGAATCGGTAGGTATCAGTTTAATAAACTAGGGAAATTCAATTTTTAGCCCGGTCTCGAGGTGGGGTTTTATCATCCTGGATTGGACCTGATTGAATTTATTATATAAATAATTATGTATGCTTGGATTATTTAAAATATTAATAGTTAAGAATTTTAAAATAGGATATTAACTACTAATTGTTGATAATACATATACTATTAACATTGTTAATTTATTTTACTTAATTAAAATAATTAATTAGTTAAGTATATACATACTTAGAAAACTTAGATTAAGTCATTCACTTAATTTTTTTTTTCATTTTATATAAAAATTTTGCCAAAAACTCAAAAAAGGGGCCAGACCGAAATACCTTTGGATAAAACCAACTGGACCGAACCAAAGCGGTCCAGTCAAAAGTTTTGGTGGACTGAGAAATTTGATCTGATCCAAAATTCTCCTCTAAAATCGATTAGATTGGACCAATTACACCCCTAGTCTTGCTTTTATTATTTAAAGATTATGTTTCTTGCCCTTTTGAGATGCAGTCTCTTAAACTCTAGTTGTTTTCCAATAAACATCGAATTTGATATATTTTGTTAGATGAAATTGTATTATTTAACTTGCATATGCTCGATTGTGTAATATCAAACTTTTATAGAACTACATTTAGGAAAGAACAATTTATTGAATTAAATCAATCAAAACAAGAATTGTTGGGCTAATAGAATGGAATTAACCTCCGATGACATGCCTTGTTTTTGTATATTAATATTTTAATATTATATATTGTCAAGTCGGGTTAGGATTTCTTTTCCTCCACCTTCCACCATGCATGATTCAAAGTGGAAGTGATAATTTCGTTCTAATAGCCTTTGAATAATAATAGACAATCATTTTCACAACATTCTTCACAATGATATTTTCGCAAACTGATAATTATACTTTTATGACTATTTAATAATTTATTTATAAAAATGCACTTCATTTAAATACATGGACGTTGTGAAAATAACTAGGAAAAGAATTGCATGTTTATCATTTTCCATAACATTTTATGGAAGATCAAAATTCAAAAAGTTTCAAATCAAATAATAAGATAAAGTTGGTGTATTGGGGTTTGGCCTAATTCTGTTTAGAGAAAATCTATTTTGAAGTCATTTCAAGACCACGCACTGCACACTTCATTATGGTCTTAGCGTATTGGTATTGGTTTCATCAAAAGCTTAGTCAAATGTAAAATATAATAAATTTCATCAAAAGAGAGCTGCATTGGATTAGCTAAAGAGATAAGTGTAAAACTTTAAACTACAGTAAATGGATATGTTTCTTCAAATTTAAAGGGCTATTGTTCACTTATCAAAACCATTTTTTACTCACTTAATCTCTAATGGTCTTTTTTATTCACGTTTAATCTCCAACCGTCTTGTAATAATAATGTAAGAATCAAATTAAATTATTAATTAACATATGATTAGTGTAATTATAAAATATGAAAAAAAATAAAATAGTATTATTAAAAAAATATTATAATATTATTATTTTGATGAATTTAATAGCTAATCTAATGTGAAGTTATGGATAAAGAAGTTTTAGATATATGAAAAGGAAAAATATTGGGAGCAGCCACTATTGCTAGCAGCCACTTTTGCACACCCTATGTGACATCATTTAAACTACACATCTCCCAAATTCAAAATTATTATCGTGATGAGAGAGAAAACCGAGATGAAAGAGAGAACCGAGATGAGAGAGAGCGAAGATGAGAGAGAGAGTCGATGAGGGATGAGAGAGAGAGCGAAGATGAGATCGAGAGAGAGTGGAGATGAGAGAGAGACGATGTGAGAGAGAGCATGAGGGATGAGAGAGAGAGCGGAGATGCGAGAGAGACAATGAGAGAGAGAGAGCATGAGGGATGAGAGAGAGAGTCGAGGAGAGAGAGAGCCGGTGAGAGAGATCTTATGAGAGAGAGAGAGTCAAGGAGAGAGAAAGAGCCAGCGAGAGAGAGTCGTTGATGAGAGAGAGAGAGATGAGAGAGAGAGCTGATGAGAGAGAGAGGGCCAGTAGAAGCCGTCTGTGTGTTTTGCACAAAAAAAAAGTAAAAAAAACAAGTGGACCAAAAGCTACTACGTAGTGTATGCAATATGTGCACATCTACAGTGGCTACTCTGTAACAATACTCATATGGAAAACATGTTCTTTTATCAAAATTTAAAGATGAATTTGATGAGTCTAATACTTATGCTCTTAAGATAAAATCAATAGACCAAAGTTTGGCACAGCTCAGAAAAGGCAAAAGGTTTGTCACTCTGTTGTCTCCCTCCTTCCCCACCCCCACCCCCTCTTCTTTTGTCTGCAAATCTTGAAGTCGAACCCGGTCCATCGTCTTTAGTTTTGAAAAAAAGTCACTGGGTCACTCTATTCTCTCTTCCCAGTCAAGTCTAATGCTCTCTCCCCTTTTTTTCTTTCGTCTGCAAATTACCCTGAATTGAATTTTGCTTTCTACAGACTTTCTCTTGCAAAAAAGAGTATGACTGGATCACAAAAGGGGAGAAAATGGTTGGTTCTGTTTTCTTCCTATTTATGTTCTCTTTTCATTAAAAACAAACTCAAGATCCGTAAGAATCTTTCCATTGTTTTGTGGAAATGCGTAAGAGGATTAATATTTTAAAGGTGAGATTTCAATGTTATGACATTCACTTGGGATTTTCTCTAAATCCATGTCGACTCAAGTCACTGATTAGAACACCAAACTACGTTGAAACTGGCCGGTGTTGCTAGAACTACCTTGAAATGTGAACTGCTAGCATATATTTGGCAGTGGCTTCCTAGAATGTCATAATTCATAGGGTAAAAACTTGATCTTGCGTGAAATGAGGGTGAAAACTTGGATTTGTGTAACATAGGGCACGCATTTGGCTTTGAAAAAAAATTACACGCTGGCAGATGGTGTGCAGTGTGCGGTCTTGAACCGACTTGAGAGTAGATTTTCTCGTCTGTTAATTACCATACGATTTAGCTTGCTAACATAAACACTAACACGTAAACATAGTTTGATGTTACTTATACGCTGCTAACGATTTCATTTGGTTTTATATATATTGTTTGCTTTTGTTTTAGACACGAGTTCAAGATTTGGTGATGACTTTGGAAGAAAATGACAAATGCTTTAGCGAAAGGGAGATGTGAATTATTGCCAAATCTTAATATATATATATTTATCAAATAAGATATTATATGCATTTACTATAGTATGATCAAATAATGCCAAGCAATAGTTCCTCAAATATGAAATCAAAATCTAACTAGGATTTGGCAGATCCTAATGAAGTCGACAACAATGGAGAGATGAGAGGCATACCAACCAAGATTTTTAAATCCTATTTATTATAATATTCGCCGTGATCATTTGGTTATAACTTCGATAAATAGTAACGTCAACCCAAAAATTAATGAAATTATATAAAGAGTAAACAAATTAATAAAAAAAAAACATAATTAAGATAATAGAAAATAAAAACATACATGGCAATATCTGAAGCATAAGGATAAGTAACACTTTTGTAAGTTAAAAATCTTAAAAAAAAAACATACAGAGCAAGAAATTAAAAAACATAAACTATAAATTAACCAAATAAAAATTACAAAAGATCAAAAAACAAACGAAATGAAATGAAAAAAGAAAAAAAAAATCAGAAAATCAGAAATAAAAATCTTAAAAAAAGTTAACAATTTAAAAATATAAGCTAGGTTGATAAGAAGATGAAAAATACTTAACAAAAAATTTTGAAAAAAAAAAAAAAATCCAATTTAACGGATGCATATAATTAATATCCCTCATGATCAGGTGCAGGCCAAGAACGAGAGGGCTAGCTGACCCACCTAGCAAGCTGGGGATCTATACATGCAATTTTCCACCTCGAATAGGCTTGGCTATCATGCACCATTATCCCATTCTGGTCAAATAGCGATGGGGTGGAGGCTGTCCCACCCATTCATGTTATCCAACCCACGTAAGATCCCTTAGGTCTCGGCCACCTTCTAAGGGATCTTACCCTCGATCGATGCTCACTCCTCATCCCCCATACTTATCTATTTGATCAAAATCTATATTTCTTAACCAAAATAGAAGACAATAATAAAAGACAACTGCATAATTGAGCTGTCTCGTACGTAACAGAGACCTTTTCCATCAGCTTAATTTCTTATTTCATGCATTTAAAAAGTATTGGTTAGGTAATGTAAGAGTGTGTGTGTGTGTATATATATATATATATATATATTTAATCTGCTTAACAGGGAAAGTATATATGGATATGTGACTAAGGAGGCGGATTGGATTGTAACCTCTCAAATAGTGATTTACAATGTTTCTTGAGGTCTTTGTAGAACTCAACAACATAATTAATTTAATGAACCAAAAAAATTTTGTAATTGGATTTTATCAATAGTAACATCAAAAAATTTATTAGCAAATTAGATGGATATATATATATATATATATAAATAGATATAGATATAGACATAGAAAATAAATGATACTTACAGTCTTGGATGGGTATGTAAACTAGTCCCACGCACTCCTTTTGAAAGTCTTAGGATGTGCACTGGATTTGTACATCCGAAAATTATATCTAACATTACTCGACATGGAATATCAGTGCAAATTCTTTCTATATACAGATCATGAAATTACATATTTTCTCTTTTTTTTTTCTTTTCTACATATTTTTCCTTAATCCCACTACTGATACAACATATTATATGTCTAATCTTTATAATCAGTTACACCTAACCTAAACAAAGCTTTTCTCCTCGTTAGCATCCCCCATTTTGTAAAGCACGTGCTTAATAATTCCATCCCAATAATCACTGCTTGTAACATGCCACCACGCTCTTCTAGTTCTATATATAGTGGGAAGCAAAGCCATCTCCATTCATCTTCCTTAGTATTAGTTTTTTTTTTTATCAGATTTATTAGTACTGAAAAGCTACATTGTTTCTGAGCGGTATCAGCTGTGTAGAAAAAATATGGCTCTAAAGGGTAAGCTGGAGACTGAGATAGAAATAAAGTCAGCTGCTGATAAGTACTACAACATCTTCAGGAGCACTACCCACCATTTTCCCAAAGCAACTCCTAACATTATACAAGCAGTTGAGGTGCATGAAGGTGATTGGGAGACACATGGCTCTATCAAGTTCTGGAATTATACAATCGGTAAGGCCATGCATCAACCAAGTCTAGCAAGTTATCATAATTTCCTAACTTTGGATATGAGTTGTTTTGCTTTTTGTTCCGGAATGCGCATTTTGTATTGCTTGCAAAATTTGTAATATCTTTTTCTCAGCGATGGACACCTTAATTAGGATCGTACTGGATTTTTCAAATTACTGTTAGACAACTAATTGCATGTGTTTCATGTGATCGAGATTGAATTTGATGTCCTTAGATGTTTGCATGCTTGTGAAACCATAGAGGGGAATGCTGAGGTTTTCAAAGAGAAGGTTGAATTAGATGATGCAAACAGGGCAGTAACTCTTGTGGGCATTGAAGGGGATGTCATGAACTATTTCAAGAGCTTTAAGGGCACCTATCAGGTTACTCCAAAGGGTAATGGCAGCTTGGTCAAGTTGACTCTTGAATATGAGAAACTGACAGAGGAAGTGCCTGCTCCAATTAAGTACCACAATATGATGGTTACAATGACTAAAGACATTGATGCATTCCTTGCCAAGGCATAATCATAAGGGTATATGCATTTTCTGGTGCTTGTTAAGTCATTTAAGCATGACAACCAAAGCAGTTTATGTATCTAAGCAAGGTTTGTTTTAAAAAATTATCGTGTGTTGTGAATCATGAAGAGTACAGTTGGTGCTCTTTAATATTTATGCCTAGGAATAAAACTTTGTAATCAGTTTTATATGTGGCGTAAAAAAAAAAAAAAAAATTGAATAAAGTTCGTATGTTTTATATTGATATATGATAGTCTGGGAATGCCTGTCTCAAAACCTGCCCTCTCTCTCTCTCTCTCTCTCTCTCCCCTTCACACCATTGTGAATACCCTTTTTCCTTTTTTTTTTTTTTTTAAATTTTTTTTCTCTACTAAGTTGGGACTAGCTATCGCGACCGATTGACTCTGCGCCAATCAATGAATTACTTCCCAAGCAAATCTACAAGATGAGCCGAGAATCGCCGCCATCCAACCTATGTGTGAGCCTTATGTGACTAAAACGCCGAGTGTGCATGGACTCCAAGCGCCACCGCGATTTCACGACTCTACTGATCACACACGCGACACCGGCGAATTCCTTAACCTCGTATCTTCAAGATGGGTCCCACGCCACCCCATTTTTGCTGGTTGTACAACTTCTGTTTTCCTTTCCGTGTTGTTGAGGAGCGAGTTCTTCCGTCTCTAGCTATCTATATAATTACGTTCTTGATTTTCCTTAATGAGAACATGGAGGTTGTGTAATTGGTGCTCTCTTACGAAATGCACCAAAACAGCCAATTGCAATGTCTTTCTCTTAGGAGTGGTTTCAAGCTACAACCAATCAACCCAACTGTTGAATCAAAGTAAACCGCATCTGGCGGTTTCCTCCTTAGCTCAACCAAAAAACATGAGCCTTAAACAATAGTTATTTTTGCCTTTTTGTTTTTATTTCACCTCCTCTCCCTCCGAGAATTTTGTATGGAGCACACAACCCCCTCATAGCTAGTGATCTACCCGGCCCATATTCGAATGGAAGAATCATCATTGTCAAACTTCAAAGAATCAACGTCCTCAGGAGGTTGCTACCTTTGGAAAATAGGCTTGAGCTTTAACTAGAATAGATTGCAGATTAAGAACCTTCAATGAACTAAACCTCATTGTTAAAGAAGGCTTAGTGAAAGAACGCTTGATCAACTCAAGAGTTAGGAACTTTATGAATGACTATAGCACTATTACAAGTTGCATATTCAAAAAACAAAATTATTTCTATAGAATCAGCAGATGAACGTACTAGAGTTGATTAATGCCACATGACTTGATCCTATTGTTCCACCATATAAATGTTAATTTCTACAAATCTTTTTCAACAAATCCTAGAGTTTTTTAAACCAAAATTTATGTACTATCACAAACATATCATGCTATTAACATTTTTCCATTTGAATATTTAGGCCATGACTGTAATTTCAAAATGTGGTATTTTATTTGCAAGCAGGAGTATTCCTTGTTCATTCAGGCTCATTCACTTTCACAAAACTTTTTATTTCATCTCATCTCATCTAATTTTTACAAATTTTTTCAATTTTCACACAAAATATAACAAACAATTTAATTTTTTTTAATCCCAAAAAAAAAATAATATTAAAAAAATATATTCTAACAATATTTTATTTAACTTTCTACTTTTATCTCAACTCATCTCATCTCATCTGCAAAAAAAAAGAGATCTCAGTCTACATATTGTATATGGTGAACTACATCGCAAAAAGGCTTCTCTCAACTGAATTTCATACCTCTTGATTTGCTAAAGGCCGCTAAAGCTAAAGCTAATTAAGCGTACGTTCTCTGTACTAGTTAGAATGTAGAATCCCATGGAATTTTCTTTAGTTATGATGCTTGCCTTCTAAATTTCTGAACATATGGTTGGTATAGATGTTAATTTGGTAGTTAAATTTCTAAACCCGCCTTAGATCTCTGCCACTATCAAGAAAGCAAACTTATGCAGCTGCAAGTTCAATGCGAGAAATTAGATGATATATTTGTCGAATCTTTTTTGTCAAAACTTATAATATAGATGTTTACATCTATCTGGTTTATCTTAATACCCAATTCAAATCCAAGTCTATTTTTTTTTTTTTTTTTTTTAACATTTGAATCTTTCAACATCTGAAATATAAGAAACAATCAACAAATATTATCTAAACTGATCTGCTGGAACTTTTGATTCAATTGGCATTGTCAAGAATGGAGGATCTTCTTCAGATGCTGATGGAATTATTTGGCTAACTGCAGGCCCCCTCAAGTGAAGGGGGAATGGACATGAAGCTCAGCACAGAGTTGAAGAAATAAGCATTAATAAGCATGCAATTGGAGAGATTCCTATGAACAATGAAGACCAATATCAAGGGAACCTTTAAGATAGGGTGAGACCCGTTTTGCAGCAGACTGATCAAGTTTATTAGCAGATAGGAGATGAACAAGGTTTAACTCCTACCACCTTGGAACAATGTAATAAGTCACATGTATCCCAAAAAATAATGAGGAGGACCTCATATCTACCTGATAGGTATTGGATAAACTAGAGTGATATGAGCTCTTTTAGACTTCTTCTAATTTGAGGTGAATAATAAATAAAAAATCAGTTTATTTGTTAGAACTCCAAAACAGAAAGCTTCAACCAAAAAAATTAGGGAGGTGAAGCAACCAGCCGGATGGGTGTAAAACTTCATTTTACACCCACTAATAACAGTAAGACATGTAGAAACTCTAGGAAAATGAAAAATGGAGGTGCACTAATCAGTAGTCACTATAACTTTAACTAATATTTATACTAATACTAATATAGTTATACTAAATCACTATAACTAATATTAATATATAGTTATACTAATAGTACTAATACTAATACTAATACTATTATATAGTTATACTAATCACTGATTCACTTAACAAAATCACTATAATTATCTATAGTATTAATATCACTATGACTATATCACTATGACTATATATTATTATATAGTATTAATATTACCATAAGTATAGTATATAGTATTTGTAATAATTTAGTATCAATGTATTATTATATAATATATAATATATATTCCATAATGTATAACATATAGTATTAATATCACTATATCACTATAATATACATATATATATATATATATATATACTATATGTAGTAGTAACACTATAATAGTATAATATATAGTATTAGTATATATTAATATATTATAAGAGTTATAGCATAATAAATGTACAATAGTATAGTTAACTTAATATGTTAGTATTAATATCACTATAACTATATATAGTATTAATATCACTATTAGTAGAGTATATAGTATTAGTATTAGTATTAGTATTGGTATTTTTTTTTTTTGAAAAGAGAAACTGATCTCATTAAACAAGATTACCAAATACAGCCTGAACTTGAAACGGATCAAGTTAGGTAATTACAACATTTCTTTTGCAACAATAGAGAAGATACAAGGTGGGCAAAATTCAATGTCATAAAGATCTTCTGAGCATCCAAGAGCATCTTTTGCTAAGCTGTGTGCTGCCGAGTTTGCCTCTCGAAATACATGTGAAACTGTCCAATGGGTAAAAGAGTCTAGCACTTGTCTTGCATCACCTGTCAGGCATCCACCCATGCTCCAATTTGTAGTGTGACTTAACAACAAATCCACTACTTGTTTTGAGTCCCCTTCAAAACATAGCTGCTGCAAGCCAAGCTCTCTACAAAAGATAGCTGCAATTATTAGGCCATATGCTACGGATTTCCTTTGAGAGACCTGTTCTCACGAAGGGATCCAAGCAAAGGTCCCTGATAAGTACTCCAATTCCTATTCTCCCCTCCCTCGAATTTACAGCCACGTCCCAGTTGACTTTGAGCCACTCTTCCTCAGGTTTTTTCCAGTTGTGGACCTTTGCTTGGATCTTGACACTTGCTTCCTGTGCATCCTGTAAGACCTCCTTATAAGCTAAAAGGTCTGCTTTAGCCTGCTGGAAGACCACCGTGGGATGCTTGAAACCCTTTCCATGCATGGCCTCGTTCCTCCTAGCCCAGATTCCTTTCGCAATAACTACCACCTCATTGAGATTAGATGGATCAAGTGCATCTACCATTACTGACCATGTATCAAAGAAAATATCATTGTGGTGGGTCATTTTTTGCACCTTTCTAGCACTTTGGTTCCACACATCTTTAGCCGCATTGCAACCCCATAGCACATGACCAGTAGTTTTGGCTTCCTGCATGCAGATCAGACAGGTATTATCTTCCACTATCTTCCTCCTTTTCAGATTAGCCATGGTTGGTAGTGCCTCATTGCACACGCGCCAAAGAAACATCTTTGTCGCGGGGTTAACATCCAGCTTCCATACTGACTTCCACACCTTCGTGTCCCTTCTCCTTCCTGATGTTTCCCCTTCTAACTCCCTTTCCAACTCTTTGCTGAGGTGATATCCACTCTTTACAGTGTAGATACCGTTAGTAGTGAACTGCCATACCTACCTGTCTTCTCTCCCTCCCATGCTAATGGAAACAGCTTTAATCCAATCAATTTCTTGCGGGGTGAACATTTCATGAAGAAAATTTTCCTTCCACTGCCTCAATTGTGGATCAATGAGGTCACTAACTCTTTCACACCAGCATTCTTCTTCTCGGGTGGATATTACCTTGAAATCAGGAGAGGATGGTAACCACCTGTCCTTCCAAATGCTCACTTCATTTCCATTCCCTATCCTCCACATAAGGCCCTTCTTTAGCAGCTTAATTCCTGCATGGATGCCTCTCCATGCAAAAGACGGCCTTGACCCCAATTGTGCTTCTAGAAACCCATTTTTATTAAAACACTTCTGTTTGAGGACCCTGGCCACCAAAGACAATGGGTGCTGTAAGATCCTCCAACCTTGCTTTGAAAGGAGAGCTAGATTGAAAATCCTCAAATCCCTGAAGCCCAACTCACCTGCCTCCTTGCTGAAGCTGAGTTTTTCCCAGTTAATCCATTGAATCTTGGAAATGTTCTCATCAAAGCCCCACCAAAATTTCCTCAGCATTTGATTCAGTTTACCAGTAATGGACACTGGAAGCGAGAACATCCCCATAGTATAGGCAGGAATAGCTTGGAGGACTGATTTTAATAAGACTTCTTTCCCTGCAGCCGAAAGCTGATGGGTTTTCCAGTTTGCTACACGAGCCCAGGTTCTATCAATAAGAGCATGGAATGTTGCTATCTTTGTTCTACCCACCATGGCAGGTAATCCTAGGTACCTTTCAAAATTTCCAGAAGATTTAACACCTGCCAACTGCAAAAGCTGTTGTTGTTTAACCTGGTCTGTGTTCTTGCTAAAAAAGATGGAGGACTTGTCTTTGTTTAAAACCTGGCCTGATGCCTTCTCATATTGACCAAGGATTTTAAGAATACAAAGAAATTCCTCAGGAGTTGCTTGGCAAAATAAGAGGCTGTCGTCAACGAAAAAGAGATGGTTCACATTGACAGGGCCTCGTCCCATTGGCGCAGGAGTCAAGTTGCCACAGATCTCAACACTATTTAGAAGGGAGGACATGGCTTCCGCACAGATTATAAACAAGTAGGGGGACAAGGGGTCACCTTGTCTGAGCCCCCTTGAGGACTCAAAATTCTGTTGGGGCTCCCCATTAATGAGAATGGAGTAGGACACAGACCTAAGACAGGTCTGAATAATACTGATCCAATGCAAAGGGAATTCCATTTTGGTCATAATAGCTTCAATGAATTCCCATTCTACCCTATCGTAGGCTTTGCTCATATCTAGTTTAAGAGCCATGAAGCCTTTTTTTTCCTTTCATCCTTGTCTCCATGGAGTGCAGTATCTTGTAAGCCACTATTGTATTATCAGAAATAAGCCTGCCAGGCACGAAGGCACTCTGATTTGGGGAGATGAGCTTAGGCAGGATGCATTTTAGTCTATTAGCAAGGGTTTTGGAGATGATTTTGTACAGCACATTACATAGGCTGATGGGCCTATAATCAGCTACTTTCTTTGGACTTTTAACTTTGGGAATCAAGGCAATAAAAGTATCATTTACCTCAGCGAGTGATCCACCTTGGTTGAGCACCTGGAGGGCAAAATTACACACTTCCTCTCCCACTACTTCCCAATGCTTCTGGTAGAAATGGGCTGGGAATACATCAGGACCAGGGGATCCTAGAGGATTCATTTGAAAAACTGCAGCTCTAATGTCCTCTCGGTGAAAGGGGTCATTAGCCAGCCTTTCATCTCCACGGTCAGCTTGGTGTCCATAGCCACTAGACACTCCTCAAACTTAGATGGGTGAGAAGTAGTGAAAAGAGATGAGAAGTACCTTGTGAACACGTCCCCGATATCTGTCTGCTCAGTGACAACTCTCCCCCATGTATCTTCAACAGATTGGATTGCATTGGTTTTCCTTCTTTGACTGGCCTGCATGTGGAAATATTGAGTGTTCTTGTCACCATGTTTGAGCCAATGTTGCTTTGCCCTTTGTCGCCACTTTAAATCCTTTACTGCCAAAGATACCTCCACTTCCTTCTGAACACGCTTCATTTGTATGAGATGATCACCTATACCAGTGCTTTGAAGGTGGCCAATCTTTGCCATCCCTTTTAAGGTTGACAGTTGACTTTCCTTTTGGCTTTTCTGTTTCCAAATAATCAGATCCTTTTGGCAAGCATCAAGTTTCTGTCTTAGTACTCTAGCATCACAGCCTCTCCCATATTCTGTCTTCCATGCCTTTGTTATTGTCTCCATGCAACCACCTCTCATTTCCCAGGCCACCTCGCACCTAAAGCACCTCCCTCCTTTTTTCCCCCTATTACCTCCCTTATAGTTTTCAATGATAAGGGGAGAATGATCAGATCTTATTGTGGCAAGGGCAGTGCACGAACCCTTCTTAAATTCCTCATTCCATTCCTTGTTTGCCAAAGCTCTATCTATCCTTTCTTTTGTGAACACCATTCCACTCCTGTTATTAGACCATGTGAACCATAGCCGCTGAGAATGGATATCATTGAGACCACAAGCTTCAACTGCCAACCTAAATACCTCTATTTGCTTATATGGTCTACTTGCTCCACCCACTTTTTCATTTTGATGAAGGATCTCGTTGAAATCACCTGCACACATCCAGGCCATAGGACTAGGTGGTTTCAGCATCTTCAATAATTGCCAGCTGCTGCTTCTTTTAGCCGTGTCAGGGTGGCCATAAAACCCTATAAATTGCCATGTAGGTCCATTGTTCCTTTCCTTAATCAGAGCACTGATATGCCATCTCGTGTAGTTTATTATGTTGACTTGCCACGCCTCCTTCCATAGTAGGGCGATACGCCCACTCAAACCCACACAATCCACTGCAAAACACCCATCCATCTTCAAAATCCTCATCACCTCCTCCATTCTCTTCTTCCTACTCTTAGTCTCCACAAGAAAGACTAGGTTGGGCCACTTTTCCTTAGTTAAAAGCCTAAGGATCTTAACTGTCTGAGGGTTCCCAAGCCCTAGACAGTTCCATACTAAGGTACTCATTGGCGAGGGCAGGGCTGGACTCCAGCCACTGCCTCTTCATGGTAATTCTCCTTGTTCTCATCATACCTCCTTGTTCTCTTAACGCCGTTGCCCTCTTCATGTAACCTTCTTTTACAGCCTCGCTTGTAACTTTTTCTCAAAGCCTGGTTTGATATGTCTGCCAGAAGCTTTCCTTCACTACCTTCTGTATGGGGGCCTCTCCCTCTTGCCAGTCTCTTCCATTTCCGTGTGTTATTCTTTAAAGTCAACGTAGCAGGTGCCTGAGAACATCTTTGACAGAACGGATATCGGTCACCACCCTGTTCTTACTACCACTTTCCTTAGGGTCACTCTGCCCCACAGCTAGTGCAACATCAATAGTATCCAGTCCTTCGCTGACTTTTGCTCTAGACACGAGTCTCGTGCTAGTATATTTCAACTCATTCACTAAAAAAATTGTTGGGTCAAGCTCTATTTCCATTCCTGTCATAGCCTCCTGTCCATCTTGGGAACAAGTTTTACTTTCGGTAGTAGAAACCACATGCACGTGCCTTGTTTCCAAGTTGACTGTGGATTTCCTTGCGACATGATCTCTGAGTGGGGACCCTAGGTAAGGTCCAGAGTAATCACCTTTTCCAAAAGCTCTTTCTGTTGACGGTTGTACTCTAGGCCCTCTAAGTTCCTTTTCCTCTTTTTCCCCTGGGACCTTTACCTGCCTTTCTGCTGAATCCTGCTGATTGACAGCCTGGGATTTGTCCTTTGCCTCCTTCCAGTCACCTCTGGCCCTGCCACCTTATTGTTCCCCATGTTGGTGGTTGCCGTTAGTGGAGCCACCGTATCTGCAGCTGTAAAAAATGTTGGTATTCCTCGGCTACCCTCATAGCCAAGGGCCAAACTGTTGTGGTTGATCCTCATCAGTTGGTTGTTTAGGTCTTAATCGAGCGCAATCCTTACCCTTGTGGAAGAGCACTCCACACTGAAAACAGAAATTTTGCAATCTTTCATACTTGAAGGAAATCCAGTGTTGTTTCTCATCTAACATCAGCCATTTACCTCTCAGCAAAGGTTTATGCATGTTCACAGCAACCCTCACTCACATGCATCTTCCCCATGCACGTCCGTCTGCTTCAGTATATACCCTAATAACATGACCGATGGAAGCTGCAAACTGTTCCCCGAACCCTTCAGTCATCGTGGCAAGTGGCAGATTGTGGAGCTGAACCCAGAACGGTTCAAAAACAAATTGTATTGCGTTAATGGAAACTGTTTCGTCAACTTCTATCAGTGTGAAAAGGTGTCTATCGAAAAACCATGGACGGCCACTTAGAACCTTTTCTTTATCTCCCAGGTTCTGAAACTCAATCAAAAAGCACTGTTCTCCCAGTTCCTTAAATCTAACCCAGCCTTCTAACCTCCAAACCTGTGACATTGTGGACCTGAAAGCTTCACTGTTAATGCCCTTCTCTGACAACGACCTCCCAACAATGCAGTGGTCTCCCCTTCTGTCCTTCTCCTTTGATGATTCTTGTTTAAGATGGAACGGCAAACTTTCTTCTTTTGATAAGTGCAGTCTCTCCCAACGGTTTACTAGATCCTCTGCCTCCATTAGGTCCTAGCTCCTCACTGGTAACAGAAAAAAGAAAACTAAGCTCACAGAGTGTGAGACGTAAACCTTCGAGCACAAAGGCACTGGAACCTCACACTTCCTCTAGGGAAAGAAGGCACTCTGTATCTCTATTAGTATTGGTATAGTCTATAGTTATTTAGTATTATAATATATATTAATTTTGGTAAATATATTTCTATTAGATAAATTTTTGTAAAATACCTAAGTTGCATTTTATTCAAACTTGAAAACCAAACCGAACCGGTAAAACTGAAGGTACCGGTTTAGGAGGGTAACCGGTGAGTAATCAGTTTTCAAAAATGCAAAACCAGTGTATACCGGTTCGGTCTTAAATTTTGTCCAAAATCCGACCAAATCGGACCGGTTAAAAACCCTACTCACATACACACACAACCCAAAGTTCTGAATGACGATGAATATTCTTTTGACATTATGATATTTTTAGATTATATTGTCTATATTTAGTAATTCTCAACGAGAGGAGTTATGAGGATGAATGGAAAGCCCATCCTCATATTGTCTATATTGGGCCTGATAGAGAAACTAAAGCCCATCTTGGCCTGAGTTGCGCTCCTCCAATGCATCCAGGAACTATCAACAAAGCTAGCCCATGAGCCGTACAAGTCCCACCAGCCCATGAGCCCTTGAGCCAGTAGGCTCGTGTCGACGTGGATATACAAAACCCACCAACTCTGACACTCTTCTGTAGGAACACCTTGCATTTAAGGATTGTATCCAGCAAATAGACGGCGATTGCGGACAATACCCCTGGCTATGATGGAGTGCATAGGAAGTGATCGCTTCGTCCGCTTGCTATCAAAGCACAACCCAAGATACCATGCTGCATTAAAGACTACGACTTGACACTTGTGCTCGAGACACTGACCCCTAACACAGGGTATGAGTTGTCCCCCCCGTTATCCAATATAAAAGCCGAACACCAAGTAATAATGGGCTCTCTCAAATTTTAGAAGAAAACATGCTAAGGAAGAAATACTAACTTTGGCATTGGAGGTTCCCCAGAATAACCCCAAGCCCACCATTTCATCTGTATTGCAGGTGATTGAATCCAGTACCCGATGTACGAAACACGTCATCAACAGATAGTTTTTGAGTTTTTTTTT
Source organism: Juglans microcarpa x Juglans regia (assembly GCF_004785595.1). Classification (NCBI taxonomy): domain Eukaryota; kingdom Viridiplantae; phylum Streptophyta; class Magnoliopsida; order Fagales; family Juglandaceae; genus Juglans; species Juglans microcarpa x Juglans regia. Next base: position 27,996,469 of record NC_054598.1, on the reverse strand, counting down.
AATTTATGAATGCTTGGTTAGTACTGTGTTATTATTGTGGTCCCTCATACTAATTAATATAATGATTGGTTGGAATATGTTCTCATTCCAATGTGATCACATTTTATGGTTTAATAGTTAAATCTTCAATGGATTTAACTTTTAGCTAATCCAATGAGAGTACTCTTAACTTACTATGTGTAAATGTGTGATTTAAGTTGCTAATTGACATTAACATAAACTCTAATACATATTATGATGTTACTACACTTACTAATGATTTCAATTTTTATACATTAATCATTATTCAATTGCTTTTGTTTGTATTTTTTTTAGACACGAGTGCAAGAGTTGTTGATAACTTTCAATGAAAAAGACAAATGTTTTAGCAAAAGGGAGACATATATGTTAATTATTTCCAAATCTTACCATATATAGATTAAAATATTTTTGTTCTTATATAGTAGTATCAGATAAGGCCAGGCAATAGTTCCTCAAATATGAAATCAAAATCCAACTATGATTTGGTAGATCCAACCTTGATTTCTTTCTCTTATTAAAATTCAATTATTTTTATCATATTCTTTTATTTAAGCACTAATATTATTTTTTAAGATTACTTATGAGACTTTGTTAGAAACATGATGATCCCATTCATGTCGATATTGCTACTCACACTGATGAGCACAGTGAGTATATTGATCATGTCGCTAAAGATAATTATGTAAATGAGGTCATTTTCTGTGAATAAATTATGCAACATGTGAATAGATATTATGTTTGATTCCTCATTTCTTCTAATATATTATTTACTGTGTGTTTACTTTGTAATTGCAAGAAAAAATGATTGAGATGCAGTCAGCCTCTGATGAATCCTCTCCTAGTGACATGGACATATTCACGCAAGTGCTCGGGTGCATATCTGGTTTGGTAAGAGGTTTGAGACGTTCTTTCAAGCGTGTCGGTTCATCCTCCACGATCTTAACTTCGGAAGTTAATAATCTTACCAAAGATTTAGATGCAGCACGTCAAGAAATTGAGCAAATGAAGTTGAGACAGCAAGAATTGGAGACTCTCTTATCGTGACTGTATGATTTAGAGACACGTTTGCAGGAGCGACAAAGAAACCAAAAGGAGAGAATACGCATTGAAGTTCAAGAGCAAGTACAAAGGGAGATACTAGTCTAGATGGAACATGTTATGTCACTGTAGCAAGATCGCAATGGGTGAGAAAAGAAGAATAAATGAATATATCATCATCATTATTAGAAATTTTTATTATCTAATGTTGCAACTCTATAAGACATTATTAGTTGTTATATTTATGGTGTAATATGATACAATTCGTATGCTTTTTAATTTTATAAAATTAGTATTTCTGACCAATACGTTCGAATGCAAAGAATAAACATTCGAACATGGCTTCACATTTGAACCAATGTTCAAATATAATACCACCGAATTCTAACAAAATGTTCGAACGTAAGTCATTCCGTTCAAAAATTTCCACCCACAAACAATCTAAACGATCAAATGATTAGAATATATATGTTCGAATAACAACCCAACATCCGAACGTTAAACATTTTACGTTTGAATGCTTCACCATTAACATTTGAATGCTACATTCAAACGTCTCCGAGCAAACGTGTGAACGTTTTTACTACCGAATGTAAATATTAATCGTGCGAAGCAAAAACAACAAACGTCTAGTTTTTTAACGTTCGAATGTTAATCGGTCGGGTTAACATTCGATCGTTGGATTTTACGTGCGAACGTTACTTTCTGTGACAAATTTTAATTGTTACAAAAAAACTTCACATTCGAATGTTACACCTCATAGAAGACTTCCAACCATCACAAAAAGATTTTTTGTGACAGTTGAACAGTAAACCATTACAAATTACTTTCTGTGACGACTTTTAGGTGACAGTCTCAAGCCGTCACAAAAAAGTATTTGTGACGGTTTGCTTATTTTTTGTGACGGTTTCGTTTGTCATAAAAGCCAAAATTTGTTGTAGTGCCACTAGTTCCACAACTATTTTTAATTAAGCCTTCATTGTGAGTTTTAAAAAAAATCTTCTTAGAAGAGTGGAGTTTCGCAATACCACATTGTGCGATGGATCTTATTACTTCAGCTGATTGTCCTATCTTAAGATTATGGAATAAGATATCTTCAATCCCATTTATTATTGCATCTCATTGTTGTAGCGAAAAACCTTGGGCAAGCCTCTTTGAGGACTACCAACAAAAACCATCTACATGATAAGTCTTCTCTTGGACCATATAGAAGTCTATTGGTTAATAAAACAAGGTTTCTAGGCTACCTCATTGGTCTCATCTTCTCCTCTCAATATTTTCCTTTTACATTTTTTGAACTATTTACTAGGCCTATGCAAGAAACAGCTTGATCCTACCCGCTCGCTTGACCCGCCTTGACCCGCACCGAAAAAACCAGCTTTGAATGATGCTCGGGTTCGACCCGCCCAACCCGTTAAATCTCAGCAACCCGCTAAGTCACTCAAAACCAAGGTCTCCGCTACTTCTGCTTTTGCAAACAAAGAAAGCTTGGAAAAAATCACAATCCACTCAAAGTCATGCTCAATATGGCACCAAGAATCACTCAAAACCATGCTTGGAAAAAACCTAGATTCACCCAGATTCACCCAGATCCACCTTTTCCTTTTCCCTATCACATTCTCTGGCTTGATGGCACCAAGAGTCTCGCCCTTCGTGAAGCTTAACACGTGGAAGAACTTCAGGCCCAGTTCTTCAACAAAAGGTCAGACCCCAGTCAAAGCAGCACGGCCAAACCTAATTTTTCCTCCTTCTTCGAGGAGACGAAACATACTAAACACACAAGCAGGATGGCCAAACCTATTGCGAAGTAAATGATGAGTGTCTGGATGTCTCTAGGAATGCCGAAACTGAAGGGACAGCGTGGGAACACGGAGGGGATGTGCTGGATGTAGAGGCCTCGGTTACCAAAAAAGCTACCGTTGTCCTCCATCAAGGCCACGAAGCCCAAGATCGTCACAGTGGTGGAGCAAGAAGCCCAAGATCGTCGCCCCCACCAGAGTTTTGTCGTGATGACAATCATGTTAAACATCATCTTATTTCTATGAACTGATCATCTTAAGCTGCAGATTGAGCTGTAGATGATCTCTCACATGCAAGAATATTCATCAGATATATAAAAAAAAAAAAATGTGTTGACCTAATTTTGGGTCGGGTCAGGTTGGGTCGGGCTGATGCATTTCCATAAACATGCCGGGTCGGGTTGAGGCAATATACTAATCGGTTTGTACGGGTTGTAGCCCTACCATTTACCATATAGGTGTGAAAACTTTGGCATTATTATTGGGCTAGAGTATTATAATAAAATCACTGCCTATAAAAAGAAGAAAAATGAATCTTCATTCATTCTAGTTTATGTTGCATGAGGTGAGTTGGGGCCGCCACTTTGGAATGCAAATCTGAAACATTCTGTAGACTTGAGAGAGCAGAAAAATAAGGCCGTGGAAATGAAGGGATAAAACTATGACTACGTGTTAGATTAGCTCAAATGATGTGTGAGATGCTCTCTTTTGATAAAAGCTGCAAACTCTGTACGTACGTAGCTCTAATTTAATGATTTCCAAGGGTTCTTTATCACCAAAAAAAAAAAAAAAAAAGATTTCCAAGGGTAAGATTCTGCCATTTACATATGTCGGATAAAATTATTTCTTAAAAAAATTATAGGTAGATTTTGTCTGTTTTCGTCTCTACCATTTCTTCTTCTTTATATAATTTATTTAAATTAGCAATAAAAAATAGTCATATTCAAACAACTTCACAATCAGGTTATGAACAAAATAATAATAAAATATATAAAATTAAAAACTAACAATTTTTTCATGCTCTTATTGTTCAAACACTATGCTTCTTGCCCACTTTAGTACTATACAATGTCTCTTAAATTCCAGTTATTTACAATCTCCTCAAGTAGGCATTTTGATATGTCCTTGAGATAACTTTGTTTTTTTATTCAATGTGCATAAATATGTTGGAATGTGTACGTCAACCTTTTAAAGGATTGCTTTTAGGGAAAGAAAAATTAATTATAGAATTGGTTCAATCAAGCTAGAAATGTTGGCTTAATTAATTATGATGACAAAACGCTATTAGGTGGTGTGGTAGAGTCTCCTCTTTAGGCTAGTCTCTCTTGGAGACATAGAGGGGGTATGGTAGAGTCGCTATATATCTCCGTGGTGGTTTTGTTAAAGTGGCCGGATAGCTGAAGCATCGAAAGATTTAGTGTTTCAATAGTGGGTAATGGAAAAGTTGGAGGAGATGTGAGGTAAATCTCACTTAGAGGAGGAGGATGCTATAGCTATTGAAAGTGAGGATCTGGAGGACATTCACAGAAAAGGAGAGCTTTGTTTGATTGAGAAAGTGTGTATCGAAAGATCAATAGGAAAATCAATACTAGAATCCACTATGGCAAATTTGTGGAGATTGAGTAAACCAGCAATGTTCCAGGAAGTAGGACCAAAGGTTTTTATTTTTACCTTTGCTAATCATGTAGATAAACAAAGAGTTCAAGAGGGGAGACCCTGTTTAATTTATTTATTTTTATAATAGTTTCTTTGTTATAAAACCTTTTGATGGCTTCATTCAACCAAGGAAAATGAATTTTTATCAGGATTCTTTGTGGCTTCAACTTCACAATTTACCATTAGCAAGCATGAATAGACTCTGTGGGGAAAAAAATAGGCAATTCGATTGACAGTGTTGAAGAAGTGGATGTCGATGATGATGATGTGGGGTGGGGCAATTTCTTATGGGTTAAGGTATGTTTATATAGCCATATGGTTCCAATATGGTTATAATTGTATCATTAACTAGTCATTTTAGAGTATAGATCATGTGGTTTGGATCTTCCATTGGGGTGTTATAAATGGTATCAGAATATATCTCAACCAAAAATGTGAGACTTGAGCCATGCTACCTACAATAGACAGGCCTGACGAGGACATCGAGAATTTATAGGGACTAGATTGTGATACCTCATATGATATGGATAAAGGTAAGTGGTGTATGAGATTCTACATTGCTTGAGAAGGAAAAGTTCTTGCTCTTTATAAAGTTCTAATGGGGCTCCAATTGTATCATTGACTAGTCCTTTTGGAGTATAGGCCATGTGGTTTGGGTCTTCCATTGGGGCAATACAAATGAGAAATTGTGATACCCCATATGATATGAATAAGGATGGGTGGTGTATGGGATCCCACATTGCTTGGGAGGAAAAGTTCTTGCTCTTTATAAGGTTCCAATGGGACCCCAATTATATCATTAACTAGTCCTTTTGGAATATAGGCAATGTGGTTTGGGCCTTCCATTGGGGTGTTACAAATAGTATCAGAGTCTATCTCAACCAGAAATGTGGGACTTAAGCCATGCCATCTACAATGGATAGGCCCGACGAGGACGTTGGGAATTAAAGGGGATAGATTGTGATACCCCATATGATATGGATAAGGGTGATTGGTATAGGAGATCCCACATTGCTTGGGAAGGAAAAGTTATTGCTCTTTATAAGGTTCCAATGGGGCTCCAATTGTATTATTGACTAGCCATTTTAGAGTATAGGTTTTGTGGTTTTGATCTTCTATTGGGGCGTTACATGTAATCTCTTTGTCTATGAATGAAGGTGTTTTGATATTAAAAAAATAATAATAATAATTAATGATGATAAAAATAAAAAGGGAAGGTTTTATTTTGCTTTCTCAAAGTAGACTCACTACAACAAATTTGAGATTTTGGGACAAAATTATTTAGGGACGAAAAAATTTGTCCCTAAAAGTCATTTCTTGGGACATCTCAAAAAATTGATGACTTTACAAAATCGTTCGAACGTTACAATAATTGTTTGAACATAATTTTCTGTGACGAATTAAATCGTCTCAAAAACTTTTTTCCCGTTCGAACATAAAAAAAAAAAAAAACGTTCGAACAGTAAAATTTGGTGGAGAATTAATTTATTATGGCGGGGAAAGTTCACAAACGTTGGAGCGATTATTTGTTGCATTCGAACAGAAAATATTTGGTAGCAAATCCTGGCGGAAAAGTTTCTAAACCGTTCGAACGGAATATATTTAGTTAAAACATATTCAAGCACCATATTTATACATTCGAATGTATAATATTAGTCTCGATATGAAACTCAAAATATAAAAAATATATCATATATACAAATTCATTAATTAATTTTATGTAATTAATTTAAAAATATTTTAATGCTTTCCTTTTATGTTAAATAAGATATTTAGTTAAATAAATATTATCAACCATACACCACATAATATAAATCAATAATTACTCCAGAAAAGATAATATAAATCATAGCATTACAAGAAATACGAGAATAAGGAAGATGTACGCCAGCATCCTTTTCAGGATGTTCGAGCTGAAGAATGGGGAAAACTTTGCGACATGTTTGAGGATCCATCATATAGGGTAAATTAAATGAATTCTTTATGTGTCATATTTGTAATTTTTCACTTACTAACTTTTACAACTTCTATGCAAAAGCGAAGTTCTATAAACAAAACGAATAGATCAAAGTTAAATATTCATCATCATGCAGGCTCAAGATCTTTCCATCGACTATCTCAGAAATTGGTAATGTACTTTTTTTTTATTTTTTTTTATTCTATGAGTTTGTTTTTAATATAGACTTTATATCTTAACAATGTCTCTTATAGCAAGAGTCAGACACCAATTATGATTTGACAAAATTATATGCTGCACCACATATTAATAGTAATGGAGAGTGGATTCATCCCGATGCTCGTGAGAATTATGTAAGTATTATAATTTCTTTTAATTAATCATATTTAAATTATTGTGTCAATATTAATTTTATATATTGTGTGTAGGATAAAATGGTTACCATTCGTGCTGAAGCTGCATCAGATCATAATTCATCAACAAGTGATGTTGAAATTTTTACAAAAGTTCTGGGTCAACGTTCTGGCTACTTAAGGGGTTTGGGTCGCTGTGTAAAGCCTTCAAGCTCTTCATCAACATCAAGTACTACTGCCATTGCGTTAGAGAATTCAAATTCTAGGATCGAAGAATTGATGGCAAAACAGCATGAGTTAGAGGCTCAATTAACGAAACAAGCAGACATGGAGATGCGCATAAAACAGCAAGAAGATCAACAAAGAGAGATGCAACTCCAAATGCAAGAACAACAAAGACAGATGCAACTTCAAATGCAAATGCTTATGCAACAATTCAGGCCTCCAAACAATTAAATTTCATTATAAGTGTTTTTACATATTGAACAATTATGTATAATGTACTGATAATTTTATTAGTATTATTAGTATTTTATTTATTTAGTTCTGAATTATTAGATTAGTTTTATTTATATTGAACAATTTGTAATGTATTTTTGAAATATAAATATCTATTTAGTTTTAAATTCGTATTATTATCCTAGAAACTAATAACCATTCAAACTCTCATCAAACGTTCGAACATATAAAAATGGACACAACCGTTCGAACATTGAAAGTTAGAGTTCGAACGGTAAAAAATTCTGAGCCGTTTGAATAGGAAATTCACTATTTGCGTTCGATCGATAATTTTTTTGTTCGAACGTTTCTTCATGTGTATTTGGTCGAACGGATTTGTATTGATCGACCGGCCATGAAATACCCGTTCCAACAATTACTCATGGTTCAAATGTTATTTAAGGCGTTCGAATGAATTTCAGAGACGAATTTAAATCGTCCCAAAAAAAATTCGATTTGAACGCGATCGAACGGTCCAGCTTAATTTCGTCTCAAAAGATATTTTTTAAGACGAATTTTTCATTTTCGTCCCAAAATACCTTTTGGGACAGTTTTATAGTGACGAACTTGGGACGGTCTTTTTTCGTCCCAAAAAATATTTTGGGACGAAATACCAATCTTTTGAGACGAAAATTTTCGTGTCAAAAGACCTAATTTGTTGTAGTGACTCAAACCATTGTTCTTTTCTTTTTCTTTTTTTTCTCAGTTTCCACTTTACACTCATTTTTGTCTATTTAGATATGATGGTGGGATTCTAATTTTCTGCTGAAATCTTTAATGCTCTTGTTGCAAAGTTTAGAATTAGGTAACTATACTAAAACCAGAATAAAAGTTACATAAAATAACAAATATATATTTTCTTTCTTGGCCAATTAGGTTTCGTCTTCACTCACTATCTCTAAACGTATTTTAATCACTCCCATCATTTTCTTTCCCGATTGAGATTCTTTCTTAGATTGGGTCAAAAATCACCTGGAAGGTGAAGATGGTGACTATCAAAAGCTAGCTTTTTAAACTGGCCAGGGTTTTGATCGACTGGGCGGAATGTGATGGGTAACTGAGATACGTTTTTCTCTTTTTTCTTTTCCTTTAAGTTTTTCTTTATTTTGATTTAATTTTTGTCGGATTTGATCCGAATTCCCCAGCCTTTCACTCGGAAGGGAATGGAATTAAATTGATAATTTCTTTGTATTAATCTATTTTGTGTAGGGAATATTTTGGATAATAAATAATTATATATGTGCAAATACTTTGTAAACTAGAAAATATATAAAATAACAAGAATAAATTAGAAAGAGAGAATTCGGTATTAAGGCACATTGTGATGGACGTTTTCCTTAAACTAGATTTTTTTGTTTGTATTTATTTTAGACACAAGTGCAAGAGTTGGTGATGATTTTCAAAGAAAAAGACAAATTTTTTTAGCAAAAGGGAGACATATATGTTAATTATTTCCAAATGTTACCATATATAGATTAAAATATTTGTTTTCTTATACAGTAGTATCAGATAAGGCCAGGCATGCAGTAGTTCCTCAAATATGAAACCAAAATCGAATTATGATTTGGCAGATCCAACCTTGATTTCTTTCTCATATTTTATAATTGAAGTGTGAATCTGTCATGAGCTGCTGATAACTTCGATCAATAGTAGTATGGTTCAAAACCCAGACAATAATGAAATAGAAGTATATTATTATTATTTTTTTGTTATTTATTTATTAATGTAATCAGGATCTAAGGGTATCTTCTCCGGTTTCTATCACAAGAGGGTAGACATATAGTAAGGCGGGCTCTTTCCACCACTAACAACGGCAAACTACGATTTTTGAGGGTGGAGGGAACCGGAAGGTACTACTATAGGCTCAACCATTGATTCAAATGTCTTAGAATTATTGAATATTGATTTGATTAAAATTTAGCCTTTAAGATTATAACACTCCACCATACTTATATATTTGACGGCCATGGCGCACGCGATTACAAGAAAAATAGATTTTTGTGACCAATTTATTGCAACTAAAAGACTATTTACAATCAATTTTAATTGCAAATAGTCATTTTACTATAATTAACTGATCCCAAATAAATAGTTTTCCTGTAGCACGACGGTCCATTATATTGACATTGACTTGATGATAGCTCTTTCTCTTTTGGCTACTCCATGTATCAATCAATATGACTGTTTGATATATCAATCAATAGAGAGAGAGCTATCATCAAGTCAGTGTCAATATATATTAATTTGGTTAAGCCTTTAATTGTTAAGATCATAACAAGAGCCTGCTCATCGCCACTTGTCGTGATCAAGTGGCGATCCAATCTAAGCTCAGGGGTGCTTGCTGCTTAGACCAATTAACCTAATGGGAATTGGGTGATCTCAAGCAACTCTCAAGGGCAATCCTCTCATGGATCATGCCTCGTCGAGGGTATCTGATGCCATGGGGACCTCTTCCTCCACCCACCTCAATTGTTTTCCTTTTTTAAATGATGCTTCTCTAAAATAATGTAATGCTAAAGAAAAAAAAAAGGTGCTCGATAACTTCATCCAAATAATCACGTAATTAATTGGCCACTATACTTTTCTATATATATATATAGCAGGAAGCAAAGTCGTCTCCATTCATCTTACGTATTTAGTTTTTATCAGATTTATTAGAACCGAGTTGCTACATTGTTTCTGAGTGGTTTTAGCTGTGTAGGAAAATATGGCTCTAAAGGGTAAGATAGAGGCTGAAATAGAAATAAAGGCAGCCGCTGATAAGTACTACAACATCTTCAAGACCACTGCCCACCACGTTCCCACAGCCACTCCTGACATTGTTCAGGGAGTTGAGGTGCATGAAGGTGATTGGACGACACATGGCTCTATCAAGGTCTGGAAATATACAGTGGGTAAGGCTGCCAACCTCGTCTAGCTAGTTACTTTTTCCAAACTTTAGATATGAGTTGTTTTGACTAAGAGCACGCATTGGACGTGGTTAAATATACATGCATGCATGGAACTGCTCCTCTTCGCTCCCATTTTCTCCAGTAATACTCAGAGTTTACGTGATTATACAAGAAATTATTTGTTATGGGCCTGGAAAATATATGGTCCTCATAACATGGTGTTTAATGATAAACTAGGCCTAACTAGCTGTTATATAACATTATTTTCTTGGGAAATGTTCTGGAATGCACACAAATGTGTTGTTAGTATCGTCCTAACGCGCGCGCGCGCGCACATATATGTGTGTGTGTGTGTGTATATATATATATATATATATTCTTGTGAAACTGAAATATTTGATGTCCCTGTTTTTGCTTGTGAAAACCACAGAGGGGAATGCTGAGGTTTTCAAGGAGAAGGTTGAATTAGATGATGCAAACAGGGCAGTAACTCTTGTGGGTATTGAAGGAGATCCCATGAAGTATTACAAGAGCATTAAGGCCACATATCAGGTTACTCCAAAGGGTAATGGCAGCTTGGCGAAAGTGTCTCTTGAATATGAGAAATTGAGAGAGGAAGTGCCTGCTCCAATTAAGTACCTCAATATGATGGTTAATATCACTAAAGACATTGATGCCCACCTTGCCAAAGCTTAATTAGAACCAGAGCATGCAGTAGTACTGTAAGAAAAACTTGTTGGTTTGTGTAAGGAATAACTTGGAGTGGTCTTCTTATTGTGTGTTATGATGAAGACTACCCACATCATGAGGTGGTGCTCTTTACTTTTTTATCATGTCTGGGAATAAAACTCTGTATTATATGGTGCGTCCAAAAATATGAATGAAATCCCTCTTGTGATTTACATGTTCAGCCTAAGCACATTAATCTTTCTTCCTCGCCGAAACTTTAAAAGGAACTGTTGAGATTTTCAACAAAAGAAAAGAGAAATTATATTTATAATCGTGAATTGTATAATTGTCATGTAATTATTTAAAAAAAATAAATAAAATATAAGATTCACATGAAAAAAATTAATTTTTTAATAATAGACTCAATTTTTTTTAAAGTAATTACATATTGTTTACGTATTTCACGATTGTATCAGAATTATAATACTCCAAAGAAATATATGGATGCAGATTATGATGCTCAAAAGCTTTTTTCTTTTTTAATTTTTATACAAAAACCAACCAACCAATCAACACGTGCAATAACCTACGTACGGGTGGGAGGCCAAGCCAATAAATAAAAAAGTTCCAGTTTTTTTTTATAAGTGGATATATTTTAGAATAATATTGGGATCAGCTCAAATGATGCGTGAGATGCCCTCTTTTTATAAAAGCTGCCATTTATTTACATATGTCGGGTAAAATTATTTCTTAAAAAAATTATAGGTCGATTTTGTCGTTTTGGTCTATACCATTTCTTCTTCTTTATATAATACATTAAAATTAGCAATAAAAAATAGCACTTACAATCTGTACTCCAAATAAGGACACCAGTGTAAATAAACTTTTTTTTCTTTTTCTTCTGAGCATAACCATTAAGAAAAAAGAAAAAAACAAATACAAATCCACTAATAGTACATACTTTTTTAATCATTAAAAAAAATAAAGAAAATAAAAATAAAAATATATGAGTGAACAAATTTAAAAGCGATACTAACATTTCTTATCAGGTTATGAACAAAATAATAAAAAAATACATTTTTTTCATGCTCTTATTGTTTGAAGACTATGCTTCTCGCCCTCTTTAATACTATACATTGTCTCTTAAATTCCAGTTATTTACAATCTCCTCAATTAGTAGGCATTTTGATATCTCCTGGAGATAATTTTTATTTTTTTAATTCAATTTGCGTAAATATGTTGGAATTAATTTGTACGTCAAGTACCTTTTAAAGAATTGCTTTTAAGGAAAAAAAAATTATAGAATTGGTACATTAATCAAGCTCAGAAATGTTCTCCTAATTAATGATAATAAAAATAAAAAGGGAAGGTTTTTTGCTTTCTCAAAGTAGACTCAAGCCACTGTTTTTTTATTTTTATTCTCAATTTCCATCTCGCACCCATTTTTGTCTATTTAATTAAATATGATGGTGGGATTCTAATTTTTCAACTGAAATCTTTAACTGTCTTGTTGCAAAGGTTGGGAGAATTAGGTAACTATTCTAAAACCAGAATAAAAGTTAAATAAAATAACAAATATAAATTTTCTTTCTTGGCCAATTAGCTAGCTATATAGCTAGGTTTCGTCTTCCCTTTCTATATATCTCTAAACGTATTTTAATTACTTCCATCCTTTTCTTTCACTATCAAGATTCTTTCTTAGATTGGGTCAAAAATCACCTGGAAGGTGAAGATGGCCGTGACTATCAAAAGCTTATTACTTTTTTAACTGGCCGGGATTTTGATCGGCTGAGCGGAATGTGCTGGATAATTGTTATACGTTTTTCTTTTCTTTTTATTTTCTTTATGTTTTTTTATTTTGATTTAATTTTTGTCGGATCGGGTCAGAATTCCTTGTCTTCAGCCTTCCACTCTGAATTGATACTTTCTTTCTAATTTGAAACAGGTCGCAGAAAAGTTCACGTGGGGTTTGCATTAATCTGGACACGTACTCTATCGGATAAGGATAGATTTACTTCCAACTTTCTTATCACTTATTTATTATTTTATAATATATTTAAAATTTTTATTTTTTTATTATTATTTTTAAATAGTTTTTTAACATCCTTCATCATTAAAAAAAATTAAAAAAAAATATATACAACTTTACTAATAATCACTTTCTTAACTATTAAGTAAAAAAATAAAATAAAATAAAATAAAATAAAATAAATTAATAAATTAATAATATGATAGTCGTAAATCTATCATTATCCAATAGTTAAATATCGATCTAGTAAGTAGTTGATGATTAACTCCATGCATGCCAACTGGCCCCTAATTAATTTCTCGTGAAGTTAAGAAACTTTATATATATATATATATATATATATAATACGAGTGGGGCTACTATATATACTGCTCCACTTTTACTGTCCAGCGGTTTTTTTTTTTCTTTTTTTTTATCACATTTTTTTAATATATTTAAATATTTAAAAAAATAAAAAAATATATATAAATATATTTAAAATCACTTTCTCAATTATTAAATAAAAAATAATAATTTAACCGACGGTCAAATAAAACGGTCAAAGTGAAGGAGGCAAAGTATCTTTTTCCATATAATATATATATCCATCAAGAGACTGATCTTGAAATAGACCGTGCATTTGTTTCGAAGAAGCAAATAAACGTATGAACAAAAAGCTAGCCTCTTCTCTTTCTCTATAAATTCTGAGATTAACCATATTAAATTCTTGATATTGAAGTGTCGAAATATTTGGGAGACTAATAAATTCCTACACGACGTAGACTTGCATGAAATTAATCTTAACAATTGACATTGGCCATAAGATGAATAAAAATTTGGGTTATGGGACTTCCTCTCGGCACTTAAGATAACTCGAATTAATCCATCTAACAATAGCACTTGATGTATTTTAACAATATACAACAAGGTTGATGTATTTTAAACATCCTTATAAATCATTAAAAAAATAAAAAAATATATATAAATTTATTAATAGTCATTTTTTTAACCATTAAAAAAATATATGAGTTGACACATTTGAGAGTCGTACATTTTTTCAGAAATAAAAAAATCATTTCAAAATCTAAAATGGAAGCTTAAAAAAAGAAAGACGTACAAGTAATAACAATTACACTTATTATTGTTATTGCTATTAAATAATAACAATAAATAATAAATCAGTACGTATAACTTTAGAGATTTGCTAATAAATTTATAATAATAGTATATAAATAATAAGTGTTATTGTTATTTATTAATATATATATAAATCAGTGCTCATAACTTTACATTAAATAAGTAGTTTATTATTTATATATATGCGGGCCACATTAGAGATATTTGCTTACAATAGTATGATGTTAATAGATTTTCTAATCATGATTTCTTTGGTTTTAAATATGTGAATCTACTCCCATTTTTCCCCATGCTTTTATTATAGACAGGAGTGGGAGATTTGGTGATGACTTTCAAAGAAAAGGACAAATTCTTTACCCATATTATAATAGTATATATCAACTATCAATTATAGAGGCCTAATGAAGTCGACAACGATTAATAGTTGACACGATTCCAACCCATATTTCCATATCTGTCTCTCCGTTTTATTTATTTATAATTATTATTTAAGTTTGAGTTTAGATCCTAAACTTATCTCAACTTATCTTATCTAATCACTGTAATTTTTTTAAATTTTAACATAAAATATAATAAACAATTCAATTTTTTTCAAATATCAAAATATTAATAATATTAAAAAATAATATTTAACAATATTTTATTCAACTTTTAACTTTCATCTTAACTCAACTCGGCTCAACATCTAAATGCAGCCTGAATCTGTCCTCGCTGGCGATAACTTCGTATTATTTAAAAAGACAAAAACTTGATAAAGAATTAAGATAACAAAATAAACATCAATAATATATAAGACATCATATAAATATCCAAAACATGATATAAATAACAACAACAACAAATATGTAAGGATATCTAAATACAAACATCAGCTTGATTTGATTTTAGCATCGATGAGTTATCTCAACAATAATTTCCTCTTTTTTATTTATTTTTTTGGGCTTTGGGAAGTTGTCTTTTTCGTTCTATAATGTCATAGATTGAGATTCACAGTGTGCATCATGAGATTCACATTATCTGGAAACTTCGTACATGCAACATAATTACTTACATATAGTGTCTATATTTCTTCAAATGAACAATCTTTTTAAAAATCTGTCTTTAATTATTTAATTCAAACAGATTAAGCAGATCATTCAACTGGAATTGGTGGAAACAATATATTTGATTTTATTGTATCTTTTTAATCATTCGCATAACCGCTTCAATCAACTTCGGACCAATTCAAAGCTAAGTTTTATTTATTTTTTTATTGTGAGAAATGATTTTCTTTCTTTAATTTCGTGGATGAAGATACGATAGAGCTAAACCTCACACAACCAATTACATTTATGGTGATGGACGAAACCGTCATAAAAAATAAGCAAACCGCCATATAAACTTTTTGGTGACGGTTTGAAACCGTCTCCACAACCGTTATCAAAAAAGCGTCACATAAAGTATTTTATGGTAGTTTATTGTACGATCGTCACTAAAAAAATTTTTGGTCACGGTTGGAAGTCTGCCGTGAGATGCAACACTTACACATGAAGAGATTTTGTGACAGTCAAATTCCATCACAGAAAGTACGTTCAAACATATCAAATAACATTCGAACAGTTGTCTGACCAATTAGAATTGAAATGATAATTATCTAACGTTCGATATTTTTCATTCTCACATTTGATTTTTACGTTCAAACATTTGTAATGTGATTTTTGAATTTTGCATTTGCATGTTATTGAGCAATTGTTCAAATGTAAATGTTCGGATAGTTAATAAATATGCTCGAACATATCTTTTTAATCATTCAAACATTAAGAAATATTCATTCGATCATAACAGAAGAAGTTCAAACGTTTGTAGAGTATATACGTTCGAATGTATATATCGCACGTCTATGTACTTATGTTTGAACATTAATTCGAACGTAAAGGCATCTTCAAACGTTCTTTGTTTACATTCGAATTTATTGATCAGAACTAATAATTTCATCAAATTAAAAAAGCATACAAATTGTACCATATTATAGAACAAATAGTATCATCCCATGAAAATGCTTTAGAGAGTTGCAAAATTAGACGGTAAAAGTTTTGAACAATTATAGGTTTTATTTCTTCTTCTTTTCACACCCACTGTGATCCTGCTGTAGTGATATAACACGTCTCATTTGAACTAGCATCTCCCTTTGTACTTGTTCTTGAACTTCAATACGTATTCTTTCTTCCTGGTCTCTTTGTCGCTCCTACAAACGCATATATAAATCAGACTATCGTGATAAGAGAGCTTCACTCCTGCTATCTCGACTTCATCTACTCAATTTCTTAGCATGTGGCATCCAAATCCTTCATAAGATTATTAACTTTTGAAGTCGAGATCGTGGAGGATGAACCGACACGCTTGATAGAACATCCCAAATCTCTTACCAAACCAGACTTGGTCCCGAGGACCTGCATAAATATGTCAATGTCACTAGGAGAAGATTCCTCAGAGGCTGATTGTATCCCGATCATTTTTTCCTACAATAATTAGGAACAAAATCACACAATAAACAACATATTTAAAGAAATAGTAAGGAAACATAATAGTCATTCACATGTTGGCATAATTTATTCACACAAAATGACCTCACTTACATAATTCTCTTTGGCAATAGGATACATCTACTCACTGTACGCATCAGTGTGAGTAACAACATAGACATGAATGAGGAAGAAATTTTTAGGATCATTGTGTTTCTAACAAAGTCACAGTAGTAATTTTAAAAAAATCATGTTAGTACTTAAGAAACGAATATGATAACAATGATTGAATTTTAATAAGTAATTACCATTTTATCAGCAGGGCGTTGGAATGACCTTCAACCGACGCGATGGTGGATTGTCAAAGATATTCTATTTTATGCATTGATAGAACTTAAATGGTGCAAGAGAAATTAACAATGTTAAATATAATCTATGAAACCAATATAGATGTAAATAAATTATGGGAGAAAAATCCAAAATACCTGATAATCTTGGGTTGCGAAAAGAGCACAATACTTCCTCCAATCGTCTAACTTTATTTTTGAAAAGAAGACTGAGCAGCCTCTTTTAACGTCTCAAATTTCTTGAAGTGGTCATAACATCGTCCCTTGTGACGCCGAAATAATGTAGCCATAAACTTATTCACAGTTCGTACTTCCTCGCTAGGGTCAAAATTTAGGTTGAATTCATCCTAAAAAGTGAATTGCATCAAAAATATGAAATTAAAACATCTCTAAAAAAATCTACAGTAAATAAACTCACTAATACAAGACTCTGAATGTGATCCTTAACCTCAGTCAGAATATCTCACCTAGACCGCACATAAAATGGCGCATAAGCTCGGACTAGTATTTCGACATAGGAGGAAAGCGATGTCGCACTATCATTGACACCCCTAGTGAGGTTATCAGAGATGCTAACCTTAATTTTCTCGTGCCTTCTATTTTTTCCCAGAGCCAGGTCACGTGTTAAGCCACGACAACGACGTGACAAGGCATCAATTGATATATTTAAAATTATTAAAACCAATTTCTTCCCAAGTATTCAAATATAATTAATTATCAAGAAGAATTTACTTATTAGTAGGTGTGGACTGGCCGTCTATCTCTTGTGTATCAACTTGATCAGGAGCGGAGTCCCCAATTGGGGAGTCCTCAACTGGTTCAAAACTTGGCGGAGGAGGCATATTTCTTCATTGTTGTTTTGGTGGCATCCTTGAAAAGTATTATTATTTTCAATGAACTAGCTTAGAAATAATTATGAAAAATGTAATAGTCTAATATGTGTAAATAAAATATTTAGTACTTTTATTCTTCATTTTCAGATGTCTTTTCCATATTTGTTTCAGAATCTCCTTCAATAACATCTTCGTAATCTCCTTCCTCCTCATCATCATCTTCTTCTTCGTCTTCTTCATCAACTTCTTCTTCTTCTTCTTCTTTTGATTCTTCTGATTCATCAAAATCTTCAATTGAATAATCATTTAATACGGATGGGTCGAGATGTATGGGTGAGACGTCATCTTTACATAAGAGGATTAGTTTGAGTGCACCAAGGTCAACAAATAAATTAATACCCTCTCCATCTTCCTAATAGGCCTTTATAATCAGAGTGTCATCTTCATCTCCACTATAATCGTGATCCACTACCAATCTTGCATCATAAATATTTCGAGAAAAAATCTTTTGTATGACTCACCAAGTTATCTCTCCACTAGCTTCATCGGTCCTTTTCATTGGATCAATTAAGTAATAGATTTGGGTCGCTTGACAAACCAATAAGAACGGATCATCTTGGTACTATTTACATGCAGTAGTGATACTCGTAAAGTGATTATCCCTATTTCTTGATACCTGACCGCCGCCTAGATCCCACCAACCACATTTAAATACATATGTCACATTCTCGCCCAGGTATTTCAATTCGATGATATCATGTATGACACCACAATAGCCAATATCCTCTGTTTCATGACTTTCCTCAACCAACACACCACAATTTTTTGTCTTTCAATTACGTTCACGATCTATAATATGGAACCTATAACCTCGAACCGTACATACAGTGTATCGAAGTGACCTGTTTGAAGGACTGTGGGCCAATTCATGTAATTCAGAAGAAACTGATTTTGGATCATGAGCAAGTTGTTCCAAAATTTAACAAGTGAAATATTAATAAAATTATACAAAGTTACTATAAATTAAAATGGTTTACAAATATTCTACTATAGGGGACATTTAAATGCATACGCGTTGTTTAAACCATCGTGGAAATTCTTCTTCATGCCTTGCCTCTATATTCTATACGCCTTTTATCCTAAGTTTGTCTATGTGCTCACAATATTGAAGTAAAAAGAATAGGATATTTGAACACCTTTGATATAGTAGTACTTTAATAGAATATAGGAAAATTAGAATTATTCTAATTATGGATCGGCATACTTAATATAGTCATCAATCTTACGATAATTATTCAACACGTACCACTAAGCTTTTTCTAACTCTTCATAGAGTAAGTTGTACCTTGTTTGTGCACTTAAGGATCGTACATTCTGAGAAAACACAGATAGCTCACGAGGGTGAGGAGTAGCAAAATCAGCATTCCGCTGTTCTTGATTAAAGCGTGTCTCAACCCCACGGAGATATAAAGAGCAAAATATCAACCATTCATTGTGTATATAAGTCTCTGCTATTGACCCCTCAGTTCGGGCTTTATTCCCAACAGTGCACTTTAGTCTACCTATAAATCATATAACGTTGGTTATCTAACTTACTGAGATTTCAAGTAAATCTCACCCCTTATGGATCTATTGTCATTCCACCTGAAATGATAGGAGTTATGTCAGGACTCAACAATGATGGACTGGTGGATCCGATTGATTGAAGAGGAGTCAGATCTCGACAAAAGATTAGACCTCATCTTGAAGTTTATAGCCCTAACCCTTCGTGCACTAGAATGCATGAAGCAGTTGATTTAGCCATAGAGACATATTATCAAGAATAATTGTACTAAGATTATACTACCTTATGATTTGAACTTACGATGGTTATGAATGACATTGAGATGTTTTAGTTTATTTTGACGTAAGTTTTATTTAGCCACCTTTATTCCACTGCGATTATTGCATATTGCTAGATGCATTTATAGGATGCAGTGCATAATAACTGTCATGAACGGGGGTATGTAACTTTATGTTACATGTCCCGATGCTTTAAGTCTTTGTTTCATCCTAAATTGAGGTTAGGGACGTCACATCTCTTAACTAGATAGATCCAACAAAACCTCTTGATGTAAATGCATTGCTAAATAGACCATTACGTAAAAAATGATGGTGGAAAGATGACACCTCATATCTTGCGTTGTTTTGCTACACATATATAGCCTTTGCAATTTGATCAGAAAATAACACAAAATTTTCACCGAAACATATTTCCTAGCCTTCCACCTCGACTCTCCACATACGGGACAAGCATGTTTTTCCTCATTCTCCTTCCAAAACAACACATAATTATTCCTATATACATGTATCGACTCATACTCAAACCTTAACTACTTTCTCAACTGTTTCGCTTCATAAAAGTTTTTCTGCAAAGTAGAACCTTCATGGAGCACCTCATTAAATAAGTCCAATATTATGTTAATTGCTTTCATCGACATCTCACAAAATGACTTAATGTGAAATAGTCTCACAATTAACAAACGATATTTTGTTGTGTTTTGTACAATCAAGATAAAACTCACGCTTTGCATCTTCTTACATTCTAGAGAAATTCTCTGACTCAGTCCCTCGGCCACTTGAGGCATCAACATCAATGTCATCCATAAACAAGTCAGCTCCAATGTCACCCAACATCTCCTTCATCTCATCCCACTCATTATCGTCATCCAGTGCCTCATTGCAATACCATCATCGAACGGAAAATCGGCAAATTGTTCATATGGTTGACCATGTAATACCCATTGAGTATATCCCAAATCTATACCATCCACAAATATATGACTTTGTACTTCATTCAATCTTATAGTGCATAGAGTTTTGTACCCTCAACATGAACACTTTATGTAACCTTGACTATCGGTAAAGGCATGAACAAAATCAATAAATTTTTTCACTCCATGTGCATACAAAATAGTCTTTTTCAAGTCTATCGCCAAGACGCATCCAAATTTTGTTCATTTCTAAAAAACCCTATGGATTAGTATAATGGCAACTAATTTCATATACATCACATGCTCCAATTCAATTCCTCATGTTCTTTAAATAAAAATAGTTGGTCATATCTCATTCGAGATTATGTCATCCATATTGCATAAATTTTTCACTTTTGTACTCTCCACATCAGTAAAAATTTTGGCAGCACCTCCCCATAATTCTCCAAATATACATGGCTGCAAACATGGATTGTCACCCTACGAACAATATACCCGAAGAACAAATAAAGAAGACACTGAAATTTCCATTCTTAACGTGTAAAGAAAGAGTAATGAAAATGTGTAATATAGATAATATAATTTCAAACTCTTCACACTGGACAATTCGGGAATTAGTGAACACCTAAGTGTACACTAATTTTCAAACGGGTCTAAGATTATTCATGCAATGTCACACACACAAGCTGTAATATATAACATATAGCAATAACACAAAAGCTATAACATATAAGTAATGTATATTCATGCTAAACTTCTGCGAAACCATCAGTAAAAAATCCATTGTTGGGTCTTAATTGGGGATTCCAAACAAGTTTAGTATGCTTTGTCCTAAGCATAGTATGTGAAGTTGTTTATTTGTTATTGTTACAATGACCAAGCATTTTAAAGTCATCATTAATTAAATTGGATATAATTATTTATCAAACTAAGGTGTAGATTTAAATTAGATATGTAAGGTGTGTTTAATGTATATTTGATTCCAAATAAATAAGGTTATATATTTAAATAATGTATATTCATACTAAACTTCTTTGAAACCCTAAGTAACGAATCCATTGTTGGGTCTTAACTGAAGGATTTGAAGAAGTTCAACATGTTTTGTCCCAAGTATAGGATGTGGAGTTAGTTATTTCTTTTATTGATTATTTTTTTAATTTCCTAGCATTTTAATATTACCATGAATTAAATTGATATTTTCTTTTCTTTTTTTTATCTATCTAAGATGTAGATTTAAATTAGATATGTAAGTTATGCTTTATATCATTAGATATTTAATCTTAGTATATTTTATTAATTAGCTATTTGTTTTAATCTTAGTATAGATTATTAATTAGTTATTTTTTTTAATCTTAGTATAGATTATTAATTACTTATTTGTTTTAATCTTAGTATACATTATTAATTACTTATTTGTTTAAATCTTAGTATAGATTATTAATTAGGTATTTTTTTTAATCTTAGTATACATTATTGATTAGGTATAAGGTTTTGATCATTGTATGTTATTCTTATTCAAAATCTAAGAAATTATGTATTCTAATTATTCAAAATCTCTTTATTCAAAAAATTAATTTATGTAATTTAATTATGCTTTCTTTGCATGCTCAAGTGATATTTAGGTATCTATAAAATTAATTTAATTTTTTTCATAATTAGTATTGTTTTAATTTCCTATCAAAAAATAAATCATGACATAAACACAATATTATCCCATAAATCACAATATAATCACAAAATAACCACACAAATTACAATATAATCACAAAATAAATTACAACATAATCACAATATAATCTAATAAATCACAATATAATCTCACAATTCACAATATAATCTAATAATTCATAATATAATCACAATATAATTCCACAAATCACAATATAATCACAAAAGAAATGTCGACGCCCCCATCCCCCACTTGAGATTGGACAGTAACTGAAGCGTTGGGACATGTAACTGAAGACTATATACCCCCGCACATGATAGTTAAGATGCAATGCACCTAATGATCTAGTAGTATGCAATAAATTGCAGTGGAAAATTTTTCTTAACTACATAAGACTGGTGGTAATATAATAACATGGTACCAAAGTGTAAGCATCCCAAAAGTTTTAAATTTCATCATAGTACTATCAAAATCGATATTGTTTTCAAAAGTCGCCCAAAACAAGGGACCATCAAAAGTTGATTTCACAAAAATCCGAGTCATTTCCTTTTCTACCACTATTTTCATGGTCCATTTTCAAAAATAAAATTTTACAAGGCCATTCAAATTCAACCTTGTCTTTGTTCAAAATTCTCTTGAGCTCCTCAAAGAGCTGCAACACTTCAGTGATGGATTGGTCGGCGGCTTCTAACCTATCTACGAAGGATGGCTTCAATGAGCTCTCATGGCTCTTCAGGGTCTCCTTGACTATTGGGGAAGCTGACCTCTTGTGTTTCCCCATGGTCGTTCTCTTGCAGTCCTGTAACAATTTCTATCATTTTGGGTGGGGAGTGGTAATTGAAACTACCCTAATGAATGTATAGACATGTACTTTGACATAAAACTTGACTTATGCAACATCGACTTTTTCAAAATAAAGTATAATAGAAACCTTTTAACCTTTTTCAGAAAACATCATTTCATCTTTTCATTCTTGGTTCTTAAACATATAACATATCATATGAGCTCAAGTTCTTAGTTATTCCCACATCATATCATATCTTGTCATAACATATCATATCATATCATACCTTGTCATGTCATATCATATCTTGTTGTATCATGTTATAACATGTTGTATCATATCATATCGTTGAGCTTAGTGCCTTAATCATTCTTAGAACTCATGGTTGGATACAGCTCCCTTATGCATCGTGTGTTCATCACAAGTTACCGCATCATCCAACGGCCCACATGATCGTGGTGACTACGTTTCTTTAACATACTTATTACGGCAGTAGGCATATTTCGTCTTCACCATATGACACCCACTAGCTTTAGGTGCAACCACGCTCCGATATCATTTCCACAAGGATTCATTCAAGATTTGTCGACTGTACTTCATCGACCTAGGAGTTAGTACTCTTTTTTAAACACTCCAAAGTAGACAGAAGAGTTCCACTAGGGCATTCTCCCGTCCTACCATTTGGGGTAATGACAAAACATTTATTGACTCATTTTCTTGAAAACAATACACAAGCCCAATGCATATGACATGGACTTATGATGCCTTGTTACTTACATGGATCATGAAATCATGTATGCCGAGATTCATGCAATCATACAAACAATATACATCTCACATTATGGTTTGAAAATACTAGAACATGCGAATACTTAATTTACACATACGAACAATGGTATTCAACGATTAACAAAGGGTAAAACCGATTCACAACATCATTCACTATGCTTGGTTGAAACATATAGTACTTGAAAGCATGATTTTACAAAAGTAACATGGACTTATAACATCTAACTTGTTCAGTATAACATTATCAAGCAACATGGCAATATAGTCATATAGATCCGAATGCAAGCATGGTATTACAAGAGATTTCATTCAACCAATGATCAATATGGCAACACATAGGTAGGTAAAACCGAGTGTAAAATATGATAAGAATTTCATCCAATCAAATATCAATCAAATGCAAGTTCACACATTATATACACATATTAGTCCAAGAGTCGGTTGAAAGTCTACTTACAAAAATTCAACGATTACAAATAGCAAGTTGAAAATGCATATCAAGATTCATTAGACATGGTGATCTGAAACCCTAATTTCTTGAGTGAGTGTGCGTTGTGTACATAACTCATGAAACTCATTCCCAAGGCAAGAAGGGCTCCTTAACATACGAACTTCACTCTCAAATTTGAAACTTCATGAAGAAATAAACCCTAGCTTATCTAAGTGTAGTGGTTGTGGCTCTCCTCCTTTCCAAAACTTACGCTCACTTTCATAGTGCTAAGGGTGGATTGGTTCTTCCCTTGAGAAGAAAACCCTAACCCTATTACGAGTGTCCAAGTACAAAAGAAGGCATGGATCACCTCCTTTACTCAAAATAGCCATGTGTGTGTGGATGTTTGTGGGCATGTAAAACCCTTAGAGTCCGAAACTCTCTCTTTCTTTGGTCGTGTGTGTGAGTGTAGGAAACAAGCGAATGGTCCTTACCTCATGTGTTTCTCCTCTGTAGGTGGCATTAGTACTTCTTGGTGTGCTTGAAATGGTGGTTGGAGGAGAAAAGTAGGTGCGAGTGTGGTATTTGGGTGTTGAAAATGCATATCAAGATTCATTAGACATGGTGATCTGAAACCCTAATTTCTTGAGTGAGTGTGCGTTGTGTACATAACTCATGAAACTCATTCCCAAGGCAAGAAGGGCTCCTTAACATACGAACTTCACTCTCAAATTTGAAACTTCATGAAGAAATAAACCCTAGCTTATCTAAGTGTAGTGGTTGTGGCTCTCCTCCTTTCCAAAACTTACGCTCACTTTCATAGTGCTAAGGGTGGATTGGTTCTTCCCTTGAGAAGAAAACCCTAACCCTATTACGAGTGTCCAAGTACAAAAGAAGGCATGGATCACCTCCTTTACTCAAAATAGCCATGTGTGTGTGGATGTTTGTGGGCATGTAAAACCCTTAGAGTCCGAAACTCTCTCTTTCTTTGGTCGTGTGTGTGAGTGTAGGAAACAAGCGAATGGTCCTTACCTCATGTGTTTCTCCTCTGTAGGTGGCATTAGTACTTCTTGGTGTGCTTGAAATGGTGGTTGGAGGAGAAAAGTAGGTGCGAGTGTGGTATTTGGGTGTTGAAAATGCATATCAAGATTCATTAGACATGGTGATCTGAAACCCTAATTTCTTGAGTGAGTGTGCGTTGTGTACATAACTCATGAAACTCATTCCCAAGGCAAGAAGGGCTCCTTAACATACGAACTTCACTCTCAAATTTGAAACTTCATGAAGAAATAAACCCTAGCTTATCTAAGTGTAGTGGTTATGGCTCTCCTCCTTTCCAAAACTTACGCTCACTTTCATAGTGCTAAGGGTGGATTGGTTCTTCCCTTGAGAAGAAAACCCTAACCCTATTACGAGTGTCCAAGTACAAAAGAAGGCATGGATCACCTCCTTTACTCAAAATAGCCATGTGTGTGTGGATGTTTGTGGGCATGTAAAACCCTTAGAGTCCGAAACTCTCTCTTTCTTTGGTCGTGTGTGTGAGTGTAGGAAACAAGCGAATGGTCCTTACCTCATGTGTTTCTCCTCTGTAGGTGGCATTAGTACTTCTTGGTGTGCTTGAAATGGTGGTTGGAGGAGAAAAGTAGGTGCGAGTGTGGTATTTGGGTGTTGAAAATGCATATCAAGATTCATTAGACATGGTGATCTGAAACCCTAATTTCTTGAGTGAGTGTGCGTTGTGTACATAACTCATGAAACTCATTCCCAAGGCAAGAAGGGCTCCTTAACATACGAACTTCACTCTCAAATTTGAAACTTCATGAAGAAATAAACCCTAGCTTATCTAAGTGTAGTGGTTGTGGCTCTCCTCCTTTCCAAAACTTACGCTCACTTTCATAGTGCTAAGGGTGGATTGGTTCTTCCCTTGAGAAGAAAACCCTAACCCTATTACGAGTGTCCAAGTACAAAAGAAGGCATGGATCACCTCCTTTACTCAAAATAGCCATGTGTGTGTGGATGTTTGTGGGCATGTAAAACCCTTAGAGTCCGAAACTCTCTCTTTCTTTGGTCGTGTGTGTGAGTGTAGGAAACAAGCGAATGGTCCTTACCTCATGTGTTTCTCCTCTGTAGGTGGCATTAGTACTTCTTGGTGTGCTTGAAATGGTGGTTGGAGGAGAAAAGTAGGTGCGAGTGTGGTATTTGGGTGGATAGAATGTAGTGAGAAGAAAGAGAATGGTATATCCATATGATATAAGGGAAAACTTAGAAAATGACCAAAGGACTACCCATTTTCGGCTCCCCCCTTCTTATAAGCGTCTCCTCCCTCTTTGGAAAGTCAAAAGTCATGGTGCATGGATGCCACTTGGCATCTTGGCCGAGTATCTCTTCACCTTCTTTATGATGGGATTGTATTGGAAAACCAAAGGTCTTTTGGACAAGTGGTGTGTGGCTTCCCCAATCCGAAATCCTAATTCCATCTATGCCTTATTCCATGTGTCTAGATTCAAAGTATCTGATGGCAAAAATGTCAAAACACAAACTCTCAATCATCTTTGGGAGGATGAACGTGTACATGCTTGCCACTTGGCAAGTGGTGCATGTGTGTGCCTGTGGCTTGAAAAAACTCTTTATCCTCTCCAAGAAAACTCCTCTTCCCTAGGTGGGTGGGTGGCTTGTGCCTCTTGGCTTGCCCTTACTGTCCGCCCCTTGCACTTTCCCTCACAAAGGTTTTTCCAGAACTTATGTGAGTGTGTGCATGTGCCTTCCTCATGCGTCTCTTCCTCTTCCCCATGCATATCTCTTTGGAACTCTCATGCTCTTCCTGCATGCATGACAAGTGTTAACAAAGGTGGTTGGCTTTTCATGTGGGGCGTTCAACTTTATTGTCGAAACCCTAGAAATCCCTTAAGAGTCTCGTGCCTCTAACTTGTAGTGTCCCTATGCGCCTCTCCCTTTTTCAAATCATTGCACAAAATTCTTGGAACTTGCCAAAATCCTATGGGTGGAGTGTGGGTCCTTTGGGGTTACCGAAACCCTAGTTTCTCTCACTCCTGTTGCCCACTTTCAAGTCTAGATTCAAAGTAACCTAGAAGTGAGTTGTGCATATGGGACACGTGGCATGTGATTGGTGAGGCTGGCGTGTTCCCTATGTGGGGTCAAATCCTCTCTCTTGTCCCATCCTTTTACCTCCTAGAACCTTTGTGCATGTTGGCCAAGTGTCATGCGTCTACTACTTCCCTAGGTTTCCAAATGATGAGCTTCTAGGGAAATTAAAAAGTCTTCCCTTGCCATGTGGTGCCTCCATCTAAACCTTAGAGTTCACCTTAGTTTTCAAGCCCTAATACTTGCTAGTGGCCGAAATCTCCCATGGGCCTTGTGGGCCTTTCTTGTGGGCTTTCATGCCTAATGCACCAATGTCCAAAAAAATTAAAAATATTTCTAAGCATCCTCTATCATATTGCATAGCCTAACAACTATACATAATCTGTTAATAAAATATGAATACTTGGCTAAGTCCAGGATGTCACAATAAATCACAATATAAATATAATATAATCTCACAAATCACAATATAATCATAAAATAAATCACAATATAAACACAATATAATCACACAAATCAAAATATAATCTCACAAATCACAATATAAACACAATATAATCCAAAAAATCACAATATAATCACAAAAATCACAATATACTCAAAATATAATCACACAATCAGGTTTAGAAATATTCCTAGCTGGTACGTTTGGAACATAAAATCATCTCAACTTATCTCAACTAATAATTACAACTTTTTCGGATTCCAATGCAAAATATAATAAACAATTCAACTTTTTCAAATCTCAAAATAATAATAATATTAAAAAATAATATTCTAACAATATTTTATCATCTCAACTCAACTCAGTGCAACATCCAAACACAGCTAACCTTCAACAAGCTCTAACAAATATTCGTTCAAAATAAAAACAACATTAATTAGTTCCAAATAAACATAATAAATAAATAAACACAAGAAGTATTCCTTAAAAATAAACAAATCAAAATAAACACAATATACACAATAATAAACACAACAACTACCTTCAATGCAAAACCTTCTAAAATGACCATGCGCTCTCTCCCCTTCTCTCTATCTCGGTCTCAATCTCTCTTTCTCCCTCTACCTCTCTCTCTCATGCCACTCCATTTTTCGATCACTCACTCTCTCTCACAAGCACTCTCTCTCTCTCTAACTTCTACTTACTCTCTCTCATTGAATCCACTCTCTCTTGGTCACTCCCTCTCCCCAAAATGGGAATTAAACAATATTTCTCATTTTTTAAACACGCCACAGACTTGTCTGGAGCGTTATAATTGTTTTTAAAAAATTTTAATCTATTGCAGCGACTTTTATTGCTGCAATAGGTTAAACTAAACAAAATGACGGCATCCTAATTAGTACATGGTCCTTTTGCAGTGACTTTTTAAATGCAAAGTCATCGTATCAAAGTGTCGTAACTTTCGAACGTTTACAGTAAATGTTCGAACGTTTTGTAAAATTTTCCAATCCCCCTAAGTGTCCCGCCAATTTTTTTTCATACCATAATGTTGGAACGTAACAATGTTGATATGCGAATGTAGATGAAATTAGGTCCCCGTATATGCCATAGAATTAATGCAGGAAAGGTCCTGCCAATTTTTTTAAAAAAATTCGAATTTAATTATTCTACTTTCGAACGTACCATGATAACATTCGATCGTAATATTATTTACATGCGAATGTATATGAAATTAAGTTTCTCGTAAATGCCATAGAATAAAGCGTGAAAGGTCCTTCCATTTCTTTTTAACGTTCGAACTTAATTATTTTACGTTCGAACGTACCAAAATAACATTTGAATGTAATTTTGTTGACATGCAAACGTAGTTTAAATTAAGTTTCTCATATATGGCATAGAATAAATGCGGGAAAGTTCCCACCAATATTTTATAAACATCAAACGTTCATTATAACATTCCAACGTAATTCCAACCACGTTTGAACGTTTATTTAATGTTCAAATGTGGTTTATATATTATAGTTATATAGTATAGTAATGTATATAGTATATATTATATGGTTATAGAGTATAGTAATCTATATAGTTAGTTAGTAATCTAGTATATAGTATATATAGTAATCTAATATTTTGCCTCATTATATCATGCATATGGCCGGTCTTTTAATATATAATATATTAAAATAAGCAATAAAATAAGCAATAAAAGGAAATAGTAATAACAATACTATCACCAATGGCTTTGATACCAAAGGCGTGTCTCAGGTATAAAATAATAAGGTATTAGTAGAATATAATGTATTAAGGCGGTAAGACCGGCCATATGCATGATAGCAAAGTAGGCAGGCGGTATAACCGACCATATGCATGAGGAAAATTAAAGAAAAGAGATATGAAATAAACTTCTTCATTAAAAATATAATACTTACAAGGAGATTAATTCTCAAAGGAGTTGGGAGATGAAGACATGAGGGAATGATGATTGAAGATTTACAAAGAGAGGAGGACAGGACTTGGACTGGAGAGGTTTGGGCGAGAGATGAAGGGATATCAGATTAGAATTCTGAATGCCCTTCTTGCCTCGTGAACCCCCCTTATATAGACACTAAAACAGTAACTTTAATAATACATGAATAGTACCGGCCGTTATAATAACAGTATTAGCCGACGCTAAAGACAAACACAGTACCGGCCGACATTAAAGACAAGTACAGTGTCAGCCGACGCTAAAAACAAACATAGTACATAACACGTAATCTAGTACATAATTATTTGTCGCTTTGCTGGGCAATAATCTGTCGCGAATAACTTTTTAGAGGGATAATGTCTGCAGTCAGATAATAATTTTTTTTTTGTAGTCACAAATTCTGAGGATCATAATTTGCTAATTCCAGTTCAAACGGGTCTTGAGAATCCATCAGTTGTACCGGATGGTAAGGTGAATAATTTTGAGAAGGAGATGCAGCTTGGTTGCCTTGAAATTGAGAGGCCTGTTGAGAAGGAGAGGCCTGATGGGCTGGTGATAATGCGGGTTGCTGTGGTGGAGTTAATCTGGGTTGTGCTTCTTCTTCATCATCACTGTCTGATATTTGTAACATTACTTCAGCTAATTTTTTCAAATCCTTTTTGTTTGTAATGTATGCCAATTGTGCTTGGAATCTGCTTCGCTGGACTAGGACTTCCGGAGCTTTGGTAACTTTTGAAAACATCTTCAGTACATGATCATAATTGTATTTTTCCCACCATTTGATGAAAACTTGACGGGCTAGGAACATAATGGTTTTGAGAGAGGGATGAGGTTTGATAACGTATTCCCATTTCATAATCCAATTTAATTTTGTTTTGAGAAAGAAGAGCAAGAGGGGTGAGCAATGGTTTAATGCTAGTGGGCTGTCATTCTGTGAGATGAAATTTTGGAGACTTTCCTGAAGGGGAAGAGGAAGGAGAAGAGGTTCAGGTCCATAATATTCCCACCATAGTGAGAACCATTTCGGGAGTGTTTTAATTTCCTGTAGTTTATCAAAATGAAGGAACCATGAATGACGCAAATTTTTGTTTTGTTTTAAAAACATTTTTGTCCATGCTTGCTGGTAATCGTAATAATCATAATAAGGAGGATCATAGGGATGAGAGAATTTTCTTGTCAAGTAGGAATTTTTTCCCCATTGTTCCAGGGTGAGAACTTGCTTAATAGTGACTTTATGAAAGACAATAATTGGAGACGCTGGTGGAGAAGGTTGAGTTTGAAGGGAACAAGGAATTTCTGAGAGAATAATTGAGTCAGTATCTACTAATATAAATTCATAAAAATGCTGGATTTTCTTAATGTTTTGTGGAACATAATGCCAGTCCGGTAGGAGAAAGGCATCAAGTAATTTCTAAGGGTCAGATAAATGTTGTATTTCAGATTCAATAGGAAAGACCGGATGCCAATGAGATTTGATAATAATAGGAGATGAAGAAGGTTGAGATAATAATGGAGGATTAATAATTTGGGAAGGAGAAGGAGAAGGAGAAGGAGGAGAAACAGCTTTGGAATAGGTTGGTAATTTTGGAGAGGCTAATGGTGAAAATGGATTGTAAGAGGGTCTAATATTTTGTGGTAATGATCCCAATACCGTATAAGGTCTTGGAGTTGCAGAAGGACAAGGTGAAGGATAGGGAGGGGATGGCGGCAGTGCGTATGAAGATTTGGACTTTATTTTGGACTTTGAAGATGACATGATTTTCCCTGTAAGAATTCTCGGGATAGAAAATCAGGAAGAGAATTAGATTCTCCTTTAATATGCTCAATATCAAAATCAAAAATACTTAATATAGCTTGCCATCTGGCAAATATTTGTTTGGCAGCCAGGTTTTTCACATCTTTAATTAAAACTTCCTTGGCTGATTTGCAATCTATTCTAAGCAAAAACTTTTGATTCAACAAATCATATTGAAATTTAGAAATACATAATACAATAGCTAAAATTTCTTTTTTAATAGTACTATAATTCTTTTGAGTAGGATTCCAACATCCTGAATGGAATCGAACTATTTGTTCCCAGTTGGATGATAATTTTTGTTTCATAATTCCTCCGTAACCTATATCAGAGGCATCTGTTTCAACAATTTTAAAAGTATGAGGAGATGGAAGCCCTAAGCATGGTAATTTCTTAATATGAGCTTTAATCTGTTTTATAATACTAGTATGTTTTTCTGTCCAAGGAGGTGGATTCTTTTTTAATCTTTTAAATAATGGTTTGCATAATGGTTTGAGAGATTGGTAAAAATCTGCAACATAGTTGAGACTTCCTAGAAATCTATGTAATTGATTTTTATCTTTTATTTCATCTGAAAATTTATCAGCAAATTCTATTGCTCTACTAATTGGTGTAATAGTTCCTTAATAAATTTCATGTCCAAGGAATCTAATTTTCTCTTGGAATAGTTTTATTTTTGATGAGGAGACAACTAATCCATTTTGTTTGATAACTTGAACAAAGATATTTAAATGTTTCCAATGTTGTTCAATAGATGAAGAAAATATTAATACATCATCTATATATACTATTGAAAAATAAGTGAATGGAGTAAAGATTTCGTTCATAATATTTTGAAATTCACTAGGGGCATTTTTTAATCCAAAGGGCATAACATTCCATTCAAAATGTCCAAAGGGGACTGTGAAAGCTGTTTTATACCGATCTTTTTCAGCGATTTGGATTTGCCAAAACCCGCTTTTCATGTCGAATTTTGAAAATATTGTAGCATTATATAATCGGGATAATAAATCTTTTTTATTAGGAATTGGGTATCTAATCCATTGTAATACCTTATTTAAAGGTTTATAATTTATTACTAAACGAGGAACTCCTCTTTCTAATTCTGCCTGTTTTTGGACATAAAAGGCAGCACAACTCCATGGTGATTTACTTTTCCTTATTAATCCTTTTGTTTTTAAATCATTAATTTCTTTTTTACAATATTCTAGTAATTCGTTATTCATTTGGATAGGTCTAGCCTTAGTTGGAATGTTTATCTCAGAAAATTCTTTTTCATAGGGTAATTCAACTATGTGTTGTTTTCTATTCCAGAAGGCATTAGGTAGGTTAGCACATATTTCATTTTCAATTGTAATTTTGAAATTATCAATTTTTTGGGTTAATAATGGGTCTTTTAACTGTTCTCGAATTCTTTTATATTTTAATTCTTGTTTTAAGAAGTTTATTTGGTTTTCCTTTCTTCTAATTTTATTTTTTGTTAAGAAATTAATTTCCCTGGTTAATGAAATTTTCTTTAAAGAGTTAATTTCTTTTGGTACTGGGGGAAATATGAACTTAAATTGTATTTCTTGTCCAAGTATTTTAGTAGAGATTCCTTCTTCTGTTACAGAGAAAGGGTAAAGTAGTGCAACAAAGGGATTTCCTAAGATTACTTTGGTATTAATATTTTTTACTAAGACGAATGTTGTTTTAAAGCAAAGTCCATTATTACATATATGTGCATTGGAAATTTATAATTTATATTTAATTTTGTTCCATTGGCTTGGGATAATGTTTCTCTTGTTTTTTCAAAATATTTAGAAGGTATTGATCCCTCTTGTATACAATTTAAGTCTGCTCCTGTATCTAATAGGGCAATTGTAGTAAAAGAGAATTCTTGATTAATTGAAACTGTTACTTCAACATACCATTTTTGAAAATTTATCTTATTAAGAATATTAATGAAATTATCCGTTTCATCTAATGTTGAACATTCTCCCTGTTCAATATTATGTTTTTCTTCATGGAAGTTTTTCCCATTTTTCTCTATTTTTAATAATATAATTTCTTGTAATAGTTGTTCGTTTGAAACTTCTAATTTAAGATTGGATGTTTTTAAATTTCTAATTTCCTGTTTTATCTCATTGATTTCTTGTTGTATATCTTGAATCGTAATTTTCTGTTTGTCAGTTTTAAATCTACTTATTATTTCTGAAAAATTGTAAGGTGTTGAGGATGAAGTTATTGCAGTATTTTGATTATTAAATGTATCTTTTAATTTTTCTAAATAATCTTTTCTTTCTTGAGAGTTGTTGATTTTGTCTATTAATTCTAA
This sequence comes from Juglans microcarpa x Juglans regia, assembly GCF_004785595.1. Taxonomy (NCBI): domain Eukaryota; kingdom Viridiplantae; phylum Streptophyta; class Magnoliopsida; order Fagales; family Juglandaceae; genus Juglans; species Juglans microcarpa x Juglans regia. Next base: position 27,962,711 of record NC_054598.1, on the reverse strand, counting down.
TATAATGTCTTCTTGTTTTGAAAGTACATTAATAGTTTTGTTACAAATACCATTATCCTTACTTAGACAATTACAGATATGTACTTCATCTTCTTCTAATTCACTGTCGGAAGATTGTTCTGAAAAGTTTGATTCTTTTAATTGATAAATTTCTTCTTCTGAAGAAGAACTAACCTCATCTTCACTTGATTTTATTATAAAAATGTCTATTAATTTATCTTTTAATGTTTCGGGTATATCTAATTCATTAATTTGTTGTTTAACTTTACAGTTTGATTTGTAATGTCCTATTTTTCCGCATTTATAACAAACAATCTGCTTTTTCTTTTTATTAGTCTTTTTAGGATTTTTTAATGGCTTTTTATATATTTGTTTATCTTTTGTATTTTTATAAGGTTTTCTGTATTTTCGTTTTTTATTGGAATAATTGTTATAAACTCTTTTTCCCTTTTTGTGTCTTCTTGAGGGGGCTAATAAAGGAGTGTAACCAAATTGTTCACAAAAAGTACCTAATTCTTTTCTAGCAAACTTCTTTTCTTTCTCCATTTGCTTTTTTAATCTTAAATCATTGCACATAGTTAATCCAGTTCTATTAATCTTACTTATTATATCACCATATGTAAGATTATGAAAATCAATAGTATCGTCTGATTTTAATAATGATTCTCGTACCTTTTGGGCGAAGTAATATGGAAGTCCGGCTATGAACTTTTCCTTCCAGTATGGCTGTTGACAGTCATTTCTGATCATAACTTTAGTTAGAAATACATCTTTATACCAACGGAAATCAGATAATTGAGGGCATTTAAGATTAATCAATAAATCACTAGTTCTTTCTTTAAATTGAACGGGATCACCTACAAAGTGTTTAGTTAATGCATATATTAATGTATTGACAGCATCTTCTAGGGGTAAATCATTTTCCGTTTTAATTATTTGCATATTTTCATCATATTTATAGGCTGTTAATATACGTGACCTTTCATCATATAAAGATAATGATCCCACCAACCCTTTAGTTGGCCAGTAAATCCTGTAACAATAATGTGTGCTACCTGATGATCAGTTTTTCTGTTACTTTTATAGACGTTGGCTACCATAATCATTTCTTGAAAATGATTTAGTATTTCGTACTCAGATAATCCGTCTATATTCCATTCGTATAATACATCTGGTGCGAAGGCTGATCTTACTATATATTCTCTTTCCTCGAATTGCATATCCGGTGGAGTAGGTCTGGGATACCAATTACGAGTAATAGAGACATGATGTTTTGAATCTCTAGCCGAAAAATTATTAACATGATCTCCTGTAATCTTGTTTATCTGTAAATCTAGATTTTTAAATTGGTTTTCAATATTACTAATTTCAGAGTCAGATATTACGGGTGAGTCTATTTTGCTTAATACATTAATATGTGGTTGTTTTGAGGTGGTGGCAGTGTTGCTAATAGTTAATTTTTCTAATTTACTAGATATCTGTTCCAATAAATCATTTTTGTTTTTGGAAAATATTGATTTTAAATGGGATGGAATTTCGTGGGGAACAAATAAGGGAGTTTCTGCTATTTCTTTAATAGTGGATTTTATAGGAGATATTTGGGTTTCAATCCTTTCTAATTGCTTACCCATGATTTTTAAATATAAATTAGTCTAATTGTTTTGTTGTATTATATTATCAAGGTTTTTTTCAGTATTTGCAATATTATGTTTTTTTATTGGTGTAGCCAGAATTTGAGTATTCCTTTGATTGTACTTGATGGCTTCAAAAGGGGGATATTCTTCATGAATAATTTGGTTATTTTCTCCTTTAATCCATTGATTAGTAGTCCTGTTTATGGTAGAAAATTGGTTTGATTTATATATCTCAAACCATGTAAAGAAAGGAATATTGATCTGTATTTTCTCTAAATCTTCGTAATATCTTTCTTGAATATAATCTCTTTCTATTTTTGTAAAGGTTGAGAAAAATGTTATTCTTTTGTGACTATTTTCTTTTTTCATATAATCTTGTTTGAGATATTCTTTGTTAATTTTAAATTCTTCTTTATTCAGGATATATATTTGGGCATCATCTCCAACTACTTGAGAATACGTTGGAGAAGAGGGTTCTTTTTCAGGATTTTGGGAGGTAGATGCCCTATCAGGATTCCTAATAGCATATACTGGTGTATCAATAATGTTTCCAGGAATGATCCCTCGAATCTGGGTGTCAAGATTTTGGGATCTAGTATCAAAAGATCTGGTGTCAAAATTTTGAGATTTATTTCTAGAAATTGATATAAGAATAGATCTGGGTGTATGATAACTGGAAGGTGCTGGAGAGGAATAATGTGAGAAAGATCTTCTGAAAGGCTGAAAAGCTATTTAAACCGTCCCATCCGTTTTTTGATCTATATATTCGAGATTATCTTTAGAATTATTTTCTATTTTGGGTGTTGGAGTGATATTTTCTAATTGCCATTCATTAGGGAGTGTGACTTGATTCCAATTGATTTGTTTAGGAATTTGTATACTAGAATTTTGTGTGCTAGATTGTAATAATAATGTATATCCTTTAGGGCTAGTAATTAAAGCTTGTGGTTCTAATGTTGTTTTCATTAATTTATAATGAATCCTGTAAACTACTGTTAAAGCATGTGATCCTTTCATCATTTGATAGCTATTTGTTTTAATATTTAGTATTAAGGCGTGTAAAATGTTACCATCAAATAATGATAAAGAATAATTGGGATAACAGTTAAAATAGACCGGTCCTTGGAACAAGCTGGATTCTACCATTCCAAGTAATGAATCATGAAAGTTATAATGTCTTCCGTCTCTTAAACAAAGCAATACTGAGGTATTTAAGCCGTTTCGAGTGAGTGACTTTATAGCTACTTGTACTAATCCAATATGGATAAAAGAATAATTTTGCTTTTTGTGTTGATCAATAGCCTTTTTTGTTAAAAGATGTAATGATTCATAGTCATTATTTAAACTAATAGTTTTCTCTACTGTTTTAATTGTGTAATTTGTAAGGAATGAAAATTTAGAAGAAAAAGTTGAGATTTTATATATTTGATTGTTTGGAATATCGGGAATTGTCCAATCTTGTAGATTTCTTTTTATATCTAATATACTATAGGCTTCTTGATTAATATTATCAGATTCTATAGGGATGCTAGTGGTAGATTCATTAGGTTTGAATAAAGAATTCATTGATTCAGATTTTCAACAAAAATTTCCTATTTCCAAAGAGAAATAAGTAGATTAAGAACTTGAGGGAACACCACCGGGACCACCCTGAGAGCCCTCTGGCTTAAATGGGCTGACCATCGGTTTTTTTTGGCTTACCAACACAAGCTTCCCAATATACATTTTTCTCTCTAGTTATGGGTTATCTTTGTAAAATTTGTATCAATGATTCCTTTACTCTTTTTTTTTTTTTTTTTTTTTTTATAAAGCAAGTATTTTTAGATGGTTTCTTATGGCATTAATTTCTTTTCTAAGGAAAGTGCAGTCAGCTTCATAGTATTCTATTGCAGACTGCCTACTTTGATATACATGGTATTTAGTCATCATTAATGTATAATTTTGCCACATTAATTGTTGTTGTCTTTTAAGATCTTTTATATTATCCATCAAGATTTGTAGATCCATTCTTAAATTATATTCTGTACATTTTAACTCATACAAATCGCGAAATCCAGTACTATGAGCATAATAAAAATCCATCGTAAATATCAGGAAAATAAGATAGAAATATCAATAGCAATAAAATAAGCAATAAAAGGAAATAGTAATAACAATACTATCACCAATGGCTCTGATACCAAAGGCGTGTCTCAGGTATAAAATAATAAGGTATTAGTAGAATATAATGTATTATTAAGAATTAAAGGCGGTAAGACCGGCCATATGCATGATAGCAAAGTAGGCAGGCGGTATAACCGACCATATGCATGAGGAAAATTAAAGAAAAGAGATATGAAATAAACTTCTTCATTAAAAATATAATACTTACAAGGAGATTAATTCTCAAAGGAGTTGGGAGCTGAAGACATGAGGGAAGGATGATTGAAGATTTACAAAGAGAGGAGGACAGGACTTGGATTGGAGAGGTTTGGGCGAGAGAGGAAGGGATATCAGGTTAGAATTCTGAATGCCCTTCTTGCCTCGTGAGCCCCCCTTATATAGACACTAAAACAGTAACTTTAATAATACATGAATAGTACCGGCCGTTATAATAACAGTATTAGCCGACGCTAAAGACAAACACAGTACCGGCCGACATTAAAGACAAGTACAGTGTCAGCCGACGCTAAAAACAAACATAGTACATAACACGTAATCTAGTACAGAATTATTTGTAGCTTTGCTGGGCAATAATCTGTCGCGAATAACTTTTTAGAGGGATAATGTCTGCAGTCAGATAATATTTTTTTTTTTTTTTTTTTTTTGTAGTCACAAATTCTGAGGATCATAATTTGCTAATTCCAGTTCAAACGGGTCTTGAGAATCTATCAGTTGTACCGAATGGTAAGGTGAATAATTTTGAGAAGGAGATGCAGCTTGGTTGCCTTGAAATTGAGAGGCCTGTTGAGAAGGAGAGGCCTGATGGGCTGGTGATAATGCGGGTTGCTGTGGTGGAGTTAATCTGGGTTGTGCTTCTTCTTCATCGTCACTGTTTGATATTTGTGATATTACTTCAGCTAATTTTTTCAAATCCTTTTTGTTTGTAATGGATGCCAATTGTGCTTGGAATCTGCTTCGCTAGACTAGGACTTCCGGAGCTTTGGTAACTTTTGAAAACATCTTCAGTACATGATCATAATTGTATTTTTCCCACCATTTGATGGAAACTTGACGGGCTAGGAACATAATGGTTTTGAGAGAGGGATGAGGTTTGATAACGTATTCCCATTTCATAATCCAATTTAATTTTGTTTTGAGAAAGAAAAGCAAGAGGGGTGAGCAATGGTTTAATGCTGGTGGGCTGTCATTCTGTGAGATGAAATTTTGGAGACTTTCCTGAAGGGGAAGAGGAAGGAGAAGAGGTTCAGGTCCATAATATTCCCACCATAGTGAGAACCATTTCGGGAGTGTTTTAATTTCCTGTAGTTTATCAAAATGAAGGAACCATGAATGACGCAAATTTTTGTTTTGTTTTAAAAACATTTTTGTCCATGCTTGCTGGTAATCGTAATAATCATAATAAGGAGGATCATAGGGATGAGAGAATTTTCTTGTCAAGAAATTAATTTCCCTGGTTAATGAAATTTTCTTTAAAGAGTTAATTTCTTTTGGTACTGGGGGAAATATGAACTTAAATTGTATTTCTTGTCCAAGTATTTTAGTAGAGATTCCTTCTTCTGTTACAGAGAAAGGGTAAAGTAGTGCAAGAAAGGGATTTCCTAAGATTACTTTGGTATTAATATTTTTTACTAAGATGAATGTTGTTTTAAAGCAAAGTCCATTATTACATATATGTGCATTGGATAATTTATAATTTATATTTAATTTTGTTCCATTGGCTTGGGATAATGTTTCTCTTGTTTTTTCAAAATATTTAGAAGGTATTAATCCCTCTTGTATACAATTTAAGTCTGCTCCTGTATCTAATAGGGCAATTGTAGTAAAAGAGAATTCTTGATTAATTGAAACTGTTACTTCAACATACCATTTTTGAAAATTTATCTTATTAAGAATATTAATGAAATTATCCGTTTCATCTAATGTTGAACATTCTCCCTGTTCAATATTATGTTTTTCTTCATGGAAGTTTTTCCCATTTTTCTCTATTTTTAATAATATAATTTCTTGTAATAGTTGTTCGTTTGAAACTTCTAATTTAAGATTGGATGTTTTTAAATTTCTAATTTCCTGTTTTATCTCATTGATTTCTTGTTGTATATCTTGAATCGTAATTTTCTGTTTGTCAGTTTTAAATCTACTTATTATTTCTGAAAAATTGTAAGGTGTTGAGGATGAAGTTATTGCCGTATTTTGATTATTAAATGTATCTTTTAATTTTTCTAAATAATCTTTTCTTTCTTGAGGGTTGTTGATTTTGTCTATTAATTCTAATATAATGTCTTCTTGTTTTGAAAGTACATTAATGGTTTTGTTACAAATACAATTATCCTTACTTAGACAATTACAGATATGTACTTCATCTTCTTCTAATTCACTGTCGGAAGATTGTTCTGAAAATCTTGATTCTTTTAATTGATAAATTTCTTCTTCTTCTGAAGAACTAACCTCATCTTCACTTGATTTTATTATAAAAATGTCTATTAATTTATCTTTTAATGTTTCGGGTATATCTAATTCATTAATTTATTGTTTAATTTTACAGTTTGATTTGTAATGTCCTATTTTTCCGCATTTATAACAAACAATCTACTTTTTCTTTTTATTAGTCTTTTTAGGATTTTTTAGTGGCTTATTATATATTTGTTTATCTTTTGTATTTTTATAAGGTTTTTTGTATTTTTGTTTTTTATTGGAATAATTGTTATAAACTCTTTTTCCCTTTTTGTGTCTTCTTGAGGGGGCTAATAAAGGAGTGTAACCAAATTGTTCACAAAAAGTACCTAATTCTTTTCTAGCAAACTTCTTTTCTTTCTCCATTTGCTTTTTTAATCTTAAATCATTGCACATAGTTAATCCAGTTCTATTAATCTTACTTATTATATCACCATATGTAAGATTATGAAAATCAACAGTATCGTCTGATCTTAATAATGATTCTCGTACCTTTTGGGCGATGTAATATGGAAGTCCGGCTATGAACTTTTCCTTCCAGTATGGCTGTTGACAGTCATTTCTGATCATAACTTTAGTTAGAAATACATCTTTATACCAACGGAAATCAGATAATTGAGAGCATTTAAGATTAATCAATAAATCACTAGTTCTTTCTTTAAATTGAACGGGATCACCTACAAAGTGTTTAGTTAATGCATATATTAATGTATTGACAGCATCTTCTAGGGGTAAATCATTTTCCGTTTTAATTATTTGCATATTTTCATCATATTTATAGGCTGTTAATATACGTGACCTTTCATCATATGAAAGATAATGATCCCACCAACCCTTTAGTTGGCCAGTAAATCCTGTAACAATAATGTGTGCTACCTGATGATCAGTTTTTCTGTTACTTTTATAGACGTTGGCTACCATAATCATTTCTTGAAAATGATTTAGTATTTCGTACTCAGATAATCCGTCTATATTCCATTCGTATAATACATCTGGTGCGAAGGCTGATCTTACTATATATTCTCTTTCCTCGAATTGCATATCCGGTGGAGTAGGTCTGGGATACCAATTACGAGTAATAGAGACATGATGTTTTGAATCTCTAGCCGAAAAGTTATTAACATGATCTCCTGTAATCTTGTTTATCTGTAAATCTAGATTTTTAAATTGGTTTTCAATATTACTAATTTCAGAGTCAGATATTACGGGTGAGTCTATTTTGCTTAATACATTAATATGTGGTTGTTTTGAGGTGGTGGCAGTGTTGCTAATAGTTAATTTTTCTAGTTTACTAGATATCTGTTCCAATAAATCATTTTTGTTTTTGAAAAATATTGATTTTAAATGGGATGGAATTTCGTGGGGAACAAATAAGAGAGTTTCTTCTATTTCTTTAATAGTGGGTTTTATAGGAGATATTTGGGTTTCAATCCTTTCTAATTGCTTACCCATGATTTTTAAATATAAATTAGTATAATTGTTTTGTTGTATTATATTATCAAGGTTTTTTTCAGTATTTGCAATATTATGTTTTTTTATTGGTGTAGCCAGAATTTGAGTATTCCTTTGATTGTACTTGATGGCTTCAAAAGGGGGATATTCTTCATAAATAATTTGGTTATTTTCTCCTTTAATCCATTGATTAGTAGTCCTGTTTATGGTAGATAATTAGTTTGATTTATATATCTCAAACCATGTAAAGAAAGGAATATTGATCTGTATTTTCTCTAAATATTCGTAATATCTTTCTTGAATATAATCTCTTTCTATTTTTGTAAAGGTTGAGAAAAATGTTATTCTTTTGTGACTATTTTTTTTTTTCATATAATCTTGTTTGAGATATTCTTTGTTAATTTTAAATTCTTCTTTATTCAGGGTATATATTTGGGCATCATCTCCAACTACTTGAGAATACGTTGGAGAAGAGGGTTCTTTTTCAGGATTTTGGGAGGTAGATGCCCTATCAGGATTCCTAATAGCATATACTGGTGTATCAATAATGTTTCCAGGAATGATCCCTCGAATCTGGGTGTCAAGATTTTGGGATCTAGTATCAAAAGATCTGGTGTCAAAATTTTGAGATTTATTTCTAGAAATTGATGTAAGAATAGATCTGGGTGTATGATAACTGGAAGGTGCTAGAGAGGAATAATGTGAGAAAGATCTTCTGAAAGGCTGAAAAGCTATTTGAACCGTCCCATCCGTTTTTTGATCTATATATTCGAGATTATCTTTAGAATTATTTTCTATTTTGGGTGTTGGAGTGATATTTTCTAATTGCCATTCATTAGGGAGTGTGACTTGATTCCAATTGATTTGTTTAGGAATTTGTATACTAGAATTTTGTGTGCTAGATTGTAATAATAATGTATATCCTTTAGGGCTAGTAATTAAAGCTTGTGGTTCTAATGTTGTTTTCATTAATTTATAATGAATCCTGTAAACTACTGTTAAAACATGTGATCCTTTCATCATTTGATAGCCATTTGTTTTAATATTTAGTATTAAGGCGTGTAAAATGTTACCATCAAATAATGATAAAGAATAATTGGGATAACAGTTAAAATAGACCGGTCCTTGGAACAATCTGGATTCTACCATTCCAAGTAATGAATCATGAAAGTTATAATGTCTTCCGTCTCTTAAACAAAGCAATACTGAGGTATTTAAGCCGTTTCGAGTGAGTGGCTTTATAGCTACTTGTACTAATCCAATATGGATAAAAGAATAATTTTGCTTTTTGTGTTGATCAATAGCTTTTTTTGTTAAGAGATGTAATGATTCATAGTCATTATTTAAACTAATAGTTTTCTCTACTGTTTTAATTGTATAATTTGTAAGGAATGAAAATTTAGAAAAAAAAGTTGAGATTTTATATATTTGATTGTTTGGAACATCGGGAATTGTCGTAATTTAGTGTATAGTATATGTAGTAAGTATATTAATCTATATAGTATATAGTAATCTATATAGATAATAGAAATATAGTATATATAGTAGTATAGTAATCTATACTAACTATATACCTTTCTTCACATGGTTTGAAATCTACAAATCAAACTAATTATTAACCACAAATACGACTACTAATCAATGAATTAAGTAAGAGAACGATCAGATTGTTTATGAAGAATATCCTCCATTTGAAGCCATTAAGTACAGCCAAAAAGGCACTCAAATAAAGAAGCATAATTCTATATCAGAAATTAAGAACACAGATAATATAATCCAATAAAACAATTATACTAATTTATATTTAAAAACTATGAGTAAACAATTAGAGAGAATTGAGACCTTATCTCCCATTAATCCTATTGTTAAAGAAGCAACAGAAAGTCCTTTATTTGTTCCCATGAAATTCTATCTCATTTAAAACTATTGTTTCTAAAAGAATAAATAATTTATTAGAAAAAATTTCAAATCAATTAGAAAAATTAAATATTACTAATATTGTCTTTACTTCAAAACAATGTCATATTAATGTATTAAGTAAAATAGACTCAACTATTTCATCTGATTCTAAAATTAGTAATATCGAAAACCAGTTTAAGAATATAGACCTACAAATAAACAAAATTATAGGAGATGATGCTAATGAATATTCTGCTAGAGATTCTAAACGTCATGTTTTCATTACCCATAATTGGTATCTGTGGCCAACTCTACCAGATATCAATTCGAGAAAAGAGAACATATAGTAAAATCTTCTTTTTCACCAGATGTACTATATGAATGGAATATAGATGGATTATCTGAATACAAAATATTAAATTTTCAAGAAATAATTATAGTAGCTAATGTCTATAAAGGAAATGGAAAAATAGATTATCAAGTGACCCATATTATTGTTACAGGTTTTACTAGCCAATTAAAAGGCTGGTGGGATCATTATTTTTCAAGTGAACAAATAAATAGACCATTAAACCAATATAAAGATGATTGAAGAATGCAAATAATCAAAACAGAAGATGGTCAACCATTAGAAGATGATGTTAATACTTTAATATTCATATTAACTAAGCATTTTGTTGGTGATTCTATTCAATTTAAAGAAAGAACCAATAATTTGTTAATTAATTTAAGATGTTCTCAATTATCTGATTTTCATTAGTATAAGGATGTATTTCTAACTAAAATTATGATAAAAAATGACTGCCAACAACCATACTAAAAGGAAAAGTTTATAACCGAACTTCCTTATCATTTCGTCCAAAAGGTACGAGAATCTTTAGTAAAATCAAATGATACTATTGATTTTATTAATCTTACATATGGTGATATTATAACTACTATTAATAGAACTGGTTTACCTATGTGTAATGATTTAAGATAAAAAAAAAAATCAAATGGATAAAGAAAAGAAATCTATTAAGAACGAACTAGGTACCTTTTATCAACAATTTGATTATACTCCACTATTGCCTCTTTGTTGAAGACATAAAAAGGGAAAATAATTATAAGAAATATTCTAACAAGAACCAAAACTATAAACACCTTACAAAAAGATAAAAGATAAACAAATCCATAATAAACCAAGAAAAGGTACAAAGAAGTATATTAAAAAGAAAAAATAAATTGTTTGTTATAAATGTAGAAAAATTGATCACTACAAGTCAAATTGTAGAGTCAAACAACAAATTAATGAATTAGATATACCTTAATCATTAAAAGAAAAATTATTAAATATCTTTATAACACCATCAAGTGAAGAAGAAGAAAAATTTTTAGGAGAAATTTATCAAGTAAAAGAATAAAGCATTTCAAAACAATCTTCTGATAATGAATAAAAAGAAGAGGAGACTCATGTTTGTTATTGCCTAGATAAAAGTAATTGTATTTATAACAAAACCATTAATATTCTTTCAAAACATGAAGATAATATCCTAGAATTAATTGATAAAATTAATGATCCACAAAAGAGAAAATATTATTTAGTAAAACTAAAAGGTATTTTTGATACAAACACTAATCATACTACTTTAATACTAGTACTTTATAATTTTTCAGAAATAGTAAGTAGATTTAAAACTGAAAAATAAAAAGTTACACTACAAGACTTACAACAAGATCAAATTAATGAAATAAAACAAGAGGTTAAAAATCTGAAAACATCTAATTTTAAATTAGAAATTACAAATGAACAATTATTACAAGAAATTATATTATTAAAAATAGATAACTCCATACAATGTACTATTTACATACAATTTATCCGAATCAAGCCAAAACTATTAAAAATGTGACAACCAACTACAAACGCAATAATTTTTTCTTTTCCTTTCCAAGAGTTCTCTCTCTCTCACTTACTTTATCTTCCCCTTTATGAACTTCATTCTCACAGGAATACGTCATCCCACATCTTCCATTCTTTATTCTTTCTTGTACGAATATTTTTCTCTAGCAAGTGAAGTATATCTGCCCAAACGAAAAATTTACATCTCTTCACTTCTCCCTTGAAATAGCTTCCGGCCGCCAACTACGAAGAGGACAACGACCACTAACCACCGCATACAAATGACAATTGTACACTTATAAACTATACTAATTACAACTATGTCCTCTAACAACACTTCAGTCACGAACCAGGCATTGTTGTTTATAGATCAAATGTTCCAAGTTCTTACTCTCAATTATTAAAAATAGATAAGGGCATTAATACCTCTAATAAAGAACAAGAAGAATGCTCAACAATAGTTAAAGGATGAGACAAATAATTTCATTAACATTATTGATAGGATAAATTTTCAAAAATAGTATACCAAAGTTACAAATTCTATTAATTAAGAATTTTGTTTTACAACAATTACCTTATTAGATACATGAGTAGATTTAAATTGTATCCAAGAAGAATTAATACCTTCCAAGTATTTTGAAAAAACAAAAGGAACGTTATCCCAAGCCAATAGAACAAAATTAAATATAAATTATAAATTATCTAATGCACATATATGTAATAATGAAATTTACTTTAAAAAAATATTTATTTTAGTAAAGAAATATTAATACTAAAATAATACTAAGAAATCTATTTCTTGCTTTACTATACCTTTTCTCTATAATAGAATAATGAATTTCTGCAAAAATACTTGGGCAAGAAATTCAATATAAATTCTGATTTCCTCTTGTTTCAAAAGAAATCAATTCTCTAAAAGAAGTCCCATCAAGTAAAGAAATTAATTTTTTAACAATAAAAGAAAAGAAAAACAAATAAATTTCTTAAAACAAGAATTAAAATACAAAAGAATTGAGGAATAATTTTAAAACTATAGTTGAAAAAGAAGTATGCTCCAGCTTGCCAAATGCTTTTAGGAGTAAAAAACAACATATAGTTGAATGACCTTATGATAAAGAATTTTCTAAAAAAAATTATTCCTACTAAAGCTAGACAAATTCAAATTCAAATGAATTATTGAAATTTTGTAAAAAAATAAATTAATGATTTATTAACAAAATGATTAATAAGGAAAAGAAAATCACTATTAACTTGTGCTGCCTTTTACGTTAAAAAAAAAAAAAGAATTAGAACGAAGAGTTCCTTGATTAGTTATCAACTATAAACCATTAATAAAATATTACAATAGATTATGTATCCAATTCCTAATAAAAATAAATTTACTATCGCGTCTTCATAATGCTACTATATTTTTAAAATTTGATACGAAAAGTGGATTTCGGCAAATCCAAATTGTTGAAAAAGGTCGGTACAATATTCACAATCCCATTCAGACATTATGAGTAGAATGTTATGCCATTTGTATTAAGAAATGCTCCTAGTGAATTTCAAAATATTATAAATGAAATATATACTCCCTTCACTCACTTTTTAATAGTTTATATAGATAATGTATTAATTTTTTCTTCATCTATTGAGCAACATTGAAAACATTTAAATACATTTGTTAAAATATTAAACAAAATGGTTTATTTATTTAATCACCAAAAATAAAATTATTCCAAAATAGAACTGGATTCCTTAGGCATGATATCCATCAAGGAACTATTGCTCTAATCAGTAGAGTAATAGAATTTACTAATAAATTTTTTGATGAAATAAAAGATAAATAACAATTACAAAAATTATTGGGAAGTCTTAATTTTATTGCACATTTTTATCAATCTCTCATGCTATTATGTAAAACATTATTCAAGAGATTAAAACAGAATCCACCTCTATGGATAGAAAAGTATACAAATATTATAAAACAAATTAAGTCTCACGTTAATAAATTATTATGCTTAGGACTCTCAACTCCTCATACTTTAAAAGTCGTTGAAATTGATGCTTCTGATCTTGGTTATGGAGGAACTATAAAACAAAAACTTTCAATTGATTTGGAACAAATTATTCAATTTCATTCAAGATGTTGGAATCCTGCCCAAAAGAATTACAGTACTATTAAAAAAAAAATTTTAACTTTTGTATTATGCATTTCTAAATTTTAAAATGATTTATTAAATCAAAAGTTTTTACTAAGAATAGATTGCAAATCAGCCAATGAAGTTTTGATCAAAGATGTGAAAAAGTATGGCTGCTAAACAAATATTTTGAATATGTTTAATATGAGAAGGACTATAAGAAGAAGGAGAAACAACTTTTGAATTTGTTGGTAATTTTAGAGAGGCTAATGGTGAGAATGAGTTATAGGATGACCTCATCAGTTTTGATAATGTTCCTAATACCGTGTATGATTTTGTAGTTGCAAAAGGAGAATGTGAAGGATAGGGAAGAGGTGGTGGCCTAGCGTAAGAAGATTTAAACTTTACTTTTGACTTTGAAGATGATATGATTTTTCCTGTAAGAATTATTGGAATAGAAAATCAGGAAGAAAATTAGATTCTCCCTTAATATGTTCAATATGAAAATAAAAATTACTTAATATAGCTTGCTATCTAGTAAATATTTGTTTAGCAGCCAAGTTTTATTCATCTTTGATCAAAACTTACTTGGCTGATTTGCAATCTATTCCTAGTAAAAACTTTTGATTTAATATATCATCTTGAAATTTAGAAAGACATAATACAATACTAAAATTTCTTTTTTAATAGTACTATAATTACTTCATAATTCCTCCATAACCAAGATCAGATGCATTCGTTTGAACGATTTTAAAAGTATGAGGAGATGAGAGTCTAAAGTATGGTAACTTCTTAACATAAGACTTAATTTGTTTTATAATATTTGTATGCTTTTCTGTCCATGGAAGTGGATTCTTTTTTAATCTCTTGAATAATATTTATTAATGGTCTTAGAGATTGATAAAAATCTGTAACATAATTAAGGCATCCCAGGAATCTTTGTACATATTACTATATATATTACTATATATTGTATTACTATATCTTACTATATTAAAATAATATATATAGTATATATTACTATATTACTATATATACTAACTCCATATAGTATTTCCCCAATCTATCTTTATCTGGAAAAATAGACTATAAATAATATTTATATATAAATGTACTATATATAAAAGATTCATTCCTTTTATGTCGAACATTTACAACACACGTTCATATGGTACGGAAAATAACGTAACATTCAAACGTATTAGTTGTAACGTTCACACATTATTTATAGATATGTAGTGCGTCCGAACATCAAATGACATTTCAATCCAAATCCAAAATTTGAACCGTCGCACTCAGTCATCAAATCTATCACACTCCACCGTCAATCGCCATCAAAACTGTCACAAAAAAGGTTAGTGTCCATCTTTCTCCTTTTTATTGTGCTTTTTTAATCGTTTTAGGGGGTTTCGATATGAACTGAAACCCATTTGGTGCGGGTTTTGTAACTTGATTTTTCCACCATCATGAGTGGCCAATGACCAAATGGCCACCGTAGATAGTCTACACTCAGTGTATACTTTATTTCTACAATGGTTATCACAAGATTAATGTCCAATTTGAGAAAATCGAAAATAGCTGAGTCGACTTAACCATTTCTAGGTTTAAACGTCTGAACGTCCCACTAGCAATGTTCAAACGATCACTTATACCTCAACATATGTTAATCTACATTTGAAATTTTTCACACTAAAATGTTCAAACGTGACATTTTCCTGGCCTTTTGACTCCTAACGTTCTAACGCTACATTTCTATAGTTTGAACGTTTAGGTACACGTTCAAACTGTATAAATCAAATGTTCGAATGTAAGGTCTCGTAGGATATTTTTGTTCTAAGGTTCAAACGTATACCTGCATAAGTTTGAACATTAAGTTAAATACATTCGAATGCACTTGCATGTTCAAACGTATTTACATGAAACGTTCAAATGTAACGTTTCGTGGGTCTTTTGACTCCTAACATTTGAACGTGATTACGTACACGTTCGACTATTATCATTTTACGTGCGAACTTTAAGTTATACGTTTGAATGTATTTTAGAATAATTTTAATTTGTTTCCTTTATATATGTATACTCATATTTTTTTCTTTTTACAGAATATGGTTCATCCTTTGACAACTTACAAACGAGGGAGGGAAGAAACCTAGAACATTTCTCTGATAGGCTGTAGAGCTGTTATGGTCGAATGCGAAGCTTATATCAACGAGTTCAATGAGCTAACATGGGTGGAGAAAAGTTTGAGGTCTGTCTTTTTTTCCAGAGGTTGGACCAACATTTGTGCGAGTTTTACATGGAGATGTCATCCATGCCTCAGGATACATCATCTCACACCGTAACTGTATGCAATGTTCAATTCGAGGTTTTAGAGGATATCATCGCCAAGCTACTCGGGGATTTTTGCATATTTGAGGCATTGACTACAATGGATGCTTAGGTTGAGGATGCACCAGATGTAGGCACATTTGCATCATCTACTGGTCCAGTCGAGTCTATGGCCAGAGATGTAGACCGGGTCACGTTCAGCCAAACTCGCGCACAGTTCCTCATACGAGTGGTATGGGGAGAGCCATCGACTTGCCACTGTGGATATTTGAGAGGATTTGTTACGAGGCGAGCATCATCTCCACTGACAACCTATCATATGGGATGATCATTACTCAGCTATTATTGGACGAGAGAGTACCACACAAAGTGGAGGAGTGGTTGATTGAGCAGATGAACCCCCTAGACAAGACTTCACATCGTCCAAGCATTGTACAAGGAAGGGAGCGTGCTCAGGGTGAGCCTTAATCTACACCATATCTTGTTTCTCTGACCCAGTTTGGGGTCAGTGTTGCTCCCCATAGTGGGAGTACTAGTTAGCAGTCGATAGGTACATCTGTAAGGAATGCGCGCCTTGGTTGGGTTGATGCGTGCACATTGATCGATAGATCGTATCAGTATCGCAGAGTGTCACTGTGGTTGGCCATCGTTTACATATCCTAAATGAAAATGTCAACACATTGACTAAAGAGCTTCATACATTTGTAAACAACTCGTTCTGAGCTTTACTGCATTTTTATCATATTTTGTATTTATATTTTAATATATTTCTTTTTCTATACTTTATATAATGAACAATATCATTTAATATATCTAGTATTTTTGTATTTCAATTCTCAATATTTTTTAATTTGAATTCCATTTTTAATTTTAAAACAGTTCAAGTTTGAACGTTAATGACTATCATTTGAACATAAACTAAATCATTCGAACGAATAACTTACACGTTCACACGTAAGTGGGCTCAATGTTCAAATATATATGAATCATTCGAACGTAACATTTTATACGTTCTCATGTACTCATTCTACAACAACATTGTCTGAGTTACGTTCGAACGAAATACTATTTTAGTTTGGACGTATAATCATTTCTCGTCTACTTTTAGCGACGGTTCCTTGTAACCATCATAGAAAATGATTTTTGGTGACAGTTTCATGAATCACCCTATTTAATTTGTTATATTATCCAATTATTGATTCTGAATTTAACTTTATTTTTCAAAGCCTTAACTTAATCCCATCCAAATGGAGACCCGTTATTGTGAACTCTAAATGCTGCACTATAGTATTTAATTACATTAAATCCCTTCTTAAATATAACAATCCAAATAATTTGCGACAAGATTTCAATTCTAAATCAAAGGAGGGCTGAAATTGAAATAATGTCCCCACCTCGACCTTCATCCTTATCTTTTGATGCAAATCTATTTATATTAACCTAAAATATATAGAAGACAAGAAGACAACTGCATCTGTGAATGATATAGCCGTCCCGTCCCTGACATTTTTGCACCAGCTTTCTTATTTCATGCATATAAAAGTACAGGTTAGGTATTATATTAATATAATAATATATATGTATATATAAAATATAAATTAAATAATAAAATTTATTTATTCTTCAGATTTTTAGGATAATTAATAATTTTACATGGTATTAGAATAGATGTCTTAAGTCTGAACCCGATTTTATATTTTAATCCATTTAATTAAATAATTTATGTATATATGTGGGGGAAAGTTATGATCACGAGATTACAGTACCCCTAAATGAAGCTTCTCTCCTCGTGATTATCAGTGTCCTCCATTTTGTAAAACATGCATACAGAAAAATGTGCTAAATAATTTCATCCAAATAAAATCACGTAATTTGCCACTACCCTCTTCTATATATAGTGGGAAACAAAGTCATCTATCCATTCACCTTCCATAATTAGTTTTTATCAGATTTATTAGTGCTGTGTATTCGGAAAAATATGGCTCTAAAGGGTAAGATGGAGACTGAAATAGAAATAAAGGCTGCCGCTGATAAGTACTACAGCATCTTCAAGACAACTGCCCACCACGTTCCCACAGCCACCCCTGACATTATTCAGGCAGTTGAGGTGCATGAAGGTGATTGGAAGACACATGGCTCTATCAAGGTCTGGAATTATACTGTTGGTACGTACGTAAGACTGGCAACCTAATTAATCTAGTTACTGTCTTGCAAACTTTGGATATGGGTCCTTGTTTGATCCTTAATTAGTTGACTTGTCCATTGATTCATCTTCCTTCAAAAATACAATATTGATTAACAGCACCTTCGACATTGTTGGATATACATGCTGGTACTTCTCTTTGCTCCCATTTAATGATCTCATAATAGCAGATTTCACGCGGTACATGATCATTAGCTTAAGCTAAAGAAACGAGCTAGGATTAAACTATAAATTTCTTTTTAAAAGTCCAGATAATGAATCTTGTTAATTACTAGATCTATTATCCTGCTCGTGTAATATTATTTCGTTTGTATTCATACGCTAGATGTTTTAAATTATTGTTAGACGACGTCAGGAGAGTTTGTTTGGTGCCCTTGCATATATATTCTTGTGAAACAGATTTTGATGTACCCATTTGGGCTTGTGAAACCACAGAGGGGAAAGCTGAGGTTTTCAAGGAAAAGGTTGAATTAGATGATGCAAACAGGGCAGCAACTCTTGTGGGAATTGAAGGCGATCCCATGAAGTACTACAAGATCTTTAAGGCCACATATCAGGCTATTCCAAAGGGTAATGGCAGTTTGGCCAAGTTGACTATTGTATATGAGAAACTGAGAGAGGATATGCCTCCCCCAATTAAGTACCTCAATATGATGGTTAGTATCACTAAAGACATTGATGCCCACCTTGCAAAGGCATAGTCATAAGCTGGCCGTATCTGCGTGCATGCATGCTTTGGTTCCCAACTTCCATATATGATGTATAAAAAACATATATATATATATATATATATATATATATATATATATATATATATAAGAACCAGAGCAGTCATCATGTATCTATGCATGCATGCAAGGTTTGTGTAAGGTATTATTGCTTGGAGTCGTCTTCTCTAATGAAGCCCTTTGTGGTGTTTTAATTGTGATGAAGAGTACTACTGGTGGTGCTCTCTACTTTTTAGGTCCTGGAATAAGATCACTCTGTAATCCGTTTTATGTGGTGTGTGAAAAAACTATGATCGAATAAAATTCTTATGGTTTTGTGTTTATATCAAATTAGCTTACACACACTCAGACAATTCATCGATTGATTGCAGAGAAGTGATACATATGATTATTTTTGTCATCATCTTTCCATCATCCCATAATGTGGTACTACAATGTTAGGAAAATTATTTATCAATCATTATCCATCATCCAATCATTAGATGCAACATAAAGAGATGATAATTAAAAGGACGGTTGATATATTTTTTCTTAATTGTAGTCAGGTAAAATATGCAAATCTCTTTATCTTAACCTAGAAACACCAATCTATCAAGGTTTTTAGGCCTAAAAATAAAAATAAAAAACGAAATAAAACATAATGATGGCTACGATGCTCCACATCTACAATAACATCCTACAGGGTCGCAGCTAGAATTGTAATCGAGTTGAACCGAATTGGGCTTTAGATTACCAAGCTCAACTTAGCTAAAAAACTTTGAGCTCGAGCTCGAAATTTTTGCCTTAATTTTGTTGTGGCTCAGCTCGACCCAAAAATGAGCTCAAATTGAACTAGCTCATGAGCTTGAGTTGTTTCTTTTTATATTTTTTGAATAAAATTTAAGAAATTAAAAAATTAGAGAAATTGCAAAAACGATTTAAGCCGAATGAAATTTTTACAACTAACAAATAAACCATCTATTGAATTAGAAAATTATAAAAAAATTTAAAATAATTAATATGTAAGTAGTTGATATTTATCCATAATAATTATATATTATATGTCTACATAAATTACTAATACAATACACATTATATAATAATATGTATCGATATTTCATACATGGTTCCTACAGTATGTAAAATTATTAAGCACTACCGATTAATTATTGTTCAAATTATAAAATAGTTACTATAATTAAATGACTTAAGTATTTAAGTAAATAACATATAATTAAGGAGTGTATATATTTAATATATAGGCATAAGTTACTAATATAAGTAATTTAATTATATACTATATATTTAATTATAGAAGTTGCTATACTTATATTATTAACTGATATATAATCAAGTTGGGGATAAACGAGCGAACTTTAATGATCAATCTTAGTCGAGTTGAATCGAGTTTGTTCAGATATGTATTATTTAATTATCAAGCAGGTATTTGCTTTCACGGACCAACCTTTTTTTCTTCACAACGAGTTTAATTTAAGTTTAACCGAGCAAGTATAGAGTGAGCTATTAAATAGATTGATTCAATTACACTCCCAGTGGCACCAACCCACCAAGGCACTTTATGAGTTCGTTTTCTAAAGGAATAACTCCGTATATAAGTGTAATCGAAACATAAGAATGGGTACTTCGTTGCAATAATTTTTTAATTCCAAAACCATATATTTTGCCAAATAAACATATCCTTCAGATCACAATGAATGTTAAATTGGTGGAACTCAATAAGAAATTACAAAAATAACTCAAAAAAACTAATCATCTAACAACGCCTCCAGTATCTACATGTTACACTCTGGCCAGCAATATTGTAATGCAACTAATGGAAGAAAAGTGCAGGAAATGGGTATTAGCTCACTTCGAGGATCAGTTCCTCCAGACATGGAAAAGAGAGAGAGAGAGAGAGAGAGAACGAGGGACTAAAGAGAGAAAAATAACTGAATTACATTTGGGAAAATTCTAGTATGACAAATCTGTACGAAAACCTGCAGTAAAGTAAATACCAGCAAAAGGAATTTAAAGCAATAGAATTTAGAAGTCACAAGTAAGGGGAATAAGTGCGAAATACTCGCGAAGTGGAGAAGAAATGCATTTCTGTTCGGTCGGTGGTCAGGAGTAAGTGTCGGTGGGCCATTGGCCCGTAAGCCCAAAATTGGATGGACTGCCTTTTAATTTCGTTTTGGTAAATTTAGTAGAGTTAGTTCAGTGGACTTGCGAGCCCAATTACTTTTATTAGAGTCCAGGGGCCTGCAAGCCCAGTTACAGTTATAGTGTTAGTATTCCGTTACGTGATAGTGGTCTGGAGGAGGATCTCCACTACCCACTCTCTCCCTACTGATGAGCGGCGCACGTACAACTACATGCGTTTTTGGGGTGATGCCAAAAATGTGAACCGATAGTGTAGTTGTAACACTCGGGACCACGGGACCAGCACCCAACTTACTTTCAAAATTTTTCTTCAGTTTTTTTTTTTTTTGGATGAAAAGCCCTTTTCGTTAGGTTTGATTATGAGGTTAAAAATCTTTTTATAGGCTGAGAAAATTTTTGGACAAGTTGGTTTATTTTTTTAAGTTGAGTCAAGGCCTACAATTCATTAAAAAAGTTCAAGCTTGTGTTACCTTATTTCAGACTCCACATTATACACAGTTTCACATCCATTTAATCCCTATGCATGCATGCCACTTTCTCTCATCTCTAGAGTTTTATTTTGGTCTTTCAATCACCTATATATACACATCCTTTGTGCATGAAGAAAACCCAAATTAGGGTTGTCGTCTCCTTCCCTAAGCTAGTGCTACCCCACGTTAAATCCCCCACGCCTCCAAGTCCAGGCAGCACTAAACTCACGCACACAACTCAGTTTTCCCACCCACTGATGTTTTAGTTCTTCTTCCATAGACACCAAGTCCCACAAACGGCAGGTTGCCTTGCACCCCAGCCCACGCATAGTCAGTCCATGGAGGAATCTGTTGTGATCATGCAAGACACCACCTCATGTTGCCGAGGCCTCCAAGCTCTACCCTACAACACTTCAAGCCGCAACCTCCCTTTACGTTCAGACCATCACAAAAATCCAAGCTGGTGTGTGCTCAGCCGAACGGAAACCACCACCGTGCGAGTCTTCCCCCAGCATGACGGAAGCCACTAGTCATTGTCCAGCCCCAAGAGAAGCCGTAAACCACCGTACCTGCACCCTACATACGACTCTAACCACCGGGAACCACAAGAAGTCATCCCCCTATTTTGTATCATCAAAATAGAGCCAATATCTCCACTGCGTAAGGCTCCTCTGAGTAGGCGAGGGCTGATGGGCCTGTCCTCAGTCAGCTAGCCCAAGGAACTCAGCATCCAAAACTAGTACTAGATCAACCTCTGCCTGGTTGTTGGTCGAATGCATCCACTTCAATATAATAAAAAACCGTAGCAAGCATGGTCATAGAGGGGGACGAAGTGGCATAAAAAACATGCTCGTATATAGAGCAATTCTTTTAGTGAACACCTTCGAGTCAACAACTCCATGGTAGATCCCAAACAAGTCTAAAATGACCCAAATCTGGAACCCCATAACGGATACTCACGAAGTCTAGGTAAGCCTGAGAGATGCCCTTTGAAGTCAATGGGAGCCATGGGCACCAAAATGGGAAACATTGCAGGGAGACTTGGGGATAAACGAATTAGAGATTGGGAATAAGAATCGAAGGATAAAGAATTAGGGTGTGAAGGGTGTCAAGACAGTAGAGAGCAATCATAGATTGAGAGGGAATGAAAACAATAAGAAACCAAATTGCAAAAGAAGGAGGAAATTTAAAGGAACACAGCGATAGTTGATTGGTTTTGTGATGCCCCAAACTTCGCTTGGGAATTGACGGAGCTTGAAGTGTCGGGGCAAGTAACGCAAAGTCACATATCCTGTTCATCACAGTTAATGATGCAATGTACCTAACATGCATATAACAATATGCAATAAATGCAACGGATAATTTTTTTTTTCTTTTTGAGCAATACACAAAGTACCAGAATGCTAATCTCAAAAAAAGAAAACTTACCCATTAAAATTAACATAAGCCAAAAGCACATAACTCATTTAGAAAACTAAGTTAAATTATTCATATAACAAAAAGAGGGTCCTAAAACGATGACCTTTCAAAAACCATCAAACATTGTCTTTTCCTTGTCACATAATTATGCCAACATCCAATGTGCTGCTAGGATCTCCTGAACTTCAGCAATACACCTCAAGATAATCTCCATGAACTCATACAATCAAAACAACTCTCAAAAGTAAGAATGTCATCCAACGCAGCCAACCAATAATCCACATAGGTTCCTTCTAAAATTTCTTGAATGTCTTCTAGCAAAAACTGAATAGTCTCCGTATAAAAGTCTTCTATCTTAAATCGAGCCTCCTCAATATACTTATATTCTATCATATTATTCCACTCATTCATCTTGTTTGCTATTCTAAAAAATGACAACCTTAGTTCTAAATTCATACCAAGACACTAAGGGCTCAATTGGATAGTGAGATGAGATGAGATGAGATGGTCTTAGATGTATTGAATAAAATATTGTTGGAATATTATTTTTTAATATTATTATTGTTTTGGGATGTAAAAAAGTTGAATTGTTTATTATATTTTGTGTGAAAGTTTAAGAAAGTTGTAATGATGAGATGAGATGAGATAAAATTGTTTCTATATCCAAACGAGGTCTAAATCATACATTAAACAAAATCTTAAACTCAACACTTCAAGTAAATGCCCAAAGTATCAAGACTAGGTCCAAGGAAACCAAATCTTGGTGTTCTTGGTTTAATACCTTCATATCAACTCCTAGACTCCAAAAGTCCACAAATAACACTTTTAACATGTTCATCAATCAAACCTTGGTGATAGTATGCTTGACTAACTTCAAAGATCATAAACACATATGACAATTCGGTTGGCATGGGCTATAGATGGAGGGCTAATGTGGTGGTTGAAGTGATTTTTGCTTGTGAAAAGAAGGAAGAAAAGCTTACGAGAGGGGCTGATTTTCTATTGATGCCGACTAGGTGAGATGGAGCTTGACCTTTGCTTGTTTGACTTGCCATAAGTGGAACTTTTTGGGGCTGATTGTGAGGGGCATGGCAGCTAAGACATGGCCTTGTAAGGGGTGGAAACTTGTGAAGGAAGCTTGGTGAAACAAGCTAGTTTTGGTGGAACTAAAATGGGACTAACCGAATGGACTCATTTGGAGTTTCAATTAGGGTTTGGTTCCAATCTAAATTTTCTTGGTCAAATGCCATTTTCAAGAGCAAGAGAGTGGATGAAGGTGTAAGAGTGTCTATTAGAGTGGTTGGTTTCTTGTGGAAGTGACTTAACCAAGTTGGAAAAAACTTAGTTATAAACCAGACATGTTTAGGGTTTCAGCTTCTACATGGGGTTTCGACTTTTGGTTTACCTCAAACTTGTTGGACTTTCATTAGGGTTGAAACTCTCTTTTAGTTGACTAAATCTTACTTGGTATGGAAAAGTGAATAGTGTAAGAGAGCCTACTGACAAACTTGATTCATACTCCATCAGTTACACACTTGTTGTCTTCTAGACAAGTGGTGTAGGATTTCCAAGTCGATGGCTAGGATTGTATGAGAGAGAGAGAGAGAGAGAGAGAGCAATTTGAGTTTAGCACTTTCGTGGTTTATTTCTATGTTTAAGTTTAGCCTCTTATGTACGATTGTTTTTCAATTGACTAAAAGTAGGATTAAAATTACAGATAATCTAATGTATGGTAAAAGTCTACAAGGTTTTCTAGTCCTAGATAGAAATTAGATTTTATGTATCGCATCAAGATCATTCATGCTGTGTCATTGAATCACAAAAAAACTGGGGTATGTATATCTAATAACATAACGCTTTGTTAGAAAATATAAACTAACGACTTTATTTAGAGTAAACATATTAAGCCCACAAGGTTGTCACTTTAAATTAGTAGCATTAATTGTCAAAGGATCTGGCGAATTCTCTAGTGGGATTGGGATCAACCAATTTGATAGGACGCCTATGACTTTTCGCCATCTCGACTCCTCATATCCAATTTCCAGCAGATAGAGTTTTACCATAGTCATACATCACACCATGATGGGAAAGCAATGGTGGAAAACAGTCACCAAAGTTACACGCAGAATGGGAGTCGGTGGAGTGACGAAATGTGGACCGTGATTGGCTGCAATGGCGGCACCATGCACGTTGCCCCACCCCCCAAAAATAAAAAAAAAAATAAAAATCTCTCCAAGATCTTCTAAAATTTCTACGTACGTATAAATCTCTTTGCAATTTTTTTCCAATAGTCCCAACATTTTGTACAATTTTTATATATTATCTATTTTCTATGATATGGTCCCTCTAAAATTAAATTAAAGTTAAGTTTATGAGAAATAATAAACTTATTAATTTGTATTCCAAAGTCTTTTATTATAAATATTTTGCTTCTTAATATGGAACCCGAACTGAAATAAATTGAAGAAGTTATTTAAATTTGATGATCTATAGGAAAAATAATTAAGAAGATTTTATCCCCTAGACTTTATCAAGTAAGAAAATATTTATTTAAGATCTTAATTTTAGTATTATATGCTTAATGTGACACAAAATTAATATCTAGATTTTATATTAAACTTGATAAACTAGTTACATACTAGAATGATAGATAAGCTTCTAAAAAATCACTTAATAGTTTTTATTAAGAAAAAAATTCTAGATATTTCATTGCAAAATAAATAATGGATGAATATATATCAATGAAACATTGTCGTCAGAAATATGTGATACCCCATATTTACGTGTTTTTCACTAAGTAATTATTGCATTTATTAGGAGTATGGACTTTCTTGTTTTAAGTTTTAGATGATTTATGTGGTATTATTTTACGACTTTTAACTGTGAAATTTAATTCAATGTGTGTTATTGTTAATTATTGATCATTATTTGCAATGATCTTTATTTTAAATTAGTTTATTGTTGGCTGCTTATTATTTTATTTTACTTAGTCACTGTGTTTAAATTAGTTTTATTTAAATTGCCATTTTAAAATCATTTTCGTTGGATCAGTTTGAGACCCAAGATGAAAAGGCTGGATCTCATTTATTTCGCTTTTTTTTTTCCTCTTTTTCTTTCTCCTCTTCTATTTTTCCTTATTTTCCTTTTTCTCCTTCTTTCCTCTGCTTCTTTCTCCTCCCGCATGCGACAAGCCCTCCCCTCTCCCCATCCATTTCTTTGTCTTCCTAGTGCGCCACTGTGGCCTCCACCGCCCCTCCCATTTTCTTCCCCCTTAGCCAGCATTCCTCCCCTTCCAATCTCAGTCCCTCTCGTGCCGTCGTTAACCGTCACGAGGGAATCCAAGCCGCGACCCTTTTTCGTTCCAATGCTACCGTTGCACCTTCATTGCCTACCATCTCTTCACCACACCACGATCGGCCTTCCAGCCACCCAAACCACCATTCCTCAACTTCAATCCGCAACCGTTAAAGCCCCTCCATCCTCATTTTTTATTTGGGTATTTTAGCCTCCAACCTCCGCCCACACCGCCACCCACAGCCAGCCACCACCACCAGTAGCTTCATCAACACCCCAAAGCCCTTCCCTAACCATCCGAAGTCTTCGTTTGTCCCCGTTTAAAAGTTGGATTTTTGAGACCAACGACCCTTGCCCAGTTTGTATTGTTCTGTTGTTGTGCCATCATTTCTAACACCTCATTGATCCTTCGAAAAGTATATTATAGCGCTGTAAGTATTTTTCCAAAGAACTTTTGAGATTTAAATGTATTTTTGCGCTAACTCATATTTACTGTGAATTTGTTGGTTATGCCGGACTGAGTCCGAGGAGTAAGGGGGTCAGGGTCAGTTGGATTGGAGGATGGAGTTGTTTGTGTGATTGGATTATGTTGGGATTTGTTGGTTGTTGAATATTTGTGTGGTGCCATATACATTGCATAATTGCACGCATGTTCATGTTTGTAAATGAAGACTGGGCTTTCATGTGAGAAATAGTTTTTGGGTGTGTGTATATCACGACGCCAAGCCGAGATAGGGTATTATCTCGATGGAGCTCCTTCGGTCACTCGGGAGTGGAATATACTGAGTGACGTCCCCTGGGTTGTCGCTGGGCGACAACGAGATCAGGCGAGATGGTGACGCTCTCGTGCCAACTCCGTGGCCCCTCTTACTGGCGGGAGTTAGAGGATGCTTGGCCATGAATGCGCTGGGCACGAAACTGAGCATCGCTTGTTATTAAGTCACTCGCACGACTGTTACCCGTTGTGTGACGAAAGGAGCCAGGGTGTGCAGATGATCCATAGTGGAGATCATGGTGCATACAGTAAATGGATATTGGGCCATTTTTTGAGAAAATGACGGTTTTTTATAAATTGATATGTAGACCATTTTCTAGAAAAATGGTGGATTTCTACCTGGGCTGTGTCCTCGAAATTGATGCAAGTACAAACATTAACAAGCTAAGTAAAAGATGTTGCTTGTCCATCACTAGACATATCACTACTGGTCAGCTTCGATGGAGGTGCATTGATGTCCGTCGGCATAGTGTGTTGGGGTAAATAGTAGAACACATCGTCCTCTGAATCATACACCAAATTTTGAAAATGACCTGGGTTGTGGGGCTGCACGACCTCCTCATCACTGCTATTAGGCTCCTGACCATCATCCAACAAACGTCCACGATGAGTCGACGACATGGATGAGCATGAGGTAGCGGGCTCAGAGTCCACGGCGGCAGCACGCTCCTCCTCTGCTTTGCTAGACTCTACTCGGTCCCGTGCCATCCTAGCCTTGAAACTATCTCGATCAAGCCATGTGGTCGGGTGCAACAGAGGGTAACGCTCCTCATGAGGTAAAGCTCTCCTCTCATAACCTACTCCGTTACTATCAATGTCTAGAATGTGTGTGCGGTGGTGCTCTTGGCATACCATCTTATGCCAATAAATGGACACCTCCCTATTCAGCTCAGCTAGTCGTCTTCTACGACGCTCTTCTCGCATCCCACGCACTTGCTATATGGAAATGGTCAATTTACGGGCGGTCTCGCGCTCTCGAGCCATGGAACTACAAGAGAACATAATCAATACGGAGAACATTCTACAACATACACACTATAAATGGCCTACAAAACTCTGAAATGGAAACATATACTTTATTGATATCCAAACAACGAAATACCACATCTGATATAGCAGTCCCATACAAAGTGAAGCACAAAATATCGACTGAGTTGAAAACAAAACAAAACAAGACTGGGTTAGGTATCAAATAACTGGGGTACTTGGCTTGCATATCGACTTCCTTCTCCCAAGTTGCCTCTTGAATATTATGGTTTTTCCAAAATACTTTGACCATTGGAATCGGTTCTGTAATTCTTTTTCCTTTCGGTCAAGGATTTGTACTGGCTTCTCCTCGTAGGTCAAGTTGGACTGTAAAGGTACACTAGCTGGATCAGCCACTGTCGGTATCAGGTTCCCAAAACTCTTATTCAATGAAGACACATGAAATATATTGTGGATTCCATGAAACTCAGTTGGCAACTCCAAACGGTACGCAACTGTTCCCACCTTCTCCATTATTTTATAAGGTCCCACATATCTTGGACTTCATTTTCCCCTCACTCCAAAACGGCTCACTCCTCTCATAGGGGATACCTTCACATAGACCCAATCTCCAACCTCGAATTCTATACTCGTTCTATTATCAGCGTAACTCTTTTGTCAGCGCTGTGCAGTTTTCATCCTTTCTTTGATCATGTGGACTTGATCCTTTATCTCTTGCAAGACTTCGAGCCCAAACACTTTGCTTTCCCCTACTTCGTCCCAATACAAAGGCGATCTACACTTTCGGCCATACAAGGCTTCATAAGGTGCCATCTGAATTGTGGCCTGGAAACTATTGTTGTAAGCAAATTCTATCAGAGGTAGTTGCTTTTCCTAGTTCCCCTCATTTTCCAATACACAGGCTCTTATCATATCTTCCAAAGTTTGTATCATCCTTTCTGTTTGCCAATTTGTTTGCGGATGGTAAGCACTACTAAACTTCAATCTAGTTCCCATCAAGTCTTGCAAATTTTGCCAAAAACGTGACATGAAACGAGGGTCTCTATCGGACACAGTCGTCGTAGGCACTCCATGCAATCTAACAATCTCTGCTATATAAATTCTAGTTAATCTATCCAAAGAATCTGTATTCTTGATGGGTATAAAGTGAGCACTTTTTGTCAAGCGGTCCACTATCACCCAGATAGCATTATTTTCGGCTGAGGTTCTTGGAAATCCCACTACAAAATCCATCGAGATATCATCCCATTTCCATTCCGGGATTGGCAGTGGCTGCAATTCACCTACTGGTTTCTGGTGTTCCGCTTTAACTAATTTGTATACTGAACTCTTGTTCACAAATTATGCTACGTCCTTCTTTGTTCCTTCCCACCAAAAATGCTGCTTCAGATCCTGGTACATCTTTGTACTACCGAGATGAGCAGTGTAAGGTGTGTTATGAGCTTCCTTCATTACCTTTCCTTTTAACTCTTGGTCTGCTGGGATGACCCTTCAGTTCTTGAAATACAAAGTTCCATCCTCTTTGATGCTAAAGTCCTTCGGTGCTTTCGACTTCTCAATTTTCCCGATGACTTCCGCAAGCTTACTATCTTTCTTTTGACGGTCTTTCAGTTCTTCCCAATCCAATGGATTGAACTCCTGAACGGTGGTCAGAACAACTTCCCAACTACGGTTCTCGATCAACAGTTTCCTCATACTACATAAGAGTGAATTTACTTCTGACGACAAGATAGACGAATCCTCTGATCTGCTCTTGCGACTCAAAGCATCAGCTAGCACATTGGCCTTTTTGGGGTGGTACTTGATGTTGCACTGATAATTGCTGATTAATTCCAACCATCTATGGGAGGCTTTTGTGATATGTGAAAACTTCACACTTTTCACCATACAAGTAGTGTCTCCAAATCTTAAGAGCAAAAACCACTGCAGCTAATTCCAAATCATGCATAGGATAATTCTGCTCATGATTCTTTAGTTGACGTGAAGCATAAGCAACTACTTTCCCTTCTTGCATCAGCACACATCTGAGTCCTGCTTTAGATGCTTCACTATACACAACAAAAGGCTTAAGAGGCTCTGGCAATGTAAGTACCAGTGCGGTCGTAAGTCTTTTCTTCAACTCAAGAAAACTTGCCTCGCACTTATCGTTCCAAACAAACTTCATGTTCTTCTTAGTCAAGGCCGTGAGTGGTCCAGACAAACTAGAGAATCCTTCAACAAACCTCCCATAATAACCAGCCAGTCCTAAGAAACTTCGAATCTCATGCACACTGGGTGGTCTCTGCTAGTTCATTACGGCTTCAATCTTGCTTGGGTCCACTGCTACTCCTCCACTAGAGATCACGTGACCTAAAAACTTCACTTCATCAAGCCAGAACTCGCACTTGTTAAGGTTGGCATATAGCTTTTGGTCCTTGAGTATAGTCAAAGCCATAATTAGATGTTTTCTATGCTCCTTCTCACTCTTCGAGTAAATTAGGATGTCATCAATGAATACGACAAGAAAACTATCCAGATAAGGTCTGAATATTCTATTCATCATGTCCATGAATGCGACTGGAGCATTGGTTAACCCAAAAGGCATTACCAAAAACTCGTAGTGGCCGTACCTTGTCCTAAAGGCAGTTTTCAGCACATCTTGTTCTTTAACTTTCAGCTGATGATAACCGGATCTTAGGTCGATCTTTGAAAACACTGATGCTCCTTGCAATTGATCCAGCAAATCGTCAATCCTGGGTAACGGATACTTATTGTTGATCGTCACCTTGTTTAGCTCCCGGTAGTCTATGCACATCCTCATAGATCCATCTTTCTTCTTCACAAATAGCACAGGTGCTCCCCATGGTAAGGAACTAGGGCGGATAAAACCCTTTGCTAAAATTAACTGCACCTTTAGCTCCTTCAATTTGCAGGGGCCAACTCTATCTTGAACTCAGTTTCTCTATCCGGTGGTAAACCAGGTAGCTCGTTGATAAAAACTTCAGGAAAGGCTTGAACTACTGGTATCCCACAGATTTATTCACTCCCAACTATCTTCTACACAAACATCAACAGAAAAGCTGAGGCTCCATACTCAATACACTTCCTGGCTTGTAAAGCCGAAATTATTGGTGGGGTGGCCTTAATTGATGCTCCCGTGTACCTAATTATGTCTTCACTTGGGGATTCAAACACCACTTCTCGCTTCCGACAGTCTATCTTAGCATAGTGCTTGAATAGCCAGTAAACGTATAGCTTCAACTAATCCTCCATCCATTGGGGGATTATGATTCTCTTGATTGAGGCCTCCCTCCGAGTCTAGAGGTATCCTATCGTGAGTCATGTGTCACTTCTTGAAACACACGAATACACGTATTAGAACACGTATTATCTCCCATACTTCAACAACTTCAAGCCTAATATTTGGTGCATTCTCTAAGGACATGTGGATTTACAACCCAGAGACGTATTTCTCTAATACCACCCTGTGACGCCCACAAATTCCGCTTGCGATCGGACGGACATCTGAGGCATCAGGACATGCAACACAAGGTTACCTGCCCCCGTTCATGACATATAAGATGCAACGTTCCTAACATGAATCTAACATTATGCAATATTTGCAGTGGATAATTTTTTTTGAGTAATATTATGCACCAAACTTATAATATCCCAAATACTTAAAACATACTTCATACATAAAGACATACTAAACAACTAAGATCACAACACTAGTCAAAATAGTTGTGAACAAAAGAGTGCTGGAGATTGAACTCCACAAAATACAAGTAGTAATCTAGGGCAACTACATCTATGTCGCATCGATGCTTAGTCGACCGTTTCAGTTGGTCAATTCTCGGTTCTCCTTCAGATCCTGTAACCAGATCTATCATTCGGGGGAATGGTAGTTGGGACTACCACAGTGAGATTTGATTACAAATCTTAGCAAGTTAACAAAAAAACCTTCATACAGGTTAATGATGTATGCATGGCAATAAAGACATGAATGCACAATCAAGTCAATAGTAAACATAACATAACCTGACATAACATGGCATTAAATAATAAGCATAACGTGACTTGACATAACATGGCATGAACTAACATAACTTGAACTGGAACTGAAACTTAGCTTAACGTGACATAAACTTGAAACTTGACATGAATGTCGGCTTGAACATAATATAACTTGAAACATGACTTGAACGTGAAATACATGAGCTTAGAATCTTACTCAGTAGACTTAATTAATAAATTGACCATATGTGTTCTACACGGGTCCCCTTTAGCCGTGTGCCCCGCCTATTACCGCATCACAACACAGGTATCTATACTAGCTGTGAGTGCGTTAATACGTACTCCACAATTGTTGTGGCCCCACGTATTCTACGTGTCACAATTGTTGTGTCTCACGTAGTGTATGTGATGAGAATGCAAAATGTCATATTTTTCTCCCTTAATGTCTAGTCTTTTATACTTATTTGGTGCCTAAATGTACTCATTATTCTTATATTTTTATTTAGAAAGCAAACGGAGTCGTTTAATGCAAAATGAAGTTAATTGGGCGATTCTGGACAGTTTCGACACTGCTTTGTAATCTGAGCATAACTCTCTCATCCGAGCTCCGATTGATGATTCAAGAAGCTACGGAACTGCAAGACAAAGATCTACAACTTTTGATATTTTGAGTTTTGAAAGATACTGCCTACATAAACTTCTAAATCAGGCTTGAAGTTGACGCACCTGTATTGCTAACATTTCAGAATGTTCGGCCTTATCATGCAATTCAAATATGCGATTTAATTGCAGATGTTTTGGAGATCTTGTGCACGGAAGTTACAACTGGAAAACACGACTTTCCTAGTTATAATAGGACTCTATTTTATTTTTAATATTTCCCTTAATTATATCAGATTTGTATATGGTTATTTAAGAAAAATGTTTAGGATTTTTTAGGAGATTTGGGGAGGATTCTAAAAAGGGGGGCATGGACATGTAAAAGAAAAAATATCATCATACTAGGGCATCCCTCTCCCTTCTTCTCTAACTCCTCCTTCTAGTTTTCATGATGGTTTTGTGTGGCTAAACTTTCATAATTGGTGGAAGGAAATGGAAACCTCGGAATCAATAAAATTGTGAGATCTGATTTGTTTTTAGTGTTTAATTTATGCTTTGAGTATCTAATGTTTTTCTATGCCTATTTTCATGATTGTCTCGTTTAATTACTTGGAGGCCTACTAGTTTATTATTCGTTGTAATCTATTGCTAGATTAGATATCAAATCCCTAATTGTTTGACGCCTCTAATTTGTGAAGCAACTAAGATTTGATGATTTGCTGTATCAGACATTATTAGATCTTATGAAGAACGCTCGACGAAATTAAATGCAACCGCTTGTGCTTGTATTGTTTAGCTTCATCGATCTCTCTAATTCTTAAGGCGGCTACTAGATTAAACCTTTAGCGCTTGTCTTGGGTTGTTTAGTAGTTAGGGTTAATTAGGTCGCTTGTTTTCTGGTTAACTGTGACTAAGGAGAGATAGGAAAATAATTCCAACTGTGAATATTCAAACTATGAATTAATATATATTTGCATCGATGATCAGTTGTAAAATCCCGATAGTGGATGTTGACTTAGACCAAGGTTTGTTCTTTTGACTGATTTTGATACTTTAATTTGAATTGTTTCTTAGTTGTTCTTTTTCAAATTGTTTTCGTTATACTCAAACGCCCCCA